>NC_143255.1:97771847-98080108 GCF_984573655.1 Nuphar pumila | reverse complement strand
GGTTTTGTCATTAAAGAACATTTTCAAGAATTATCTAAGGTAAAACATGTTGCCTACTATATTTATATCATTGAACATGATACAAAAAAATATCTAATGTAAACATGCAAATCAATGATTTATGTCATTGAACTTAACACAGAAAACAACATATGTAAATACGCAGACATTGATTTTGTCATTGAACTTAACACAGAAAAAAAAAAACTAATGTAAACATGTAGACCTTGATTTCTGCCATTGAACTTAGCACAGAAAATAACTAATGTAAACATGCAAATCGTGATTTTTGTCCTTGAACTTAACACAGAAAATGACCAATGTAAACACACAGGCCTCATTTCTATCTATGAACTTAACACAAAAAATAATTTATGTCATTGAACTTAGCACATAAAATAACTAATGTAAACACGCCGACCGTGATTTCTTTCATTAAACTTAACATAGAAAATGACCAATGTAAGCACACATACCTGAATTCTGTCATTGAACTTAACACAGAAAATAATTTATGTCATTGAACTTAACACAGAAAATAATTTCTGTCATTGAACTTAATACAAAAAATATTTTTTGTCATTAAACTTAACACATCCAATTATGTTGCTAATTCATATACAGGAGCAAATAAGTTTTATATCTTAAATCTGAAACAAAGACAAAGCAGAAAATTTAGTTTCAGAATACATGAATCAGAAGCAGCTACATCTACCAGAACTCAGCTAAGCAGTTACCTTTGATAAATTATCCCTGATTGTTTCAAGACAAAATTTTAAACTAAAGTATCACTTATTTGCAACATAATTTTCTTTCTATAGAGATAATGAAAAATGAGAATTTAACATCAGAAAGGAATGACTTTTTGATGTTCTTCTTAGTTGCTGGAACAACTTAAAGAAAGTTCAGAGACAAAAACACGTAGACCACTATATATATATATATATATATATATATATATATATATATATATATATATATATATATATATATATATTATTGCTCATATCACAAAATATGTCCAAAGCAAAACATGCAGATCAGTAAATTTTTTTCATCGAAACTATTACAGAGTATGTCTAAGGCAAACACGCAGATCAGTAAAAAAAAAAATCATCGAACATATCACATAATATTTCCAAAGCAAAACATGCAAATCAGAATTTTTTTTATTGAACCTATAATAGGATGTGTTTATGGCAAAACACGTATATCAGTGTTCAAAACAACCCAAGCTCACAAAAATCGGTCATACCAAAAAAATATTTCGGGTATTGACCGATCAGCTTTCAAATGAACCGCCTCTTGTTTCATTTATACAAATCTTTTTTTTTTTTTATTTGGGTTTGTGCGACAACCCACAACATGCTTGAAACAAAGCACACATCAAGCCACAGAAATCCAACCTTTGAGTTGAATCGAGAACCCAACCCTTGGCTACTTCCTCTTTGTTGCAGTAGCTGCGTGAAGACTAATAATGCATAATTTCATATATTTTCTTGCATGATCATGTGTGATACTTGATTAAAAATGCTTGTTTGAGAAAGTTTTCAAAGTTTTTCATCAAAGTGTAATTTGAGTAAATTGAGTCTCTTTGGAGTATTTTGGGAAAACAAATTAAGTTTTTAGAAAGAGGTCTTTTGAAATATTGAGAATCTTACAAACTCTTTTTAAAATTTTATCTAAAAATTTAATTAGAGGACTATAAATAGTCTTGTTTGAGAAGAGAGGGGCGGTTATGTGCAATTCCATCACTAGCAAAACGCAATCTAAGTTGGATTCCTTAAGTGGCCTTTTACTTTCGATGTTCAGAAGAATCATCCTTGTTAATGTTGTCCAGCCAGCGGTGCCCATTTACTAGATGATGTGTTTTCGACACCCCCATTCTATCTCACAAAAAATTAAGAAAATCATGAGAGATTTGTTATGGAATGGGAATTCTGAAAATAATACACCTTATTTGATGGGGGTGGGACAAACTTTGTCGTTAGAGAAAAGAGGGTGTTTGTTATCATCGCAAAATTTTTCCCCTCCCTTGCGAGAGAGAAACGAATTTTGCGAGTCAAACTCGACCAAAGTTTTGAAAATGATTTTGAAAATTTACTCGCCTCCGTTTTTAAAATTTGCGGGAAAATTCCGTGGAATGGGATCCGCCTGTCGGTACGAGGTTCAACCGTTCCTGGCGCCTTTACCAGGGGTAATTGAACCAAGGATCAATTACGTGCTTTAATTTGACTCAAATAGCTAAATTATGCTCTATTTTTCCTAGAATGCACAAAGAATCAGGCTTGTGCTATGAAATTTTTAAAAAATGCAAGTTTGAGAAACTATGATGTTTGCTTTGGAAAATTGAAATGCATTTGGAAAAATGATTGGAAAAGTGCTTGAAGTTGGAGTTTTTGGGAAAATCATTGAATTTCATTGGAAATCAGAAATTTGCATTGAAAAGTGATTTCTCAGGAAAGCTTGAAAAACTGAGAAAATTGGTTTTGAGATTGGAAGCTTGGAATTGCTTTTATGAGAAAATGGATTTGAGAATCTTGAGAAAATCTAAGAAATTTATTGGAAAATGACTTTCGAAATGGAAAATGAATTCTCAGGAAAACTGGAAAATATGAGAAAATCGATTTCTGAAAACTTGGGATTTTGAAACTTGAGAATTTGAAAACATAGGAAAATCTTGATTTGAACTTGGGAAATGCTTTGAAATGTCATTTGAAAACTTAGGATTTTGAGAAAATCAGATCCTGAGAAAGACTTGGAAATTCTTGAGAAAGCTGAATTTTCTGAAATTGAAATTGGAAAATGAATTTGAGAATAATGCAATTTGAATGATATGAAGGAATGAATATGAATTTGAAAAAGGAATTTCAATTGAGAAATTGGGAAATCCTTTTAAAACTTTGAAAAATGCAGTGCATTTTTGAAGTTAGCCTAAGAGTGTAGGCTGAATGTGGCTGATATAAAGATCATAAATCTTGGTTTTCTTCGTATTCTGACTATGGCCATAAATACGAATCCCACCGAGTTTATAAACTCCATAAAAGCTTGTGTATGTGCCATTCGTGTAAACCATAGTGGATTTGAAATAAATGCACATGAATCATACATTAAATATCGAAATTTGCATAAATTAAACTATATACAATGCAGCCCTATTCTAAGCAGAAAAGTAACTCTTATTCCAAATTATTACATTTGAGATTACATTGAATTGAAAAAAAAAAAAAAATCTAAGTCTTCTTCTTGAATGTTCCTGCAAAACTAGAAAACAAGGTTAGCACAAAAATGTAGGTTTTTCTGAATTTATCCGAAAACATGGGAAATTATCGGATATTATTCAGATATAAACCCAAAATCATACCCCCTTTGATATAAACATGATGAATAATGAATAAATTTCGAAAATAAACTTGAAAATTCGAAATTGGGGTCAAAATGACCAAAATACCCCTGATGACCTTGAAATCAGGGTTTTCTGAAAGAATTTTTGTAAATTTAGGAAATTTGAAAATCAAATGAAATAAATCAAACATAATATGATGAAATATGATGATATGCATGAAATTTTGGAGAATTAGAAATTGAAATTTCGAAATTTAGGTCAAAATAACCAAAATACCCTCGATAACAAGACTATGGCCTTGAAACCAGGGTTTTCTGAAATAAATTTTGCAAAATGGAAAAATGTGAAATGCAAATGAGATTAAAATTAACCCTAATATGATTCTGCATGCTTATGAACATGATAAAAACCCTAAAAATGGCGAAAATATCATAAAATATCAAATTTAACCTGATTTTCGCTTCTGAATTTAAAGATAAACTAACACATGGAGCAAATGAACTTGGAATTAAACCAAATTTGGCATAAACACCTAACATAACCCTAAAAACATAATGGAGCTCGAAAATCTATTTTTTTTGTACTTTTAAATATGAAAATTCAAATAAAAACCCTAAATTTTATGATTTTTGCCTAAAATATTGATTCTAAAGGGGATTTAGGATATCAAACTTCCATAAAAATTTTCCAAATTTTATGGGATGACAGAGGACAGTAAGGAAAAGATTTTTGCCTTTTACACTTTTTGGTTTTGACCTATGGTCGGAGCTGTGCCACTCCGGCAAGTCGGATCGGAATCCGGCGACTCTAGGATTTAGGAGAAACAGACAGGTTTCGGTAGAAAACATGGGAAAAATGGAACACAGATGGGAAAAAGGCTGAAATTGTGGGAAACTGTCTCTGACAAACAGATGAAGATTTGATATTTTGACAACATTGGGATTCGGGTTACGGTTTGAAAAAGGGCACACTGTTATCAGAGACCCAAATCTCTGAAATTTCTGGATATTGGAATCTGTCAGACAGAAAATACAATTTCGGGAAAAATACTAAAACAGTTCCAAAAATCCCCAAATTTTGGAAAATGACAGTAAAATATGTTAGGAACAACTTTCATGTTGAAAGTTTTTGTAGATGAGCTACGGATTGGGTGGACTCGGTGCATTAGGGTCTGTCTATACCTTGACGAAGGAAAATCAAGATTTTCCCAGGCGGCTGGGAAATCTGATTTTTGACAGAGAACAAAACTAACTGTAAAAACTTCAAAATTTCCAGATCATCAGCAGATTTGATTATGAATACACTGTGATTTTTGGAGGACAATCCGAATCTCCCACGAGGGTGGTGCCGGAGGTTCTTTTCTGCTAAAGCAGAAATTGAAATTTCTGGAGGGTCCAAAATCCAGTTTGGTTTTTGATTTATTTAACAAGGTTCTAAAATCCTAACTGATCCATATTTTTGACATACAATCATGGACAAACATAGACAGACATAACAAAATTTTTGAGATTTATCGACAAAAAATTGAGCATAAAATGATGACTAGACTGGACGGCTAAATGGAAAATGTATAAACTAATAGGACATGCATTAATGAAACAAGTGAAATGTATCTAATGAAATCAATTAAAAAAAAAAAAAAACAATACCTAAATTATACAATCTATATAAAATCAAAACAAAGGAAAAAGGTGAAATATTTATTTGATATAGCCATTGAAATGAGGGGTTCAATCCATCGGCTAGATGAACCCTCTCATTTACGCATGCTTTGTCATGAAAAGTAAAAAAAAAAAAAATAGAAACTTAAGGTTTCCTACCTTCTAACACCATAAAGAAAGCCTTACCTTGCAATAATTTCAACCCCAAATTCCTCATCATTTTCATGAAAGCCATATGTAAGGGTCTCATTTCGACGATCAACCAAGAAACCCAACATGTGGTACTTAATAAGATCAACAAGACATACAATATGTCTTACCTTAAGGGGCAGTTACGGCAATGGAGGAGTGGAACGATGGTTGGCTGCCACAAGTGATGTCACCAGTAAAGATGGTTGGAGCTCTTGGGGAAAACAAAAGGGAATAGAGGAGACTGCACGGTGAAAAAGGCTGGAACAAGGTTGCAGCCGTTTGAAGGTTGAAGGAGGAGGTTGCAGCGTCAAAGAGGCTGCTGTAATAGCTTGCTGCTGTAGCTGTAATGAAAGGCTGTGGATGGCAGCTGCTGGTGGCACTGTTGGGTGCTGTGTAGAAGAGGTGAACTGGCTGGTGGCTGTTGGCTGGAGCAGTGAGCGTGGAACCGGTGGAAGAAGCCGTTGGCTGGTGGCTGTTGGCTGGAGCAAAGAGCTTGGAGGTGGGCTGCAGCAAGGATGGTGGCTGGAATGGAGAGCTGACTGAAGCTAGAGTATTTGAAGAAGATGGCTGAATGTTGCTGCAGCTGCAAAGAGGATGTCGGAGGTTGAAGATGATCTGGAGCTGATGGGCATGGAGCTTCAAAGAGGTGCTGCTGGCTGCAAGAAAGAAGATGGCTGAACCGTTCTAGTGGTGGCTGCAGCTTTTGTTCGATGGCTGGGCATCCAAAGAGGTGGCTGTAGAGAGGTTGGAAGGCTGCTGTGGCTGTAGCAGCCAAGGAGAAAAGAAGGGAGGTAAAGAGAGAGAATATGAGAGAGAATAGGAGAGAGGCGTGAGATGGGAGAGGAGCCGTAAGTGGCTTCCTTTTCTCTTTCCCTTTTAACCAAACCCAACTTAGGTCTTTAATCAGCCTCAACTTAGGGTTTTTAGGGGTTAATGAAAAGAGAGGAAAAGAGTGTACGTGAATGGGCTGGAGAAGGGAAAGAAAGGAAGGGAAGGGAAGAAGAAAAGAAAGGGAAGAAGAAGAAAAAGAAAGAAAAGGGAAAAAGAAAGGAAAGAAAGAAAAGGAGGGAAAAAGGAAAAGGGAAAGAAAAAAAATGAGAAAATGGAAAGTGGGGCTGGAGGCTTGGGTGACCACCTTGTGGGTCCCACCTCCTCTTTAAAAAAATAAAAATAAAAAAATAAATAAAAATCAATAAAAACAAAAATAAACAAATAAAAAGAAGCATTTTTTTTATATAAAATAGAAAAGTAAATGAATGGGCCATCTCAGAGCGGGTCCAAATTCCACATTTGAAATTCATTTTGACGATTAGAGGGGTAAAATAGTCTTTTAGAAAGTTTCTAGACGAAACGAGCTATTTTTGGCAGTTTTTTAAACGAGCTCGGATTTTGAAGTTCAATACCCCGTTGCGAAGCAAATCCAGAGTAGAATTTAAAAATGTAATTTTGAAAGAAATCCAGATTGTTTTTCTCGAGAAAATGCTTCCAACCGAAACGAGCTATTTTTGGCAGTTTTTGAAACAAGCTCGGATTTTGAAGTTCAATACCCCATTGCGAAGCAAATCCAATGTAGAATTTGAAAATTTGATTTTGAAAGAAATCCAGATTATTTTTCTTGTGAGAAAATATTTCCAAATTTAGACTCCCGGGGGTAAAAATGTCAATTTTGGAAACCCAGGGTTTCAAATTGATTTCTAAAAGCTTTTAAAACTCAATCTGGATTGAAATTTATAAAACTGGAGTTCTAGACTTCGAAAATGAAATGAAATGTGATGAAATGATATGAAATGATGAGAAATGACATGAAATGTTATGCGAAATGCTAACCTTGAATAAAGAATTTTGGATGTCAGACCCCGATTGACACTTGTACCAGTTTAAAAAGCATTAAAATTGATAAAATTTGCAAAATAGCTCAAGAAATGGTTTTCGGGACTCTACTGGGTCAGAGTGACACTAAAAATTGGGGTTCGAGCTGGATTGAACTGAAGTGAGCTGGATTGAGCTGGGTTTTAGAGTTTCAGAACTCAAATGAACAGACCAGGCACTGACTCAACTGACCTTTCCGACTGAATTTTCAAGAAAAGCTGCCATTTTTAGAGAAATGGTACGGAATGATCACTAGAGTGAAGTGAATTACGAACCTGAACTGGGTTTGAGCTAGAACAAAGGTCAGTAATACTGATATGAACTAAAATCAAAGCTTGAACACTAGCTCAATTGACTGAACTCAGCTCAATTTCAGCTGAAAGAGCTAAAATGGGCTCCTAGACACTTGGAAATGGTTTTGAACTGAAACTGGAGCACTTGAACTCCTGGTGAGCTCAAGTTAGACTCTGGGGAACATGACTGACTGAGAATGACTGACTTAGAGACAATTGGCTTGGATTCAAGTGAGAAATGAGCTCATTTTTGAAGAAATAATCCCATTTTGGCAGGAATGGTCAGAAATGAAAATGGTCTGTTCATTGTGAGCTCAGATGAGCTTGAGATGACTGATATTCTAACTGTCTTGAACTGACCAATGAGCTTGGTTGACTCCGACTGACTGGGGTCCGGGATGACCTAGGGGTAAAATGGTAATTTTCCTAATGAAAATGGGTAAAATGGTGATTTTCTGAAACTGACTCGGGGTTTGACTCCTACACTGACCTGACAGGGTTGGCATTGCCTGAGGAGGATTGTTTGAGAATGAGTGAGGAAAATTTGGGGTGTTTACAGATGCCCCTCTTTGCTACTAAGCCGGCTTGAAGACGGGCTTAGTGGCAAAGAAAAACACACCAAATTTGGGCTATAAAAATGCCCCAGTTATAAGGATCTGACTGAATATGAAAATATTAGCCCTGATGAAAATGGTAGATATGAAATGAAGAATAAAGAAGAGAAATTTACTTCAAAGAAGTGAGATTCAGGTTTTTTCCCTTAACCTGGATGGGACATGAAATACCTCGTGTAGAAACGAAGCTCAGGTTTAACCCTTAACCTGACCGGAAAATGAAATACCTCATCAAAATGAGGCTCAGGTTTGTACCCTTATCCTGATTGGGCGGAAAATGAAATACCTCATCAAAGGAGGCTCAGGTTTGTACCCTTATCCTGATTGGGCAGAAAATGAAATACCTCATCAAAGGAGGCTCAGGTTTATACCCTTATCCTGATTGGGCGGGGAAATGAAATACCTCATCAAAAGAGGCTCAGGTTTATACCCTTATCCTGATTGGGCAGAAAATGAAATACCTCATCAAAGGAGGCTCATGTTTGTACCCTTATCCTGATTGGGAAGAAAATGAAATACCTCATCTAAAGGAGGCTCAGGTTTGTACCCTTATCCTGATTGGGAAGAAAATGAAATACATCATCTAAAGGAGGCTCAGGTTTGTACCCTTATCCTGATTGGGAAGAAAATGAAATACCTCATCAAAGGAGGCTCAGGTTTGTACCCTTATCCTGATTGGGCAGAAAATGAAATACCTCATCAAAGGAGGCTCAGGTTTGTACCCTTATCCTGATTGGGCAGAAAATGAAATACCTCATCAAAGGAGGCTCAGGTTTGTACCCTTATCCTGATTGGGCGGAAAATGAAATACCTCATCAAAGGAGGCTCAGGTTTATACCCTTATCCTGATTGGGCCGAAAATGAAATACCTCATTAAAGGAGGCTCAGGTTTATACCCTTATCCTGATTGGGCGGGGAAATGAAATACCTCATCAAAGGAGGCTCAGGTTTATACCCTTATCCTGATTGGGCAGAAAATGAAATACCTCATCAAAAGAGGCTCAGGTTTGTACCCTTATCCTGATTGGGCGGAAAATGAAATACCTCATCAAAGGAGGCTCAGGTTTGTACCCTTATCCTGATTGGACAGAAAATGAAATACCTCCTCAAAGGAGGCTCAGGTTTGTACCCTTATCCTGATTGGGCGGAAAATGAAATACCTCATCAAAGGAGGCTCAGGTTTGTACCCTTATCCTGATTGGGAGGAAAATGAAATACCTCATCAAAGGAGGCTCAGGTTTGTACCCTTATCCTGATTGGGCAGAAAATGAAATACCTCATCAAAGGAGGCTCAGGTTTGTACCCTTATCCTGATTGGGCAGAAAATGAATGGAATCCTCGAAGGAAGAAACCATGATGGAACCTTCGGATCTCCGCACAATGAGTCCGATAGGGGTTTTGCAAAAGGATGAAATTGGGGTCCCTAAAGCTTGAAAAGGGGTTTGATTTTGGGCGCCTCATTGTTGAGACTAAATAACTTTTGAAATTGATGACCTTTTGCGAGAAAATTATTGGTGGCTTAACCTCAAGCCGAAATTGGACTGTCTATGGTGGGACAGTGGGGACACAGGGAAGTGTGCGAATCTGAGAGCCCATGCGCTCAGATTATACCAACAGAAGGGAAGGAATCTTGAAAACTCCCATTATCAAGTCCTTAAAAGGGATAACAACTGATGTCAGGATGCGCCAAAGATGAACCTCAAGCTCTCGCTTCACGCCAGGATAGCTAGAAAATATTGTCAAAATGTTGAGAATTATTGTTGATTCGAAATAATTGAAAGTGATGCACATTGCTTTGAAAATATTCCCTCTTTTCTACCTGAAGTATTATCTCCGATTGGGCTTAACTTCGTAAAATCAAGATTCGAATTCAAATTGCTTGCAATTGGCTTTCTTTCAAGGAAGCTATCAATTTCCCTGATATGAGCAGAAAAGAGAGTATTCTTGATATTGTGAAAGCAATTTGTGAAAGAATATTGATAATAAAATTTCACAAAATTTAAAGAGGATTCTTTGGCAGATTTGGCAGTCTGATATCCTGAAATTCTTTCTCATGACGATCTTTCTGCCTACTATTTTTTTTTTGGCAGAATTAGAGCTCTCTTGGGTTTTTGGAGATTACATCATCCTTCATTTTGGAGATGTCTTGACTTTTCTCTCTCTTTTTTTTATAGAAGGGTACGTCACAAACTCCTTCATCTCAGAGATGCTCCGATCCTTCTTTTCTCTCAGGGATTATATTGACGGTTATTGGCTCTTTAGTTGGAAATCTCTTGATGATAGCAGAAATTAAATATCCTTTAGGGTTTGTCGGGAGGCCCATCGCAGTCGCCTTCATCTTGACGGTGCTCTGAGCTTTCCCTGGAAGGATCCGTCACAAACTCCGTCATCTTGGAGATGATTCAAATCTTCTTTGGCCCCGGGGGTCTACTCGCCTAATTTGCCTTCATCTTGACGACAATTGAGAGATCCCTTTTGCAGATATTTAATTGCAGCTTTAGGTGATTGAGGAGATATAGGGATTGAATGGATTTTTCTGTATCACCAAGGATATTTTGACTGCTTTATTTTCCAAGAATGATCTTTAAAAATGTGCCATTGACTGCGATCAATACCGATCACTTATGGCTTTGCAACAACATTGAATTTCCTTTGCTGGCCATATCGAGGATTTATTCTTCATCCTTTTGGTCGGCTAATAGAAAGAATTTGAATTTTGAATCCTTTTTCACGAAAACTTTGACCTTTCAGAAATAATACTGAAGGTATTCTGAGGTAATGTTTTTGTGCAATAAAAATTTTGAAATCAACAAATATTTAATGACAAATTGACAAGATTTTCTTGAAATCCTTTGTGGAAGCGAGTATTTGAAGCACAACGTAACACATCCATGACAAAAATTTTCTTCTCCTTTTCCCAAAGGAGAAGATTCAGACATTGGAAATAGAAATTACTCCTCTCTTCCCTGAAGAGGAGGTGTTTGCAAAACGAACTTTCGAAGAGAAATTAAGCTTTCGTCAAAACTTCCTAACATTAGGCTTCTCTTATGGAAAGGGGGCCGGTAATGATGAGGTCGGTGAATTGGTCATGAAGGAACGAGTCCATCACACTCTCCCTGAAAAGACGGTCCTTCATGATGAAATGGCCTAGTTTGAAATTGCGGTCACAAGGAAAGCGAGCTTCCGTCGAAGCTCTCCCTGAATTAAGGGTTCCTTGTATGAAATTGGAAATTTGTTTTGCAAACGGTTCACATAGACACGAGTCCCTTCAAACTCTCCCTGAAAAGGGGCTAGGTGAACAAAGGATAGCATGCGAAAAGAACGAGCTCCCTTGAACTCTCCCTGTACAAAGGGTCTCTCGCAAGAGGAAATGATTGGAATTGGTATGAAATTGGAATTTGGAAAATTTGAAATTTTGAAATTTGGAATTTGAAATTGGAAATTTGGAAACTTGGAAATTTGGAAATTGATATTTGGAAACTGGAAATTGATTGACTCGAAGGTCAAAATTGATTGACCCAAAAGTCGAAATTGGAAATTTGGAATTTAAAAATTGGAAATTGGAAATTGGGAAATTGATTGACCCGAAGGTCGAAATTGGAAATTGAGTGACCCGAAGATCGAATTTGAAAATTGGTTGACCCGGAGGTCGAAATTGGAAATTTGGAAATTGGGTGGCTCGAGGGCCGAATTGGTAATTGAAATTTGAACTTTGATGAATGATCAACACAAAGACTGAACCCGAGAGGTTGACTGAAATGACCCACCAGTGAGACACTAACACAAGTGCTCAATCTTGAAAGAACACCAGCATGAATACCGGGTTTTGAAAATATGTCAACATAGACATTGGATTTTAAAAATATATCAGTTCGAGCACTGGATTTTGGAAGTGTACCAGTTTGAGCACTGGATTTCAAAATTATACCAGTTCAAGCACTGAGTTTTGAAAATATACCTTGTTTTTAATTTGAAATTTGAATTTTTAAAAGAGACCTATGCTCTTAAAGTATTTGGGAATTGTAACGAGAATGATTGTCGGGGTCTCAGGATTATCCCTTATCCTGAATGGGTAGCGAACTTGATGCAAATGCATGCCAATGAATGCAGATGTATGCAAATATGAAAATGATATAAATGAATGCACATGCGTGCAAAATGAGAGATTTGTTTATCCTGCCTGCATACAGGATATTTGTAGATAAAAACAAAATTTTAAAAATGCCCCAGTATAACTGGGAAAGGAGAATTTAATCACTATTGAACAAAATTTGGAGGAATTACAAAAAATAAGACATGGTTTAAGTATAGAATTTTTTCAAATGTCGAGCATTGATGGGATCTGGTAATTCCACTCCGTCGACATTTATGAGCCGATATGAATTACGAGGTAATGCCTCTTTGACAACATAGGGACCTTCCCAATTTGGTGACCACTTGCCACCTGGGCGGTGCTTGAGATAAGCCGTTGATCTGAGCACTAGATCATTGACTCGAAATTTTCTTTCAATGACTGATTTTGCATATTGTCTGGCTATCCTCTGACGATATGATTGAGCGTGCTCTGCTGCTCTGAGTCTTCTTTCATCTAGCAAATCAAGCTGTACTAGCCGCTGTTGCTGATACTGATCAAGAGGTAATTCGAGAAGTGATGCAAATTTCAGAGCAGGTTTCTGAACATGTAGAGGCAATACTACTTCGGTTCCGTAGACAAGTTCTGACGGAGTAGCATTAGTTGGAGTTCGAATGGTGGTTCGATACGCCCACAATGCATCATGAATCTTCTCATGCCAGTCACGGCCTGTTTCCAAAGTTCGCTCGAGGATTCGAATCAAAATCTTATTGGTGGCCTCTGCTTGGCCATTTCCTTGAGGATAATAAGGAGCGGAGAAATGATGATGAATTTTGAACTTCAAACAGAAAGTCCTTATTCTCTCATTCTTGAAATGACTGCCATTATCTGACACAATATCATGTGGTATGCCGAAACGACATAAGATATTCTTATGGATGAATGAGACCACATGCCGACCTTCTACTGTGCATAGAGTGACTGCTTCTACCCATTTAGTAAAATATTCTGTTGCAGCAAGAAAATATTTATGGCCATTTGAAGCAGAAGGAGTAATGGGACCAACAACATCAAAAGCCCACATAGAAAATGGCCATGGCGAGACGACAAATTGCAAATATGTCGCTGGCGCATGAATGGAAGGTGCATGCATCTGGCATTGAACACACTTTTTCACAAAACGATAACAATCTTGTTGCATAGTTCTCCAGTAATAACCTGCTCGGATAATTTGTTTGACAAGAGTTTGGTAGCCAACATGACCACCGCAGATACCTTCATGTGCTTCTTGCACAACTTCTTTGGCTTCTTCTTCGTCCAAACATCTGGAATATTCAGAGCTGAATCCACGACGATAAAGGATGTCAGCAAGAATAAAATATCAAGCAGACATGAGCTGAATTGCTCGCTGCTCTCTCTTTGATAATTCGGGAGGAAATTCGCCAGTTTTAATGAAATTCTTGATATCATGATACCAAGGCTTCTTCTTTTGCTCAGCCTGGTTTATCTGCTCTACTGGGACGAAAGCGGGTTGATCAAGTCTGCCAATTTCAAATGAGCGACAAGATTCTCCACCCTTGAAAGACATGATGGATCCCAGGTTGGCTAAGCTGTCTGCAATTTGATTGAAGTCTCTCTTGACATGGAAAAGCTGGAATTCTTCGAAATTGCTAACAAGAGCTGAGACGATCTTCTGATAAGGAAGTAACTTCTGATCCTTCACTTGCCATTCAGCTAAGACTTGATTGACATCGAGCAAAGAGTCGCCATAAGCATGCACTCTTTTGACATTGAAGTCTTGTAGAATTTTCAGACCTTGTATCAAAGCTTCATACTCGGCCATATTATGAGTGCACTGAAAATCTAATTTGAGAGAAAAGGGGATCATCTCCTTCTCAGGTGTGATCAATAGAATCCCGATTCCTATGCCTGCCATATTCTTGGAACCGTCAAAGAATAAATTCCAAATTGGGGATTGTTGAATATTGCAGATCCGCTCATTGGGGAAATCATCCTCGACTTTAACATCCTCTGCTAAAGGAAAATCTGCTAATTGATCAGCAATTGCTTGGCCCTTGATAGATTGCTGAGAGACATATTCCAAATCGTATTGCATCAATAAAATCTGCCATTTGGCAATCCGTCCACTGAGGAAGGGTTGCTCTAGAATATACTTGAGAGGATTTAATTTGGATAGGATCTTGACTTCAGATGTCAACAGATAGTGTCTCAATTTCTGACACATCCAAACCAGAGCTAGACATGTCTTCTCTATCTGAGAGTATTTCTTCTCATAATCAATGAAGGTTTTGCTCACATAGTAAATGGCATGCTCTATCAGACTGCCTTCTTCGTATTGCGCCAAGAATCCGCCATAAGCCACTTGATTAACTGAAATGTATAGCAGTAGGGGTTTCCCTAATTCTGGCGGCTTTAACACAGGAGGATTGAGCAAATATTTCTTGACGCGTTTGAACGATTGCTGACACTCTGGTCCCCATTCGAATTTCACTCCTTTTCTGAGCAAATGATTGAAAGGCTCACATCTCATGGCCAAATTGGATATAAATCGCCGAATTGATTGCATACGTCCCTGAAGGCTACACAATTCTTTCAAATTAGTCGGAGGAGACATGTCAATGATAGCTTTGGCCTTAGCGGGATCAACTTCTATCCCCTTTTTGCTGACTAGAAAGCCTAACAATTTGCCAGATTCGACTCCAAAAACACATTTTTGTGGATTGAGTCTTAGCTTGTAAAGAATGAGCCGCTTGAAAACTTGATTGAGAGTTTCGATGTGATCTTCCTCTTCTTTGGATTTTACCAAAATATCATCGACATAGACATCCATGATTTTGTGCATCTGATCATGGAAAATGACGGCCATAGCACACTGATAAGTGGCTCCAGCATTCTTAAGCCCAAATGGCATGACTGTATAACAAAAAGTGCCCCAAGGAGTAGTGAAAGATGTCTTGGACTGATCACGAGCGGCCAACTTGATCTGATTATATCCGGAATATCCATCCATAAAAGAGAACATAGCGTGACCTGCTGTGCTATCAATCAAAAGATCAATATTAGGAAGTGGATAATCATCCTTAGGAGTCGCTTTATTGAGATCTCTGAAGTCGATGCAAATTTGAACTTTACCATTTTTCTTGGGAACAACAACAATATTTGCTAGCCAATCTGGATAGTCAATGGTTCGAATGAACCCTGCTTTGAGTAGGTCTTCTAGACCTTCCTTAACTTGTTGTTCCACTCGAGGATCCATCTTTCTCAGTTTCTGCTTAACCGGCTTGACATTTGGTTTTAGGATGAGACGATGTTCAACCAATTTGGTATCTAGACCTGGCATGTCCTCATATGTCCACGCGAACACTTCTTCATGTTGCTTGAGAAAACGGGTGAGCCTTTCTTTCTCTTCCGGGCTCAAACTGCTGCCAATCTTGAGAATTTTAGGATCGTCTTCTCATCCAATATTGATATCCTCAGTCGGATCCTAAACTAAGAATGATGGCTCATCTTGTTTCTGAATTGCTGCAAATTCTGGTAATTCTTGAAGAGCTGAATCAAATTCTGCAGGTTCTTCTGACTGCTTTGTAATCTGACTACATTCTGCTCTTATTTTAACCTGATGAATCACTGTTGGCTTTGAAAAGGCCTCTGGATTAAGAACGAGCTTCTTGATAGATTGGGAAGACATTCTGAAAATTGGAGAATAAATCGATTCAGGAAAATCTCCTATCATAAAACAAATTACTTTTGTTAAGAAAATAATTTGAAAGATAAAAGAGAAGAATAATGGCAAATTTTCAAAGATTTGATAACGAGAAGTAAAGAGACAAATGGCATCCAGATAGACAAAGGAAATTTGCAACTTTATTGAAAGATTGAATTGAGGACAATGATTGAAATGAAACGGGATATCATCCTAAATGTGAAAACAAAAGAATAGAAATGAAAGACAAGCAGATGCCCTTAGTGCGTCCCTTTGATAAAGATAGTGCCCTTCTGAGATCTTCTGCCACTAAAGCCCAATCCGGCCCTCTGAGGATAGTGCTGAGGAATTACTGGCTTGAGACGACCATTCCCATTTTTTCCCAGGCCTTGAAAAGGCTGATAACCATGCTTTACTAACAGATCAAATCCCTTTTTGGCCTTCATAAATTGGGAGAACAGTGGATGATCTTTGAATGTACTATAGTCAATTCGTCCTCCAATCTTGAAAAACTGTGGGCCTCTCCATCGAGTCATGGCCACTGTATGTGCTGGTTGTTCAGCCGTCTGCAGTATTCCCGAATTTTCTTCAAAGCTGACCTCATCAATGCCCCTAATGCTAGGGATATCAGTAGTGAAAGTGGGCCTAGGAACCATAGGTTGTGCAAGCCTCTTCTCCGGATCCTCGCCCAAGACTGTTGTGATCATTCCACCTTTTGACCACTTGACACACTGATGCAAAGTAGACGGCACCGCGTTCGTGTTGTGAATCCACGGTCGTCCCAACAACAGATTATACGTTGGGGGTACATTGACCACATGAAAGAGGACAGAGTGGACCGAGTAGTCAATGAAAATTTCCAAGAAAATTTTCCCTTTAGCTGTCTGGCCATGATTATCAAACCCGTAGATGGTGATCGGGTTCGGGATATATTCCTCTTCTCTAATGCCCAAAGCTTTGGCTGTCATTTCTGGGCATATATTGAGGCTGCTGCCTCCATCTATCAGCACATGAGGAACAGTCATTCCTCTGGCTCGAATCACAACATACAAAGCGTTGTTGTGAAACACATGCGGCTTAAAAAGATCTTTATCTGAGAAAGTGATTGGAGCATTTGTCATGGCTTGATTGACTATCTGGGCCATGTCTTTAGGAGTTATGCTCGGTTTCACTTTGATTTTCCGCAACAGATCATTCAACACCTGCTGGTGTTTGGTGGAGGCTTGAGCTAAGTCCAAAATTGAGACATTGGATAATGCAATTATCGACTGTGGTGTGGATGTCTCACTTTTCTCCAGGGCGGGCTTAATAAAGTGTTTGGGGAACCATGGCATTCTTTTAGCCACCTCAGGAGATACCCCAACGGATTTGTCAGATACTTTCATTTTTCCAAAGGCTGCAATGAGGTCCATCTTCTGAGCTTTGGACTGAGCCTGTTGCAGCACAAGGACCTGATGTTGGACTTGTATATCCTTTTTAGAGCATGGCCTGATATGCTCCTGTGGCTGAAAATGCTGTTCAGAAATGACCGCTGTAGAATGATGGGGAAAGAGTTTCTTCAGAATATCCATATTTTCATCTTCGACACCCTCTACCAGAAGATTCTTATCGATGAGATCCTGAACAATATTCTTGAGAACGAAGCAGTTCTCAGTATTATGTCCCACTGTTCTGTGAAATTTACAGAACTGATCTTTGAATTTTCCCATGGGAACAGGGGGATCGGCCAGCCTAGGCAGTTTGACCATCTCCTTGGTCAACATATACTCGAGCACAGTCTCGAGGGATTGGTCTAGTGGAGTGAATTTCCTGTCATAACTCCACCCTTCATGCTTTACTTTTTCTCGGGGCTTCGGTCCCTGTTCTAATTGAAGTGGCTTATTGAATTGAGGGACTGACTTGCCTTTCTGATCGTTCTTGTTGGAACTTCCTACCCCATAACAGAAATCTTTGTTCTGCCCCTTACGGTGTTTCCAATTATTATTTCTGACAGAATGAGTGAAGTGAGTCTTCTTCTTCTGCTCAGTTTGGCCGTTGTTCTTAGTAAAGGTGAAACCTTCATAGAAACCATTTTCCATACTCAACTCGAGCCATTCGGCTCGCTCTGTCAGTTCAATGAATGTCCTTGATGGTGCAGTAGAGATGAGACCTCTTAGAGGCTGTGAGAAGTTACTCAGAATTAGGGACAAAGCATGTCCCTCTGATATGGGGTCCCTCATCTTGTTGCAAGCTGACCTCCATCGGTGGATAAAATCTCTGGCCTTCTCATTTTCTCTCTGTTTAAGGCCGCAAAGATGGCTGAGGGTGGGAAGTGCCTCAGCATTGAAGAGAAATCGCTCAATAAACATGTTTCCCACTTTGTCAAATTCTTTCAACTCAATTGGATTTACATGCTCCGAGTACCATTTAGCTGCGGTTCCCTCCAGACTGCGAGGGAAACATAGGAAAAGTGCACGGTTGTCTCGCTTGAATCTGGAGCATTCAGCGAAGAACATGGCGAGATGAGCTTTAGGATCGCCAGAACCATCGAATTTGATAAACTTTCTAGGGAGATTCTCGAGATTGTCGTCCCCATCCAAACCATCATAGAAGTCTTCACTGGTGAAGACTTTCTTGCCCTTGTCACGGGCCTGCAGGTCTCGAAGCATTCTGACCACATCTTTGAACTGCGGCTGGTCAGAGTCATTGACAGACTGCTCTTTGAATTTGTGGGCTGACCCCTGCCCCTGGGTAGACTTGCGGAATGCCCGATGGGTCTCAAACTCTTCATCTGAATCTTCCAC
Source organism: Nuphar pumila (assembly GCF_984573655.1). NCBI lineage: Eukaryota > Viridiplantae > Streptophyta > Magnoliopsida > Nymphaeales > Nymphaeaceae > Nuphar > Nuphar pumila. The sequence continues at coordinate 98,061,554 of NC_143255.1, read as the reverse complement.
TGATTCCTCTTCATCAGTTGCATCAACATGTTGGGCAGGCTTCTTGGATATCTTCAAGGCTTTCTTGACTGCCCGGCCTTTTGTCTTTTGCTTCACCTGTGCTTTCTCTGTACTGGCTTCAGCTTGTTCTGCCAGCATCTTAGTCATCATCTTCTTAAACATGGCATACATTTGAGGATCAATGTCATCCTCAATCTGTTGCCCCTGATTTTTGCCTAAGCGCGGGGAATCCATTTCTTCGTCTGAAGCTATCGAATATGCGATTCCCTCGACTGGTGCAGTCTTCTTCCCTGACCTTGTTTGAACCATTGACTGTCACGAATGCTCTCTGCAGAGCAAAATCGATGGTTAGGCTTTTGAGAGAGATTTTGATTAGAAGAAAATATTCGCTGAGAATTTTGGTAGACAATTTGAAAGAATATCCCATTACTAGGGATTGAGTCGTCGCTGAGATTACGACAATTGCGTTGTCATTCCTTTGCAAAGAAAATAAACAACTGAAAATTAAGCCTTGTTACCTAGGCGAGGTCGTCAAACCAAAAATTGAAGAATTTGCAAGATTTTTATTTATTGAAAGAAAACATGATTGCATCAATAATAAACTTGAGAAAGAGGGGGCGGACAGACAATTTGCCACCACTCTTTATAACTAGCAGAGACACGAGGACCGGGAAAAAGCGGAAGAGTAACAAAAGAGTCCCAGCCATATCTGGCAGAATGGTATGCTCCGGACCACTGTGCTGATGTAAGGTCGAACTCTGGCACGACTCCTGATAGCAGCCGCATCTCTATGTGTTTTTGTCTCTGAGAAAACTGTCGAACACACCGCTCCGGATGATAGTAAGCACAGAAGAATGGACCAAGCAACTTGAATCTCTTGCCATATGCATAGGTGTATCTGGGAGGCGATAATTCTCGATCAAAATAGTCCCACACCACTTCTTCTTCCTGCAGATAGTCGATCAGGAATCGGTACCGCGCAACTGGAAGGAGCTCCTTGCCGTTGTATCTGAATGAACTAGCTCTGGTCGGTACATGCTGAAGGAACCAAGATTGAAGAGCATAAGTACATCCCTCGACTAAGATGGACTCTCCAAGTGTGAAGCGGGTCAGTCCTCTGTATAGAAAAGCAAGCGCGGCCATGGCTATCGAGAGACGGCTGGTCTGTCGACTTCCCCATCTTCTCAAAAGTTGAACTATTCTGACATCCACATAATTTTATCCATCTGGAAAGAAAGCAAGTCCCACAGTACACAAAACCATCGCATGTTGAATTCTCTCTCGAGCTGTCCTGGACAACGAGCTGACTTCTGCGAATTCTCCATACTGTCGGTAGATCTCGATCAGACTCACGTACTCATTCCCATTTTCTTCAATCAGTGGCCAAGACTTGCGCCCTGTCATGCGAGCTACGGCATCTTTGGGGTCCAGACCCTTGACATTGATCAGAAACTGCTGCTCTAACGGATCTTCAGGCTGACCGGCTGGCTCAGGCAGTCCCATAATCTCTGAAAATTCATCCATCAGTAGTGTCATCTCGCCCCACGGGAACCAGAACGTGCAAGTGCGCGGATTCCACCGCTCTGCCAGTGCATGAATCAGATTGCCGTTGACTGTCAACTTTCCCACTGCAGGTGCCAATTCCAACCCGCAATCGCTCAAGTGGTTCGGAAACATACGAGAGAAGTTTTTGAACCAGACATAGTACCACCGGGGGAAGAAGGGTCCGGTGCTAAGAGATCGATGCTCAGGAAGACTTTGTCGCACCTCATAGGAGATGTGGCCCTCAGGAAAAACAGAATCGAGCTGACTGGATGCCATTGGACTGAAAGACAAGAAGATTGGAATTAGACTTTGGAAAAATACAAGAAATTTGAAAATTGCAGGCAGGATAAAATGAAAGATGGAAATTCGAAGTCCAGAGGAACAAAAGAATGGAAAATTTCCTGGAGTTTTGAAGGAAAAGGTGGATAATTTAGAAAAATCGTCCAGGGTTTTTGAGAAAAAGGAGATATTTCATAAAAGATGAAAAATGAGGTATTTTGGAAAATTGTTTGGTATTTTGGAAAAATTGAAAAAATAAGGCGAAAATGAATATCATACGTTCAATTACAAACAATTATGCACATACAGCAATCCCTAAGAAGCCAACTCTAAATGCATTGATTTTAAAAGAGCTTTAGGACCCTAATCCTGACTCTAGGCTCAGATCAACTGTGTCCAATCATGCTATGCCGATATACTCGAGCCGAGGCTCGATGTACGTGGCATAAAACTCATCTCCGGGTCTAGGCTTGTGTTTTCCCAACATCCTTGAGCGCCTGCCGATATACGTTGGACTATGGCCCTTGGTACGTGGCAGGGGGCGTTAGCCCAAATAAGTGGCCCAGTTGTGAGGCTCTGTCCCGAACTATGGTTCTGGAAGAGAGCCCAGCAACGTGAAGACCGGGTAGACATAGGTGGGGTGGTTTTTGAAATATGATCACATGCAGGCAAACAGAGGGCTCTAAGTCATAAAGAGATAGAATTTTGAAATTTTTTGAAGAAGCAAACATTGTTTTCATACAAGTCCTAGATTGAGGAGTGTTGTATTTCAGACCTAAGTCTAAGTGAGCATGCATAATTCTCCTCAATATGGTCCTATCAAACCATGCCTAGTCTACATGCAATCCATGTCAGCTGGGTTCAAGTCTAGGCTCCTAGGTTCACATGATATCAGAAATTAAAAGGTGACAGTTCAAAGAGCATGATTTTGATAATTGAGCTAAGTCAAAGCACATAATTGATCAGACGAAGACAGGTCCCATCACGGTCGCCAAACCTGTTATCATCGCAAAATTTTTCCCCTCCCTTGCGAGAGAGAAACGAATTTTGCGAGTCAAACTCGACCAAAGTTTTGAAAATGATTTTGAAAATTTACTCGCCTCCGTTTTTAAAATTTGCGGGAAAATTCCGTGGAATGGGATCCGCCTGTCGGTACGAGGTTCAACCGTTCCTGGCGCCTTTACCAGGGGTAATTGAACCAAGGATCAATTACGTGCTTTAATTTGACTCAAATAGCTAAATTATGCTCTATTTTTCCTAGAATGCACAAAGAATCAGGCTTGTGCTATGAAATTTTTAAAAAATGCAAGTTTGAGAAACTATGATGTTTGCTTTGGAAAATTGAAATGCATTTGGAAAAATGATTGGAAAAGTGCTTGAAGTTGGAGTTTTTGGGAAAATCATTGAATTTCATTGGAAATCAGAAATTTGCATTGAAAAGTGATTTCTCAGGAAAGCTTGAAAAACTGAGAAAATTGGTTTTGAGATTGGAAACTTGGAATTGCTTTTATAAGAAAATGGATTTGAGAATCTTGAGAAAATCTAAGAAATTTATTGGAAAATGACTTTTGAAATGGAAAATGAATTCTCAGGAAAACTGGAAAATATGAGAAAATCGATTTCTGAAAACTTGGGATTTTGAAACTTGAGAATTTGAAAACATAGGAAAATCTTGATTTGAACTTGGGAAATGCTTTGAAATGTCATTTGAAAACTTAGGATTTTAAGAAAATCAGATCCTGAGAAAGACTTGGAAATTCTTGAGAAAGCTGAATTTTCTGAAATTGAAATTGGAAAATGAATTTGAGAATAATGCAATTTGAATGATATGAAGGAATGAATATGAATTTGAAAAAGGAATTTCAATTGAGAATTTGGGAAATCCTTTTAAAACTTTGAAAAATGCAGTGCATTTTTGAAGTTAGCCTAAGAGTGTAGGCTGAATGTGGCTGATATAAAGATCATAAATCTTGGTTTTCTTCGTATTCTGACTATGGCCACAAATACGAATCCCACCGAGTTTATAAACTCCATAAAAGCTTGTGTATGTGCCATTCGTGTAAACCATAGTGGATTTGAAATAAATGCACATGAATCATACATTAAATATCGAAATTTGCATAAATTAAACTATATACAATGCAGCCCTATTCTAAGCAGAAAAGTAACTCTTATTCCAAATTATTACATTTGAGATTACATTGAATTGAAAAAAAAAAAAATCTAAGTCTTCTTCTTGAATGTTCCTGCAAAACTAGAAAACAAGGTTAGCACAAAAATGTAGGTTTTTCTGAATTTATCCAAAAATATGGGAAATTATCGGATATTATTCAGATATAAACCCAAAATCATACCCCCTTTGATATAAACATGATGAATAATGAATAAATTTCGAAAATAAACTTGAAAATTCGAAATTGGGGTCAAAATGACCAAAATACCCCTGATGACCTTGAAATCAGGGTTTTCTGAAAGAATTTTTGTAAATTTAGGAAATTTGAAAATCAAATGAAATAAATCAAACATAATATGATGAAATATGATGATATGCATGAAATTTTGGAGAATTAGAAATTGAAATTTCGAAATTTAGGTCAAAATAACCAAAATACCCTCGATAACAAGACTATGGCCTTGAAACCAGGGTTTTCTGAAATAAATTTTGCAAAATGGAAAAATGTGAAATGCAAATGAGATTAAAATTAACCCTAATATGATTCTGCATGCTTATGTACATGATAAAAACCCTAAAAATGGTGAAAATATCATAAAATATCGAATTTAACCTGATTTTCGCTTCTGAATTTAAAGATAAACTAACACATGGAGCAAATGAACTTGGAATTAAACCAAATTTGGCATGAACACCTAAAATAACCCTAAAAACAGAATGGAGCTCGAAAATCTAAATTTTTTTGTACTTTTAAATATGAAAATTCAAATAAAAACCCTAAATTTTATGATTTTTGCCTAAAATATTGATTCTAAAGGGGATTTAGGATATCAAACTTCCATAAAAATTTCCCAAATTTTATGGGATGACAGAGGACAGTAAGGAAAGGATTTTTTCATTTTACACTTTTTGGTTTTGACCTATGGTCGGAGCTGTGCCACTCCGGCAAGTCGGATCGGAATCCGGCGACTCTAGGATTTAGGAGAAACAGACAGGTTTCGGTAGAAAACATGGGAAAAATAGAACACAGATGGGAAAAAGGCTGAAATTGTGGAAAAATGTCCCTGACAAACAGATAAAGATTTGATATTTTGACAACATTGGAATTCGGGTTACGGTTTGAAAAAGGGCACACTGTTATCAGAGACCCAAATCTCTGAAATTTCTGGATATTGGAATCTGTCAGACAGAAAATAAAATTTTGGGAAAAATACTGAAACAGTTCCAAAAATCCCCAAATTTTGGAAAATGACAGTAAAACATGTTAGGAACAACTTTCATGTTGAAAGTTTTTGTAGATGAGCTACGGATTGGGTGGACTCGGTGCATTAGGGTCTGTCTATACCCTGACGAAGGAAAATCAAGATTTTCCCAGGCGGCTGGGAAATCTGATTTTTGACAAAGGACAAAACTAACTGGAAAAACTTCAAAATTTCCAGATCATCAGTAGATTCGATTATGAATACACTGTGATTTTTGGAGAACAATCCGGATCTCCCACGAGGGTGGTGCCGGAGGTTCTTTTCTGCTAAAGCAGAAATTGAAATTTCTGGAGGGTCCAAAATCCAGTTTGGTTTTCGATTTATTTAACAAGGTTCTAAAATCCTAACTGATCCATATTTTTGACATACAATCATAGACAAACAGAGACAGACATAACAAAATTTTTGAGATTTATCGACAAAAAATTGAGCATAAAATGATGACTAGACTGGACGGCTAAATGGAAAATGTATAAACTAATAGGACATGCATTAATGAAACAAGTGAAATGTATCTAATGAAATCAATTAAAAAAAAAAAAAAACAATACCTAAATTATACAATCTATATAAAATCAAAACAAAGGAAAGAGGTGAAATATTTATTTGATATAGCCATTGAAATGAGGGGTTCAATCCATCGGCTAGATGAACCCTCTCATTTACGCATGCTTTGTCATGAAAAGTAAAAAAAAAAAAATAGAAACTTAAGGTTTCCTACCTTCTAACACCATAAAGAAAGCCTTACCTTGCAATAATTTCAACCCCAAATTCCTCATCATTTTCATGAAAGCCATATGTAAGGGTCTCATTTCGACGATCAACCAAGAAACCCAACATGTGGTACTTAATAAGATCAACAAGACATACAATATGTCTTACCTTAAGGGGCAGTTACGGCAATGGAGGAGTGGAACGATGGTTGGCTGCCACAAGTGATGTCACCAGTAAAGATGGTTGGAGCTCTTGGGGAAAACAAAAGGGAATAGAGGAGACTGCACGGTGAAGAAGGCTGGAACAAGGCTGCAGCCGTTTGAAGGTTGAAGGAGGAGGTTGCAGCGTCAAAGAGGCTGCTGTAATAGCTTGCTGTTGTAGCTGTAATGAAAGGCTGTGGATGGCAGCTGCTGGTGGCACTGTTGGGTGCTGTGTAGAAGAGGTGAACTGGCTGGTGGCTGTTGGCTGGAGCAGTGAGCGTGGAACCGGTGGAAGAAGCCGTTGGCTGGTGGCTGTTGGCTGGAGCAAGGAGCTTGGAGGTGGGCTGCAGCAAGGATGGTGGCTGGAATGGAGAGCTGGCTGAAGCTAGAGTATTTGAAGAAGATGGCTGAATGTTGCTGCAGCTGCAAAGAGGATGTCGGAGGTTGAAGATGATCTGGAGCTGCTGGGCATGGAGCTTCAAAGAGGTGCTGCTGGCTGCAAGGAAGAAGATGGTTGAACCGTTCTAGTGGTGGTTGCAGCTTTTGTTCGATGGCTGGGCATCCAAAGAGGTGGCTGTAGAGAGGTTGGAAGGCTGCTGTGGCTGTAGCAGCCAAGGAGAGAAGAAGGGAGATAAAGAGAGAGAATATGAGAGAGAATAGGAGAGAGGCGTGAGATGGGAGAGGAGCCGTAAGTGGCTTCCTTTTCTCTTTCCCTTTTAACCAAACCCAACTTAGGTCTTTAATCAGCCTCAACTTAGGGTTTTTAGGGGTTAATGAAAAGAGAGGGAAAGAGTGTACGTGAATGGGCTGGAGAAGGGAAAGGAAGGAAGGGAAGGGAAGAAGAAAAGAAAGGGAAGAAGAAGAAAAAGAAAGAAAAGGGAAAAAGAAAGGAAAGAAAGAAAAGGAGGGAAAAAGGAAAAGGGAAAGAAAAAAAATGAGAAAATGGAAAGTGGGGCTGGAGGCTTGGGTGACCACCTTGTGGGTCCCACCTCCTCTTTAAAAAAATAAAAATAAAAAAATAAATAAAAATCAATAAAAACAAAAATAAACAAATAAAAAGAAACATTTTTTTATATAAAATAGAAAAGTAAATGAATGGGCCATCTCAGAGCGGGTCCAAATTCCACATTTGAAATTCATTTTGACGATTAGAGGGGTAAAATAGTCTTTTTAGAAAGTTTCTAGACGAAACGAGCTATTTTTGGCAGTTTTTTAAACAAGCTCGGATTTTGAAGTTCAATACCCCGTTGTGAAGCAAATCCAGAGTAGAATTTAAAAATGTAATTTTGAAAGAAATCCAGATTGTTTTTCTCGAGAAAATGCTTCCAACCGAAACGAGCTATTTTTGGCAGTTTTTGAAACAAGCTCGGATTTTGAAGTTCAATACCCCATTGCGAAGCAAATCCAATGTAGAATTTGAAAATTTGATTTTGAAAGAAATCCAGATTATTTTTCTTGTGAGAAAATATTTCCAAATTTAGACTCCCGGGGGTAAAAATGTCAATTTTGGAAACCCAGGGTTTCAAATTGATTTCTAAAAGCTTTTAAAACTCAATCTGGATTGAAATTTATAAAACTGGAGTTCTGGACTTCGAAAATGAAATGAAATGATATGAAATGATGAGAAATGACATGAAATGTTATGCGAAATGCTAACCTTGAATAAAGAATTTTGGATGTCAGACCCCGATTGACACTTGTACCAGTTTAAAAAGCATTAAAATTGATAAAATTTGCAAAATAGCTCAAGAAATGGTTTTCGGGACTCTACTGGGTCAGAGTGACACTGAAAATTGGGGTTCGAGCTGGATTGAACTGAAGTGAGCTGGATTGAGCTGGGTTTTAGAGTTTCAGAACTCAAATGAACAGACCAGGCACTGACTCAACTGACCTTTCCGACTGAATTTTCAAGAAAAGCTGCCATTTTTAGAGAAATGGTACGGAATGATCACTAGAGTGAAGTGAATTACGAACCTGAACTGGGTTTGAGCTAGAACAAAGGTCAGTAATACTGATATGAACTAAAATCAAAGCTTGAACACTAGCTCAATTGACTGAACTCAGCTCAATTTCAGCTGAAAGAGCTAAAATGGACTAAAATGGGCTCCTAGACACTTGGAAATGGTTTTGAACTGAAACTGGAGCACTTGAACTCCTAGTGAGCTCAAGTTAGACTCTGGGGAACATGACTGACTGAGAATGACTGACTTAGAGACAATTGGCTTGGATTCAAGTGAGAAATGAGCTCATTTTTGAAGAAATGATCCCATTTTGGCAGGAATGGTCAGAAATGAAAATGGTCTGTTCATTGTGAGCTCAGATGAGCTTGAGATGACTGATATTCTAACTGTCTTGAACTGACCAATGAGCTTGGTTGACTCCGACTGACTGGGGTCCGGGATGACCTAGGGGTAAAATGGTAATTTTCCTAATGAAAATGGGTAAAATGGTGATTTTCTGAAACTGACTCGGGGTTTGACTCCTACACTGACCTGACAGGGTTGGCATTGCCTGAGGAGGATTGTTTGAGAATGAGTGAGGAAAATTTGGGGTGTTTACAGTGTTCTTGGGATAAGAATTGTGAGAGATGTCAACCTAAGTCTTCTTTCAAAATTGTCTTGGTCCCTAGTGTCCGATGAGTTAAACCTATATATGGTCCAGCCTAGTGAGGGTCAAGTATTTGAGTAGAGAGTCTCTGTGGTTTAGATGGTCCTATAGGGTAGTTTAATGGGGTCGAAAGGGAATTCAAGAAAGTATGGCCATTTTAGATATAAGAGCCAAGTGGTTCATAGAAGATGGTAGAATTAGATATAAGAGCCAAGTGGTTCATAAAAGATGGTAGAAGGCTGAGTTTCTAGATAGATCATTGGGTTGGTCATTTTTCCCATATGTGTCTTTTAGAGGGTCACAAGAATCTTAGAGAGTATCAAGAGTTGAGTCATATCAAAGTTCAGGAACTCGTTGAAGAGTCATATAGGGATAGGTGTGTTATTTCTAACTCGTTCTTGTTGGTACTCAGAATCATAAAGGAGTTGGTGGAGCAAGTGCCATGGGATGCCTTTGAGGCAGACAAATTGGTGTTATTGGAAGGAAAGGACTTCTCCACAAAGGACAGTTGGGAGACCATTAGGGATAAGGGAGAACCATTCGAATTGGCAGAAATGATTTGGTGCAAAAACCATTAGACCAGAGCAGCGTTGATTGAGGGAAGGTAGGTGACCCAAGAAATGTTAAAGGCAAGAGGCGTTCATTTAGCCAACATTTGCGGTTTATGCAGGAATATAGAAGAGACCATAGATCAAATCTTTATTGCATGTAAGATGACCAAGATGGTATGGGAACAGGTCACACAATACTTCACCACTAATCATAAGGTTCGAGGAAGTGTTAGTGAGGCTCTAAAGAGACGGGGTGAAGTCAAGTGGGAGAATAAAGCTATCAGATCATCATGGGTGGTGAAAGGAATATGGGAAATAAAAAACAAACACATTTTTGAGGATAGGAAAGTGGAGTAGGGGAAAGTAGTATCTCACACCCTCAATTTAATTCATGAGAAGGTGCTAATAATTTTGAAAGGAGTCACTCATAATATATCCACTGGTTAGCTATATGCTGGAAGATGAAAGTCGTCGGGTGAAGGATGAGTTAAGGTATCAATTGCTAGTTGCGAGACTGATGTCCTAAAGGTTGGTTTTGCAGTTAGAGACCATAAAGGTTGGTTCTTGAAGCTTGGTTGGTCGGTGAGAAGAATCTATAAGAAAGAAAAAGAGCATAGATGGTGGTATGACATTGTCAACGATCTAGATGAGAACCTCAATATTATTATTGAGTCCTCTAAGAAAGATATAGTGGAAGAAGTGAGTGACATGTTATAGGGAAGACATAGAAGAGGACTTGATTTGTTGTATGAAAAATTGTTATCCTTTAACAGAATTCAATGTATGTGGTGGCCAAGTTCTCATAACTATATTGCAGGAGATCTAGCAAAGATTGGGAGCCTTCAAGTTGGTTGAATTTGAAAAAACAAACCACTGAAGTGGTTCCCGTCTTTGAAAGTTTTGTGATTTATGTATTTTCTAAATTGATGTACTGGTCGGGGTCTTGTATAACCCTAGCTTGATTATCCAAAAAAAAACTAATCCATCTTTTAAACATCCACCTTCTAAACATTGAATCTCCAATGCTCACCCCTTAAGTTAGTGTAATGACCCGAAATTTTAACCAAATTTTATGACAAATTTTATTTGATTTTATTTTATTTCAAAACACAACGAAACTACTCAATTCACTTCAGGTTAAACATCTCGAGTATGTCATAGGACATTCAAACCAAAGATATCATTCCACAAGTTCTAAGAAAATTTAATTTGAAATATAACTATAGGTCCATTACAAGAGTAGAAATAAAAATAAACAGATTCTCTCATATTGCTCGAGAACATAAAAAATTCATGTATCAAAGTTTCTACACCATCCCGCTATCACCCTGCGTCGTTTATTCTCCACCTGAAATGTTGAAATAGTAGGATCAGACTACGACCAATCTGAACAGTAGGATGACTATGATTATGATATGTGTTATGTAACAAATATATAAAACAATATGGATTTTTAGTAAATTGTAAAGCTATAGCATATCATGAGAAGACTAAATGAATATCACGTGAAACAATTAATATCATAACTCACTCGTGACATATAAGCATAACTCATTACAAGCATTTTCAGGCACAATATATCACAAGTTTCACATGAACAAAGTGCATAAATTAATTAATTTAATTTTTCCTTTTATTATCATGCAGGTACTCGCAAGCCAAGTCAACCGTAATACAGAAGAACACTCAAGGGTTTGTTATGTTGTGTGTTTTGTTAACCCGAGTGTCTAATTGAAACTGAAATCTAAAGAGAGTGGTTTAACAACTGAGAGAAACCCCAAAGGTCAAACAAACATGATGCACCCTTAACTTCTGTAGAATAACTTGGACCAACCACATAGGACAAATTGGTAGTCTAGATACCCTAACTCCAAGGTCTTGGGACCAATGAGCCATTGCCGCTCAAAGTTAAATAACACATACCTCCAGAGTTTTGTACCACCTACCCTCTCTAAGGTAAGACCGAGTCTGAGTAAGTTATTTATCTTATTAATTTTTGTTACCTGATCTCTCAGAAGTTCAATATGTTTTGAACCTAATAGCACAATGTTGCAGATACTCACATAGGCAATGAATCATACTACCGTAGTAGCATGATCCCAGAGATTCCCACCTTAGGTAGGTAGGTAGATTGTCAATTATCTATTTATTCATGCAATCTCACTCAATGTACTATGGTACCTTCAAACCGGGCAAGCACAAGTGCCCTTGTACCTTTAAACCAGTCAGGCAAAATTTTGGTTATGAGTTCTTGTGAATTAAATTTATAAGTCTTTAAATGTATGTGGAGTACCCTTAAATCCTTTAGTGTGCAAATCCATGGTTCTGCAACTCATGTGCCTTCATTAAATCATTACTACACATTACATTTAATTACACATATAGACATAATCCGTGCTTACATGACACCATGATGAGGCTCAAATATAAGTTTACTTTGCGAGAGTCGCAGGTAGCTTAAACTCACAGTCATTAAGCATCAATGTAGTTATAATGCTTTATAAAAGCAATAATTTCAAGTGACATAACTCCACTATCACTAAGTTATCACTGTATTAAAATTTTCATATGAACAGTATACAAAAAAATTTAGAGGCAAAACACGCAAATCATGGTTTTGTCATTAAAGAACATTTTCAGGAATTATCTAAGGTAAAACATGTTGCCTACTATGTATCATTGAACATGATACAAAAAAATATCTAATGTAAACATGCAGATCAATGATTTCTATCATTGAACTTAACACAAAAAATAACAAATGTAAACACGCAGACCTCAATTTTTGTCATTCAACTTAACACAAAAAATAAGTAATGTAAATATGCAGACATTGATTTTGTCATTGAACTTAACACGGAGAAAAAAAATAACTAATGTAAACATGCAGACCTTGATTTCTGTCATTGAACTTAGCACAGACTATAACTAATGTTAACACACAGATCATGATTTTTGTCCTTGAACTTAACACAGAAAATGACCAATGTAAACATGCAGGCCTCATTTCTGTCTTTGAACTTAACATAAAAAATAATTTATGTCATTGAACTTAGCACATAAAATAACTAATGTAAACACGTCGACCGAGATTTCTGTCATTAAACTTAACATAGAAAATGACCAATGTAAGCACACATACCTGATTTCTATCATTGAACTTAACACAGAAAATAATTTATGTCATTGAACTTAACACAGAAAATAATTTCTATCGTTGAACTTAATACAAAAAATAATTTTTGTCATTGAACTTAACACAACAAATTATCTTGCTAATTCATATACAGGAACAAATAAGTTTCACATATTAAATATGAAACAAAGATAAAGTTGAAAATTCAGTTTCAGAATACACGAATCAGAAGCAGCTACATCTACCAGTTTTGAGCAAAACAATTATCTTTTATAAATTATCCCTGATTGTTTCAAAACAAAATTTTAAACTAAAGTATCACTTATTTGCAACATAATTTTTTTTCTGTAGAGATAATGACAAATGAGAATTTAACATCAGAAAGGAACGACTTTTTGATGTTCTTCTTAGTTGCTGGAACAGCTTAAAGAAAGTTCAGAGACAAAAACACGTAGACCACTATATATATATATATTATTGCTCATATCACAAAATATGTCCAAAGCAAAACACGCCGATCAGTAAATTTTTTTCATTGAAACTATTACAGAATATGTCTAAGGCAAACACGTAGATGAGTAATTTTTTTTTCATCGAATATATCACAGAATATTTCCAAAGCAAAACATGCAAATCGGAATTTTTTTTATTGAACCTATTATAGGATGTGTTTATGGCAAAACACATAGATCAATGTTTAAACAACCCAAGTTCACGAAAATCGGTCATACCAAAAAAACATTTTAGGTATTGACCAATCAACCTTCAAATGAACCTCCTCTTGTTTTATCTATACAAATCCTTTTTTTTATTTGGGTTTGTGCCGCAACCCACGACATGCTTAAAACAAAGCACACATCAAACCCCAGAATTCCAACCTTCACATTGAATCGAGAACCCAACCCTTGGCTACTTCTTCCTAGCAGCAGTAGCTGCGTGAAGACTAATAATGCATAATTTTTATGCAGAATTTCATATATTTTCTTGCATGATCATGTGTGATACTTGATTATAAATGCTTGTTTGCGAAAGTTTTCATAGTTTTCCATCAAAGTGTAATTTGAGCAAATTGAGCCTCTTTGGAGTATTTTGGGGAAACTAATTAAGTTTTTAGAAAGAGGTCGTTTGAAATATTGAAAATCTTATGAACTCTTTTTAATTTTTTTTCTAAAACCTAATTAGAAGACCATAAACAGTCTTGTTTGAGAAGAGAGGGGCGGTTATATGTAATTCCATCATTCACAAAATGCAATCTAAGTTAGATGCCTTAAGTGGCCTTTTACTTTCGATGTCTGAAAGAATCATCCTTGTTAATGTTGTCCTGCCAGCGGTGCCCATTTACTAGATGATGTGCTTTCAACACCCCCATTCTATCTCACAAAAAATTAAGAAGATTATGAGAGATTTGTTATGGAATGGGAATTATGAAAATAATACATGTTATTTGATGGGGTCGGACAAACTTTGTCGTTAGAGAAAAGAGGGCGGTCTTGGGATAAGAATTGCGAGAGATGTCAACCTAAGTCTTCTTTCGAAATTGTCTTGGTCCCTAGTGCCCGATGAGTTAAACCCGTGGTCTAGCCTAGTGAGAGTCAAGTATTTGAGTAGAGAGTCTCTGTGGTTAAGATGGTCCTATAGGGTAGTTTAATGGGGCCGAAAGGAAATTCGAGAAAGTATGGCCATTTTAGATGTAAGAGCCAAGTGGTTCATAGAAGATGGTAGAGTTAGATGGAAGAGCCAAGTGGTTCATAAAAGATGGTAGAAGGCTGAGTTTCTAGATAGATCATTGGGTTGGTCATTTTTCCCTTATGTGTCTATTAGTAGGTCACAAGAATTTTAGCGAGTATCAAGAGTTGAGTCATATCAAAGTTCTGGAACTAGTTGAAGAGTCATATAGGAATAGGTGTGTTATTTCTAACTCGTTCTTGTAGGTACCCAGAATCATAAAGGAGTTGGTGGAGCAAGTGCCATGAAATGCCTTTGAGGCAGACAAATTGGTGTTATTGGAAAGAAATGACTTCTCTGCAAAGGACAATTGAGCGACCATTAGGGATAAAGGAGAACCATTCGAATTGGCAGAAATGATTTGGTGCAAAAACCATTGGCCCAGACCAGCATTGATTGAGGGAAGGTTGGTGACCCAAGAAATGTTAAAGAAAAGAGGCGTTCATTTAGCCAGCATTTGCAGTTTATGCAAGAATGTAGAAGAGACCATAGATTAAATCTTTATTGCATGTAAGATGACCAAGATGGTATGGGAACGGGTCACACAATACTTCACCACTAATCAGAAGGTTCAAGGAAGTGTTAGTGAGGCTCTAAAGAGACGGGGTGAAGTCAAGTGCGGTAATAAAGCTATCAGCTCAACATGGGTGGTGTCATTCCAACCGGTGGTGAGAGGAATATGAAAAATAGAAACAAGCACATTTTGGCGGATAGGAAAGTGGAGTAACGAAAAGTTGTATCTCACAACCTCAATTTAATTCGTAAGGTGATAATAATTTTGAAAGGAGTCACTCATAATATATCTACTGGTTGGCTATATGGTGGAAGATGGAAGTCGTCGTGTGAAGGATGAGTTAAGGTATCAATTGCTAGTTGCGAGACTGATTTCCTAAAGGTTGGTTTTGTAGTTAGAGACCATAAAGGTTGGTTCTTGAAGCTTGGTTGGTTGGTGAGAAGAATCTATATGGAAGAAAAAGAGCATAGATGATGGTATGACATTGTCAACAATCTAGATGAGAACCTCAATATTATTATTGAGTCCTCTAAGAAAGATATAGTGGAAGAAATGAGTGACATGTTATAGGGAAGACATAGGAGAGAGATGGATTCGCTGTATGGAAAATTGTTATCCTTTAACATAATTCAATGTATGTGGTGGCCGAGTTCTTATAACTACATTGCAAGAGATCTAGCAAAGATTGGGAGCCTTCAAGTTGATAGAATTTGGAAAGACAAACCACTGAAGTGGTTCCCATCTTTAAAAGTTTTGTGATTTATGTATTTTTTAAATATATGTACTGGTCGGGGTCTTGCCTAACCTTAGCTTTATTATAAAAAAAAAAAACATAATCCATCTTTTAAAGATCCACCTTCTAAACATTGAATCTCCAACGCTCACCCCTTAAGTTAGTGTAATGACCCAAAATTTTCAACCAAATTTTATGATAAATTTTATTTTATTTTTTTTTAAAACACAACAAAACTATTCAATTCACTTCAGGTTAAACATCTCGAGTATGTCATAGGACATTCAAACCAAAGATATCATTCCACAAGTACTAAGAAAATTTAATTTGAAATAAAACTATAGGTCCTTGGGGACATAAAAAATTCATGTATCAAAGTTTCTACACCATCCCGCCATCGCTCTGTGCCATCTATTCTCCACCTAAAATGATGAGATAGTAGGATCAGACTTTAAACTGTCTGAATAGTAGGATCACTATGATTATGCATATGTACTATGTAACAAGTATATATAACAATATAGATTTTCAGTAAATTATAAAGCTATAGCATATCATGAGAAGACTAAATGAATATCACGTGAAACAACTAATATCATAACTCACTCATGGCATATGAGCACAACTCATTGCAGGCATTTTCAGGCATAGTTCTCACAAGTTTCACATGAACAAAGAGCATAAATTAATTAATTTAATTTCTCTTTTATTATCCTGCGGGTACTCGCAAGCCAAGGCAGCTGTAATACAAGAGAACAATCATGGGTTTGTTATGCTGTGTGTTTTGTTAACCCCAGTGTCTAATTGGAACTGAAATCTAAAGAAAGTGGTTTAATAACCGAGAGAAACTTTCAAAGTTCAAACAAACATGATGCACCCTTAGCTTTTGCAGAATGACTTGGACCAACCACCTAAGATAAATTGGTAGTCCACATACTCTAACTCCGAGAACTTAGAACCAACGAGTCATTGTCGTTCAAATTTAAATAACACGTGCCTCCTGAATTTTGTACCACCTACCCTCTCCAAGGTAAGCCCGAGTCTGAGTGGGTGATTTATTTTCAAGACTTCAATATGTTTTTAACTCAATAGCTCAATGTTGCAGATACTCACATAGGCAATGAATCATACTACTGTAGTAGCATGATCTCAGAGATTTCCACCTTAGGTAGGTAGGTTGTCAATTTTTTATTTATTTATGCAATCTCACTTAGTGTACTCCGGTACTTTCAAACCGGGTGAGCACAAGTGCCCCGGTACCTTTAAACCAGTCAGGTAAAAATAGGGTTATGAGTTCTTGTGAATTAAATTTATAAGGCTTTAAATGTATGTGGAGTACACTTAAATCCTTTATTGTGCAAATTCATGTTTCTACAACTCATGTGCCTTCATTAAATCATTAGGACACATTACATCTAATTACACATAAGGACATAACCCGTGCTTACATGGCACCATGGTGGTTCACCCGAACGGCAAGGTCAAATATAAGTTCACTTTGCAAGAATCACATGTAGCTTAAACTCAACAGTCATTAAGCATCAATGCAGTTATAAAACTTTATAAAAGCAATAATTGCAAGTGACATAACTCCACTGTCACTAAGATCACCCTACTAAAATTTTCAGTATAAAAAAAATTTAAAGGCAAAACATGCTGACTACTATATTTGTATCATTGAACATGATACAAAAAAAGTCTAATATAAACATGCAGATCACTGATTTCTGTCATTGAACTTAACATAGAAAATAACTAATGTAAACCCGCATACCTCAATTTCTGTCATTGATCGTGTAAAATGATAAACAGTTATCCTTGATCAGCGTGTAAATGTAATCCATCATTATATATATGTGACTCTTGTATGTTGATAACCGAATAAATAACAAAGTCCTGCTCTCATGTGAATAGTGAGTTCCAAGCAGGTTCTCTTTTATTGCCGTTAAGCACATCTTCTCCATTACTTTTATCTTTTCACTTCTATCAATCATCATTATGATTGCGTTAGTGCTATATCATGGATCGAACAGTTTAATTTGTATGCTGGAGTAATGCTGTGGCATAATTTGCTTCATGACAGTTTGATGTGGCTGCATTATGCACAGCCTGTTGCAGTCAGTGATCAACTTTATGCATACATTTGCAACAGTTGTGAACCTTGAACTGTCATACTTCAACCTTTCTACTGTGGATGACACACACTTGCGCGCATATGCGCGTGCACAAACACGAACACACAAGACAAATAAGCAGGGTACTGAAAGAAGTATTCAAAGGAAGCTGTCTATATTGCTGTTGCAATAAAAGCCTATGAAACATGACAGTTTGTATCAATTTCATGTGACCTTTAATATTGTCATCTTATGAGGGAAGTAATATTGCTACATTTTAAGCCGCAATCCTGGGCTCTCTTTAATCAGCTCACCGAGATCAGCTTGATCCCAAGCACTCAAATGAGGAAGCCTTCTTTGCTGCATCCTGAATTGATGACGGTCGGCACGGTAGGTTATACTTCACTCTTCTGAAGGCGAAGCGCAATTCCATCCATTTCTTACAGTGGTGTCCACTACGACCAGACTTGTTGTTTTCTTCATTGTTCAATAGTGATTTACAGTATGCATCAGCATTGCCACCAGACATTCTAGGACTTGGAAGAGAAAAATGAGGCAAAGAAGTGCGTTCAAGCACATCAATTTTGCCTCTCTAAATTTATAGAATGTGACTGGAAGACTATGGGAAGAAGATTCAAGGAAGGCAAGAAGTGGGTATATTTTAGCCATGCATGGAGATGTACATGAATAAGTCGAGTTGTGATGTTTCTAGGTAACAGGACATTAAGGACAAAGTGGCTAGCTTCTGCATTTTAAAATACCAGGCTTGAGAGGTTTTGTCTGTAGGTAGGCTGGTACCGAACAAATTGGGTAGAGGTTGCTCAAGCTAACAGACCCCAGCCCAAGCTCCTGGCAAGCCCGAATTAAACGAACTGAGCTAGAGCTGACTCATTTACAAAAAATGTAGTTTCTGAAATTGAAAATAATAAAATTTAGACTTTAAACCTACTCAGCCAAACTCAAATTCACTTCTTTGCAAAATAAATACATCGTTTCAGAGCGGTAAGCAATAGGATTTGAACTGTAAATTTATTACTTCTAAACCAAACAGTTCAACCATCTGCCTTCTATGATATATATATATATATATATATATATATATATATATATATATATATATATATATATATATATATATATATATATATATATATATATATATATATATATATATATATATATATATATATATATATATTGCTAGTTAACAAGCCTATACGAGGCAAGCCAAGCTGAACACCCATTATCTGTGTTCGGTAGCCTGTTTAACGAGTTCGAACAAGCTATTTATAGCCGAACAGAAGCCGGGCCATCAGTGGCGTGTTGTGTTTCCCAACCCTATTTGTAGGGAGACATGACAGCTTGGGTATGCACGGATGCAACAGAAAACAAGTTGAATATTTGAATTAAATAATAATTAGCTGCATGAGTTTCGTAACAGTAGAAGTGAGGCCGTTTTCTTTTACTAATGATTTCAGGATATAATAGCATGTTGCAGAGTTTATTTAACTGAATAATGTGTTTGTTTTAGAACTCAATAAACTGGAATCTCGCACTCGATCGTAACGATGTCTTGTTTTTGTTTGGAGACATGACAGCTGTGATGTTACTGGGTTTATCAAAAAAACAATTTGGCATGTTTGAATAAACTTGCAATGGTTAACAACTTGAAATTTACTGCAAATGCGACCAACCGGTTTAAGATCAACGTTCAAAATTGTAGATTTATGTCAATGCAAATCTATAATGTGTTGGAGCTTGTAGGGAAACTACCTTGCTTACTTGCGAGCATTGGTGTAAATGTTGCACCAGTTATCACGGGTGCCAGTTGTTTGAAAGTGGGGTGTGTAGGCAGCTCTCTCTCTCTCTCTCTCTCTCTCTCTCTCTCTCTCTCTCTCTCTCTCTATCTATCTATATATATATATATATATATATATATATATATATATATATATATATATATATATATATATATATATATATATATATATATTCACTAGAATATCTTAACTGAAAATATGTTAGTTGGAGTATGAACCGAGATTTTCATGGGTCCTTTTATTTTTTTATTAAATTTCACCATATGGATGTAATCTAGATGCCTGGTTTTATAGAAAAAGACTCTTCAATCATTCGATTATGATGTATAAGAAGAATAAGGCTTTAAAATCAATGGCTTTGAATTTTTGTAAATATTCAAGCATCCAAAAATAACATTTCTTCATCTAAAATATATGTTCCAAGAGTCGATTCCTAGCAAATGGACCAAGTTGAATGCAGGGTTGGATTTGCAAAAAAAAATATGTTGAAAATGCTTAGTTCGTAGCTCACATATTTTCAGTGACCCGGTATATAAGGTTAATCTAATAATAAATTAATTGTGTTTAACATTAGATGTATTAAACCTTATGAAAATGACTAAAATACACTTGAAAGAATGATGTTTTCTAAAATATAATGTTACTTTTTGAAATAAAAAAAGTAATTTTGATAGTTTGATAAAGTTATTTTTCTGGAAAAGGTGTTTCGCTTTTCAATTCCTTGCAAGTTCAAAAGACCTATAATGCCCAAAAAAGCAACCTTGTATTTTAAATAATGTTATTCTTTCAAAGATATTTTAGTCTTTACAAGGTTAAATCTATTTAATGTTAAACCCTACTAGTTTAATGTTAAATTAATATGCACATATATATATATGCACATATATATATATATATATATATATATATATATATATATATATATATATATATATGAGTAATGGGTACATACTAAATGAAACATGCTAAATGAATTTTTTAGGTCTTTCGCTAATTTTTTCACAGTTCTGACCCCATAAATGTGTTGGGCATAGTCGATTTACAAGGAATCCACACTTGGATCATGTGTTTTAGATGAAAAAAATGATATTTAGAGCCTAAAAATTTTACAAAGATTTTTGACCGTTGATATTTCAAATATTATAAAAACCCACCGATGTGTCAGAATCGAACACTTCAAGAGCTGATCCCTATAAAATAAGTACATAGATCACATCTGTACGGTTAGAATTTAAAAATAAAAGAAAAAAAATTGAAAAAAACATTTAATATATATATATATATAGGAAAACTGAAATATATTTTTCCAACCAAATATGTTTGCTTGAATTGAGATTTTCATAAGTTTTTTTTTTTTGCAAATCTAACCCTACGGATGCATTCGGTGTGGTCCGTTTTGTTAGGAATCATATGTTGGATCATTGTAATCGGATCAAGAAATGTGATTTTTTATGCTTGAAGATTTATTAAAATTCTAAGTCATTGATTATCAACTCTTAAAAGATCCTTCATATACATCATAATTGGATGATCCAAGAGTATGTTTCTATAAAACCAAGCTTTTAGGTCATATACGATAGGGTGAAATTTTCAAAAAAAAAGTAAAAAAACCTATGAAAATCTTGGTTCATACTAATAAACATATTTCAGTTGATATATATATATATATATATATGTATATAAAAGGATGTAAAAGGATGTAGAGTCTTGATTCTTAATATGAGAAAATTAAACTGACAAAATTGCTTTGCTGCCCATATTGTGAAATATTTCTTTTCTTTAAATTACAAATGCCTGCCTATAGTTTTTTGCCAATGTGACACCAGATGCGCGTGTGTACGACTGTGAGCGTGCACGTGTGTGTGTGTGTGCGTGCACACATTGTGAGGAAATTAAGCTCACATAATTACAATGCAGACCACATCGTGAACATGATAATGCAATTCTTTAAACTGCAAAAGAAGGCCATACTATAATACACTAAATGTTCAGAAAATCCTCGATCTCTATGTCTTTAACAACCAGGACTCATTGCTAGCTGGTGCAGCTACAGGTACAGCTCATCCCTTGTTAGATTAGAAAGTATTTTAATGGCTTCCCATCGTTAGGACCACTAGGATCTACCCGATAAAACTAGCACGCCAACCTATACTACGGCTTTGCTTTTACACTGAAACATGTGCCCAGTTCCTCTTTGATCACAACTAGAACGGCTATTCCCAGGGGGAAAGCTGCCCAAACAGTTTGTATCCAGTGAAGCCTTTGGTGGTCATGTCATGGTTCCTCCTCTTTATTATGTAAGCTGGGAATTCTAAAAGCCAAAGATGACGGCATTGAATATGTATGACTGCATAAATATCAACAAAAATGACTAAAAAATATAAGCAGATTAGATAAACATATAGACATTTATATGGATGTGACGTTTCTCAATTATGAGAGAATGATCAAATTGTTGACCAGTTGATGACCAGGAAAGGCTTATGTCTTCCAAAACCATCACTTGGGTTTCTATGTTCTTTAGGGGTCAACTACGGAGGGCAATGGATCCACCATGCCCATTGTAATCTCTCTCTCTCTCATTTTGGTTGTCCAAATGTTAGGGATGCAAGCAGTCCATATATGGAACAGTTAAATACATGGGGGAATCGGATTCAGTCGTATCCGGACAGCCAATTTTTTGTTTTTTGAAAAGGCAAACTGGGGTTAGGCAGACCCCACCAGTTATTATTGAAGGTACTACTGGGGTTTGAACCCGCAACGTCCCACCACAAGGATACGTGCACTGACAGCTCCTACCAACTAAGAGGAGCCCCCTTGGTCCGAACAGCCAAATTTTGCAAAACCTCACTCCCTAACAAATGTGCGGCATATGAATGGTACGCATACCGAGAAAACCATAAATATCTGACGAAAGGATGACAAATATAACCAAGCCCAAAACCTCCATCCCTTACCAAACGTGGGGCATTTGAATGGTACGCATACTGAAAAGAGAACCATAAATATCTGACGAAAGGACGGCAAAAAAAACCAAACTCAAAACCTCCATCCCTACCAAATGTGGGGCATATGAATGGTACGCATACAGAAAAGCAAAACATAAATATCTGACGAAAGGATGGAAAAAATAATTTAGAGAGAGAGAGAGAGAGAGAGCACCCTTAGTAATCATCCGTAGTCCCACTATCATCCTCAATGGAATTGGTTTCCCTTTGATAGTGTCTATGGGTAGAAGGGAATCTCCGTATTAGTTTTTTGACAGACAATGTTAGGTTGGCATGTCCCCCATCCTTGGGGCACTCTTGGTTTTGAGTATCCAATTTCATATGTGCCCTACTCTTTTTAATAAGATTGCTACGCTTCTTTAAGATCCACCTATAAATAAAGACCAAACCCCCCTCTTTATGCACTCCAAGCTTCTTTCTAGTTTCTTCCTTATCTGAGAGGAAAAAAATACAACAGAGTGATCTTTAGCTTGACGCAGAGCCAGATGAGTAACAAGGTATACGCTGACGCTGCAGGTTTTACATCCATGAGGAATGCCCACAGCAGTCAAGAATTCAGGAGAGGTTTGGCGAGCAGAAGGCCTATTCCCAAGAGAGGACAGGTAAAGTCCAGAATAGCAGCAAACGCAATCCACTCAATCGTGTCTACATTCACTAGAGCAAGGACGCACCACCACCATTAGAGCACGAAAGCAAGACACAGAGCCATGGCTGAACACCATTAAATGTACCATATCTTGTAATCTCACTTTTGCACAGAATGAAAAACAGTTCTACAGTAAATGAATGAATCTGTTCTGTTTGATTTTTTTCTTCTCAATGGCCATGCAACAATGATTTTTAATAGTGATACAAAGTGAGAAAACAAGGTACTCACTCATGATTCTGAGATCCAGGTTTTTGTTGCTCCTCTGGTTTTTCTGATAATCTTAGCTGCCCAAGTTGTGATTGTTGAGGCTTTACATCAGCCTTGTCCACAAACTCGGAACTGGCTGATGGTTTTGCACCAGCAGCGAGTAGGTTTCTGAACCAAGCACCCTGAAATCTCAGGTTAGTTCCATCAGAATCTCCTGGGGAGTCGGGAGTCACGGTTGCATTAGAAGTAACACCTGAAAGAAACCTGTATGCAGCTTTGCTAGCAGATATAATCTCTGTCTTAGCTTGCTTCAGCTGCCACGTTAAAAACAAGACAGAAATAAGGAGTTGAAAAAGAAACCCTTGCCAAAGAAGGACAAATATCTTTATCCGTGATGTAAATCAAGAGTTTCAACATGTATAGAAGAACCGACACAACCCACTGGTCGTAGAGCAGTCTTTGATTGGCATAACCCACTCAAGGCATGCGGTATCAGATAAAGCCCATGCTAAAAAAGTTTGGTCGAAAGCAACCTTACATTTTAAACTGCGTGTGGGAAAAAAATGTAATATCCTACAAAATTGCTATTATTTGCTCTTCAATACAGTTTATTAGGATTACAATTTGCCTTGATCTCAAAACATGGAACCCAATACCATGACCATTCCTAAGATTGACCATTGCAGATGGTGAAAATTAATTAATCATCGATGGAGAGAGGAAAAAGCAACTCTGATATACTATGGAGAAGAGCAGTGCAGGTAGCCTGAACTAACTTGAAGTTCCATTAAGCAATCGATTCACTGTTGTAAAGAGGAACATTAACTAATTCTTCAACGCTCTCTCAACTGATGTAACAAAAAATATAAGAATTCAAACGAAAAGGTTCAATGACACCAAATGCATGCAAAAGAATTAAAGTCCACTTCATAAAAGAGCGACTACAAGGTAAAAAGAAAGTGAGTATTCAACTATAGCGATTGATAGCAGAGCACAAGAAAGTGAAATTAAGCACTGACAGAAGTCATTCATCTATTAGCCCAGGTGTGGAGTTGGGAAGTGAAGAACAATATAAGAGGAAAACCAGTGAGCACCACAAAGAAAAAGGAGATTTCACAAAGATCTATCGCTGTGTCATGTAATATGGGTTACATACTATTATGGATAATAAAAAATTGGTCTGGCAGACCCGATTCAGGGAGGATAAGAAGCATTCCCCAGGGTCTAAAGTCCATCTGATTGGATTGGACTTAATCATGTCTGAATCTATCCTGAATTTTAAAGACTCAAACAATACATTATTAAGTTGTATTCCATGTCATTATAAGCCGTCACTCCACAGGAACTCCCATTCAATACAAAAGTAAAAGAAAGCAAGATATGATTATACTACAAACATCATCACATTCAACACTGTATTTTGAAAAATATCACAACAATACAATAAAAAAATGTAAAATACATGTTCTAAAAATATCATAAATAAAAAAGTTATGATCTAATTGTTATGTAACACATTACTTTCAAAGCTATTTTATTGCTCTATTTTTTGTATCTACATATTATTGGAAATTTAACAAGATAAGCCATGGTATCCCCAGATTTTCCTTGGCAAAGTATAGCTGAGACCAATACATGCCATTATGCTTCCATATGACCAAACATGTTAATATAATCCTTTCCTTTTGGTTGATACTTTCTCCATCAACAATATTCAAAGCCTCAGAAAACAACCAATATACAGAAGCTTTTGTTAAGATATTAACAGCTTTCCAAGAAAAAAATGATAACAGAGTTCAAGACGACAGGTGATATCCGCATAAAAAATAATAAATGATCTTACACGCAAAGCTGTGTTGCCTGCAACTTCCATGGCAGCATCACCAGCATTTGCAAACCGATTGACCCAAGCTGAAGAACCATATTTAAATAAATCAATACTACTTTCAAGAAAACTTCCCATAACAAAAGATGAAGGTCTAAATTTCAATAGAAAGGATCAAATGAAGTGAAAAAAAGAGAAACATTAAACAAGTCCCAAAAAAGATAATGCCTAATATGCACTCTAATTTTTATGATAAAAGTATCATTTTAGAAGTCAGATGCAGTAAACAGCGAAAGCTTTTTATCCCAAAGCTAAACCCATGCCATACACCCTTTCACTTTCTTCTCTGAGTTCCTTATCTCTAACTTTCTTTATACTGAACAACATTTACTTCTGTAAGACTTTAAAGAAAGAGAGAATGAAAAAGAAGAGATCCAATGAAAAGCACATCACATGGAATTTATGAAAATGAAAAAATATGCTGCAAGAAATACAAAATGTAACATGTATACCTGGAAGCTTTGGCACACCAAGTCTTTCACACAATTCATCACAGAAATGGTTGCAGTTTCTTGACAAAAGGTCATATGAATCTCCAGGCCATTCTCTGCTAAGTTCCCTCAGAATCTGATTTACCTTGAAGATAGACAAACTTGTTTCACCAAGGACAATTCTTTCACGATAGGTGTACATGGGATTTTTACTAGGTTGGCAATTGAAGACTCCAGAACCATGTTCACAAAATCCAAATGACCATTCTTCATCACCATATACCTGCTAGCACAGAATGATGAAAACATAAATATATGACTAAACAATATGTTTTCCACTACAGAGTGGTCTCATATCTGTCGCTGTGCACTTTCACCCCATGTAATTCCAAAGGAGAGCTTCCAAACATTTCAATCCATAACACAATCAAAATCCAAACTAGCAAGAATATAGTACAATGATAGCACACTCCACGAAATTGCAATTCTTTTACATGAATTCACTGCTGAAGAATCAAAATCTAAAACAACAATGTAGCACAATGATAGTGCACTCCAAAAAACAACTAACCATGGTTGCACAAACTTGAGTATGATATGTACAACAAACTTTTGGTAAGCACAACAAAAAACACCAAATGTAAACTACCACAATCAATATGGACAAGCTTCTAAAACCAAAACTAATATGAACCATCTTTTACAGTGAAGACTGAAGAGAAACAAATGCATAAGTAGAGACTACTTGATCAAACTGCCAAGAAGGGTGAATGTAATGAAAATCAAACAAAAACTGCAGTGCTTCTTGACAAAGCCAAAATAAATTTTTGATGCAATAACCACACATTAACAATTCTGCATCACAAAGCAAAAAGCTCTAAAGATTGATCGCAAAATGCCAACTCATAGTCCAATTGATCATACCCATAGACAACAATAAATTGCATATCAGTTTCATCATAATCTATATCACAGTGACCTAAAAAAATAATTCATATGCCACACATGGCTAGTCCTAACTTAATAAAAAGATACTGCACTGAACTATCATTAGAAGCAATATGCCAATATCAGTAATGTCAACTTTATTTTTGACCGAATAAAGGAATAAAATCGAACAAAAGAACCATAAACTGGATTTTGATGCAAGAAAATGCAAACTGCTTCCTTGTAAAAGAAAATGCCTTTGAGGGGTTAACAATGATGAAAGGTTAAAAGTCTTGAAATAGCACAAAATTTTAAAACTATTGAGCTTCTGCTTACTGTTCACTATCTGAAGAAGGCAAGAAAGCTTTGAATTCAAAGAACATGGTACCAACTTTTGAACCTCTGCTGCAGTTTGCAAAACCTTAAATTCCAGTTGAATGATCCTCTTCCAGTTCATGAATTTACAATAGATTGCAGCTACGCATTTGGATTTGCCTATCAAAATTTAAAGGCTTGTGCAATGAAGCAAGTACACCAAATTCTGACAGGTGCAGAAGAAGGGTAAAGCAGAACATCATCAACGCAGGAGAACCCTAGAACATAAATGCTGAACTGCCCTGCTTTGTAGGAAAAGAGCTTCATTCCTTGGAAAATGGATTGGATAGACACGCCACTTGGCAAATTATGCAGCCAGGTTGAAAATGCTGTTCTTATGGTGCAATTACACATTTTGGGGCCAAATCCCTTCCTTTCTAGCATTTAGAAAAGAAAATCCTAGTCCACTATATCAAATACTTTTCCAAACCAGCCACCTTAAAACAAAGTTGTCTAGCTTTTTCCTTTTTAATGTTTGAATTTCTTCATGGGCCACTAACACCCCATCCATTCTATTCTACCTTGTAAGAAGGCTCATTGGTTGAAATCATAGTCACCTATATCATTCAAGGTATTTTCTTGGCGAGGGTATTTCTCAGAGAGATTTTTAAGAGTTTGAAAATCTCAGGAAAATCTCAAAGGTTTTAAAACATTGAAAAATATAAATAATAAGAAAAAATATAAGAAAATAATAGTATTGCATGATTTTTCTTGCAAAAAAAATAAAGAAACAAGTTTAGAAGGTCTTAAAATATAAAATAAATAAAAAATAGAAAATGTAATGCTCAAAATGTTAAAAATTGAGTTTTTTCCCAAAAATATGCTGATATTATGGCGATATTGTAAGTATTGGTGATATTTTAAAAATATCGTGATAAATTGCAGATAATATTGACTGGTTTGATATCACTGATATTATCGCGATAATTTCAAAATATCGCCGATATAGGTAACACTGGTTGAAATCAAGGATTATGCAAGAAACCTTTGATCAAAACCACAGATCATTGATCAGAAGCTTGTACTCACTGTTCAACAAAGAAATTAATTGAAAACTAAAACCTCATAATGGCATTTGCATCTGCTTCTTTTGGAATGAGAACCAACAAGGACATGTATTCTCCATAACCCCATTCATAAGAAACTCTTGATAAAGGAAAACAATCATTTTTCACAACTTCATGTTTGCAAACTTGACAAGTACCAAACTGCGTCTTTGTTTCCCTCCTCTAAGGCTGCTTCAAGTAATCTCTTATTCACAATGCCAGTGGACAGAATGTCTACAGCAACCAATAGACTTCTCTTCCAGGCTTTTCTGGAATCGCTCCTCTTTAGGTTGTTACTCATACATTTGTATCACCTACTGCACTAAACATCTGCCAGTATCAAGTAATCTCTTATTCACCATACTACTGGATAGGATGTCTACATCAACCAACAGACTTCTCTTCCAAGCTTTTCTTGAATCTCTTCTCTTTAGGTTGTTCGTCATACAATTGAATCACCTACTGCACTAAGCATCTGTCAGAATCAAGTAAAGCATCAGTTCGATTAACCGACTACAATATCCAAAGCTCTATCTCCCAAACTTCATCAAATGGATCAGTCTTTTCCAGACATCAATTTTTTTTCTCATGGTGTGAAATGCAGACTTATATACCATTTACCTCTTCTTCTAATTTTTGTTGGAACAAGTAAGCCAGAAAGGGAGAATGAAGAAGCAGAAACAAGCATTCAGAATTCAACAAGGAAATTTTTCAGGGACGTGGCATCTGGAGTTCAGGTAAATTTTGACAAAGAAGGACTAAGTCAAAGATGGGTCAGGAACCTGGATAAAGGGTACTTAAAACTTAAAAGTCAACCAATCCAAACCAAACATGCCACGTGAAAAGAGACCAAGGACATAAAAATGCATGGTCAAAGCAGTTAGCAGAGGTTGGAGTCTGGGACCCAAGGATTACATTAAAAGTCGCTGGTCTTGGTCAGAGACCACCATGTTCACGTTGGTGGCCCAACAAAGAGGCAAAGTAGTGGCCCCTCTTTTTCCATTACAAAAAACCCCCTTCACTTGCTCCCTCAAGTGTCCATTAGCACTTCTGTCCAATGCAGTGTTGTTAAAAGCGTGCATCAAAGCACAAAAGGCACGCCTCGAGGCGAGACACTGCTTTTGGTGGCTCAAGGCGCACTGAAAAGGCACAAATGCCAGGAGGTGTGTGCCTCATAGGCTATGAGGTGCATGCCTCATGGTGAGGCGTGCCTCAGGCTGTGAAGTACGGCTCATTGAGGTTGGGTCAAATGTGGGCGCCTCATTGAGGTTGGGTCAAATGGGTGTCAAAATCCCCATTTGACCCAAATCAAAGGAGGCCCCGATTAGGGCACTCTATCTCTCTTTTTCTCTCTCTCATTGTCTCCATCTCCCTCACCCTCATGTTCTCTCTCGTCTCTCTCCCTCCCAAAAGGAGGAGGAGGAGGAAGAAGAAGAAGAAGGTATTCTTGTTTCTCTCTGTTCTTCTTGAACAATTGGGCCTGTTAATAAGAAAATTACTTCGTTCTTGTTAATTAATTGATTAATTATATATACTAATTTAGTAGTAATTCATTGATTTGTTGCTTATTTGTGCTTTATATGAGTGACATGCTATTGGTATTATGTAATTGTGTTTACTATGTATAACTATGTGTGGTGTATAGCATTATGTTGTCCTTTATACAAATATGTAGAGTGATTCTTGCTGGTTATTGTAATTTTCTTGAAGATTGTTTATTAAAATATCTAATTATTCATTAATAATACATAAATGATGCATCTTTATTTTTGCTTTTTTTATTTAGTCAATTTTTTAATATTTTTTGTGAAGCTTACGCCTTAAGCCTTGAGGCTTATGCCTCGCTACGCCTCAACGCTATTCACAACATTGGTCCAATGCAAAAAGAAGGCAAAAAAGTGTTGCCAAAGTAGCATGAACATGCTATTGTTGCTCTACCTACAAACATGAGAACCAGGAAAAAACATATTGGAAAAGGAGAAAACTCAAGGAAGTGTTGGGAAGGGGATATGGCTGATGAAGGGATGGAACTAGGTCAAGTCATTAGAAATATGCAAGTGGAAGAGACTTACTGGACTACAAAGCGATGGAATCAAGGGGAGGAATTGCTAGAGTTAAGAAAAAGGAGGGTGAATGGGCCAAGGGCCAGGATGTGAGGTTTTACACAGGCCATTAATTTAGAAGAAAAACATGGGTGCCTCAATACATCTAGGGGTTGAATGAGATAGCTGGATGGTTAGGTTGCACTTTCAGAATGGTGGGGAACCTCAATATATCTAATAACTAAGTGTACTAAGCAAGGTATTGAAACCATAGTGACAAACGTTTTAAACGGCAATTTCTTGTTTTTCAAAAACTCACGAGAAATTGAAATTTTTTCATAAATCTCGCATTTTTTTTGGCAAAATCTTGGCAAT
This sequence comes from Nuphar pumila, assembly GCF_984573655.1. NCBI lineage: Eukaryota > Viridiplantae > Streptophyta > Magnoliopsida > Nymphaeales > Nymphaeaceae > Nuphar > Nuphar pumila. The sequence continues at coordinate 98,031,236 of NC_143255.1, read as the reverse complement.
AAAAAAATAAATTTAAAAATATAAAAATTATTTTTATAAGAAAATATTAATAAAATTTATTTAAAAAAATACATGTTTTTTCTCAATAAATAGCCGTTTAAAACGTAAATATCGCGTTTAAATCACGGTATTTATGTTTTTTCATAAATCTCGGGAGAAATCTCGCAAGAAATTGCCCGTTTTAAACTTTCAGGCAATTTCTCGTGATATTATCGAGAGATTTTCATAAATCTCGGGTTATTTGTCACTATGATTGAAACCAATTCACCAAGCAATTGAGGGGAGGAAGGGGAAGGCAAATGCCACAAAAGAATATCTAAATTACTCAAGAGTGCAAAATTCAGATGACATATTACCTAAGACTTAAAGACTTCATGCATAAAGTTGCGCTTAACACTAAGCTATAAAGATGCCCGATCATTCTTGACATAAAACGTAGCAGTGTTAACTACACTGTATATAACTAAGGTGATAAACCCACAAAAAAGATGGTTTAGTAGGTAGAAGTGAAAATAAGATTTGAAAGAAAGCAATAGAGAGAAGATGAAAATTAGAAAACAATTTGTGATTGAACATAAATACCAAATATACAAATGAGTAATGCATTAATAAGTCAAAAAAAAAAGACAGCTGCAATCGGGTGTATCATGTATCCAGCCATCTACAATCATAGTAAGAAGTAATTATCACAGTGCATCCAAGAACAAGGATGATACTATAATAAACTTGTTAGAATCCAGAACTCATAATAGCATAAAAAGCAAATAAACAGTTATCAACCCTAAAAAATAGCAATGCAGTGATGCATATAACAAGCACCATGGGTCCTTTACTGGAGATACATTAGATTTCAAGCATCTTGCAATTCATGTGATATTACTATTAATAGTTATCCCGCAAAATGAAGGGTGTTCATAGGACTTGGGAGCCCAAGTATGAAAACCAAAGAAGACTCTGTTGTTTAATATACCTCAAATGCATGGTTTCCAGCTTTAAAGGTGCATCAGCACCCTTCGTCTCTTCTATCATAGAACAAGTGTTTTTTAGTGTATACTTCGTCAAGTGCATGGAAGCTCTTTTTGCTTTTTTCTTTTTTTGGGTTATTGGCCTGACACTTGTATTACTTATTCAATAGAGGCAGTCTTATGTATCGGTTTCATACTATTAGAATATGGATCAGATATGGATCCAGTAGAGGATCCATATAGTTCACATGTATGTTTTATATTGTAATGTAATATACATTACTAACACAGGGGCAGTTTTGTCTATGTAAAAGCATTGTAAACCTATTTATTATAATGATGTTTTAGTGCAGCCACTAAGCAAGGAAGTGCCTGCCGATTTTCCCAAAAGAACGAGTTCTCTTCTCTCTGCTTTCCCCTTTCATTCTTTCTCGGTTTTCTCAACAAGGTCTGCCAAACTAGAGGCAGTTCTAATATGGTATCAGAGCGGCGCTGGTTCTGGGCGTGAAGAGTCACTCCATCGTGAGAGGTCGATTTCCTCTCATCGTCAACAGATCTGAAATATTTTTATTTCATACCAGGCGTGAAGAGTCGCTCCTTCAACGTGAGAGGTCGGCTTCCTCTCATCGTCGACAGGTCACACCAAACTTCTTTCCTTTCTTCTTATTCTACTTCTATTTTCACTTGCTGAGTTTCTCTATCGCAGATCTGAAGTATTTTTATTTCTGCTGTCGTCGTTTCTCGTTGCCTCCTTCCTTTTATGCAAAAGCCGAGTTCCTTTCCTGTTTTATTCTCATATCAGGTGACCTGCCTAGTCACGTGAATCTGGTTCCATCTTTTCTTTTCACCTGTTTCTTGTTTTCATTCTCATGTTTTTTTTGTGGTCTGGAATCTGTTTATTCTCATATTTTTTTTGTGTGTGTGGTATGGAATCTTGAATCTGTTCATTCTCATATTTCTTGTGTGGTCTGGAATCTGGCTGCCATTCTAATACCTAATCTTATCCCAATACGAGCTCTAAATCTGCTGGTCACGCCTGCCCATTCTAATACCGATTTCTGTCAACTGCGTCAGTTTATGATAAACAGTCCAGTTTCAGCGACTAGTGCAAAAAAAAAAGGCAAATCTGTCTCTCAGTCTACAAATGGATACTTCAGCCAATTTGGATCTTTCTTCCAATTTCCTGGGGCAGCTAGTTTCGGAAAAGCTAACTACATACAACTATCTGACCTGGAAAAGGCAAATTGCTCCTTTTATTCGAAGTCAAGATCTTTCAGGTCACTTGGATGGCTCCACTCTAATGCCTCCAAAATTTATCACAACCGAAGCCAAAGAGGACGGAGGATTACCGAATATTATTCGCAATCCTGCTTTTGTTACTTGGATGAAGCGCGATCAGGCCCTCGTCGCGTACATTACTTCCACATTGTCACAAGAAGTATTGATTTTCATTCCTGATGATTGCACATCTAAAGTCTTGTGGGAGGCTTTAGCTGAGACCTACTCCCAGATATCAGAGGCTAAAGTGTTGTTCCTTAAACGTGAATTTCAAATGTTAAGAAAGGGTGCAATGAGCATTATTGAATTCTCAAATCAAGTCAAAAGCATCACAGATCAATTAGCCATGGTTGGGTATCCAGTGTCCAATAAAGAAAAGGTGCAACAGACATTGAATGCCTTGGGATCAGAGTATCACATTCTTGTTACCTCTTTATTAACCTTGCCTACGTTGCTCAGTTTTGAGGAACTACGTGCCAAACTCCTTCAGTACGAGATGACTTTGAAAAGCATGTCTGATGCTTCAGTAGGACAATCATCTACGCATGAGGTTCATGCCACAGGAATGATAGTTGATCGTGCACGAGGAGGACGTGGCAGAGGCAGGGGAACTCCAATCCAGGGTGGACGTGGGTTACTACCTACACCAAATTCCACTGTCAATTTTTCAAAGAATGTTCCCACATGATAGAAATGTTGTTACATCAGGAACTACAGGTACATTTCGGGTCAGTGATGATGCTAAGGATCTTCTCCTATCTGCGATGGCCAACTTAAATCTGAAACAAAATGAAGATGGAATATGGTATGTTGACTATGGGGCAGCAGCTCATGTCACTGGCAATGCAGGTAAGTTCTCTACTTTTACTCCCTATTTTGGTAAATTTAATATTGTAATGGGAGATGGGACTCACCACCCTATTTCAAACATAGGCAATGTCCTCATCCCTTTGTCTGAGTCATCCATTCCTTTATCTGATGTTGTTCATGCACCAAACATAAAGAAAAATATTGTCTCTATTTCTAAGCTTGTTGACTCTACCAATTCATTTATGGAATGTACTCCTACTTCTGTCTTTGTCAAGGATCTTCAAACGAAGGAGATGTTCGCTAAAAGGGAGCGACGTGGAAACATGTATGTCTTCAATGAAGATTCAGCCTTCAGTGTCCTGAAGTCCAAGTCTGATCATGTCTCTAAAAGTGTCCTAAGTATATCCAAATGTAATAAGTCAGATCTCTGGCATTCTCGTTTTGGTCATTGTAGTCAAGTCTTTATTGAAAAGTTAGTGTCCAATGGTTTTCTTTCAGAGCCTGTTTCACCTTTATTGAAGAATAAAATGTGTCTCAGTTGTCAGGTCTGCAAAAGTCATGTACTTCTTTTTCATCAAATAAATAAAAGAACTTCCATGCCCTTTGAGATAATATGTTCTGATGTTTGGGGCCCAGCCCCCACTCCTTCTTCTGGAAGTAAATATTATGTATCTTTTATTGTCAGTTTTTCTCGTTTTACCTGGATATTCTTTATGAAACACAAATAAAACGTCTTTCTTATTTTTCGTCACTTTCATACCTACGTTAAAACTCAATTCTCCCAAAATATTCAAATTCTCCAATGTGATGGAGGTGGTGAGTATTCCTCCAAAGAATTTTTAGATTTTTTACAAGATAATGGGATACATCGTAGAGTTTCTTGCCCTTACACTCCACAACAAAATGGAATTGTTGAACGTAAATACAGACATATTGTGGAAAGTGCAATGAGTATGATGCATGGTTGTAACTTGCCCATTAGTCTTTGGACAGAAGCTTTTCACACTGCCACTTATGTGATAAATCGTTTTCCTATGCCTATCCTCGAAAATCAGTCTCCCTATTATGTTCTCTTTGGTGTACATCCTGATTATGATGAGTTATGAGTTTTTGGATGCACATGCTATGTACATATTGACAAATCCATGAGAACTAAATTTCAGGACAAAGCCTCTATATGCCAATTTGTGGGTTATGCAAATGAACACAAAGGCTACAGGTGCTATGACCCTGCCAATAAGAAAATCAGAATTTCCAGAAACATTGTTTTTGATGAAAATAGTTTTCTGACAAATAAAGTCAATCCCAATCGTGAACATGGTGACGCCGTTGCTAATTGGTATGACCCATGGCTCAGTGTTTAACTTATTTCACATGCTGCTAAATATACCACTTTGGCTGCTTTTAGCATACATGATAAGGCAACCTCAGATAAGGTATCGGAAACAGAATGTTTGAAATACAAAGAAAATGTCTATACCAGGAGACCCAGAGAGCAAACAGATGCACCTGTTGAAGAACACGTGGCATTGTCCAGTAACAGAGAGGCACCAAGAAGATCAGGCAAGATAAGGCAACCTATTGAAAAATGGGTGAGTTATGATAACTTCTCTATGGATTTTCAGATCTTTCTATCCAAGATTGAAAAATACGAGGAACCACTTGGGCTTTGTCAAGTTGTTCAATCTAACAAATGGGTTGAAGCGATGAATGAGGAGATCGAGGTACTTCATGAGTGTCAAACATGGGAGATAGTTGGTCGTCCCCCAGATAAAAATATTGTTGGCTCAAAATGGGTGTATAAGATTAAGTACAAACCAGACGGCAGCATTGAACGATACAAGGCACGTCTTGTTGCCAAAGGTTTTACTCAAGAATACGGTCAAGATTTTGATGAGACTTTCAACCCAGTGGTGAAAATGGGAAATATTCGTATTATCCTTGGCCTGACAGTTGAACATGAGTGGACCCTTAGTCAGCTTGATGTTAAAAATGCATTCCTTCATGGGGAGTTAAAGAAAGAGGTCTACATGGAGCAACCTCAAGGTTATGCAGAGGGAGACACAAAAAAATATGTATGTAAATTAACCAGAGCATTGTATGGTTTAAAGCAAGCTTCCAAGTCATGGTTTGAAAGCTTCTCCTTAGAGGTTCAGAACTACGGTTTCATCCGTTCCCAACTAGATCATTCTCTATTCATATACAGGGATAGAACCACTGTGGTTTTCTTACTTATATATGTTGATGATATAGTGATCACTGGCAATGCTCCAGATCATATTCAACGAATTAAAGCTTTACTAAATATGTGATTCAAGATGAAAGATCTTGGAGAACTGAGATATTTTCTTAGTGTAGAGGTGGACAGACAGGATGGAAAGATGTCATTTACTCAACACAAATACACTCTTGACCTTCTGGCCAAAGCAGGAATGACAGATTGCAAACCTATTCCTACACCCAGCGTTGTCAATCACAAACTCAGTATTTATGACGGTGAGTTATATCCTGATGCAAGCAAGTATCGCAGTTTAGTGGGCATGTTGCAATACCTTACCTTTACTAGACCAGACATCGTATATTCTGTAAATCAAGTATCTCAGTTCATGCATGAACCAAAGACTGGCCACATGGATGCCGTCAAACGTATTTTTCGTTATCTAAAGGGCACGGTGGGTGATGGATTCACATATGTACAATCTCCATGGGTGACACTGAACCATGACATATTGGCATATACAGATGCAGACTGGGCAGGGGACCCAGATGAAAGGAAATCTGTTTCAGGATACTGTGTTTTTATTAGAAGCAACCTTATCTCATGGAGCAGCAGAAAACAGAAAGCTGTGGCAAGATCTAGCACAGAGGCAGAATATAGATCTATGGCATCCACCACAGCAAAAGTGACCTGGATCAGGCATCTACTTACAGAAATGGGAGAGAGTATCTCAAGCTCAACTCTTATGTGTGATAATAGAAGTGCTATACAAATTGCCTTCAATCATGTTCACCACAGTCGGACCAAGCACATTGAGATTGACCAACATTTCATCAGACAAAAGGTAGCAGACAAAGAGATTGAACCAATTTATGTTCCTTCAGAAGACCAAGTTGCTGATATGTTCACAAAAGGTCTTACAAGTAACCGTTTCTGGTATCTGAAGAACAAGTTGCACATGGTTTACTCCCATGCAAAATTTGAGGGAGGATATTAGAATATGGATCAGATATGGATCTAGTAGAGGATCCATATAGTTCACATGTATGTTTTATATTGTAATGTAATATACATTACTAACACAGGGGCAGTTTTGTCTATGTAAAAGCATTGTAAACCTATTTATTATAATGATGTTTTAGTGCAGCCACTAAGCAAGGAAGTGCCTGCCGATTTTCCCAAAAGAACGAGTTCTCTTCTCTCTCCTCTCCCCTTCCATTCTTTCTCGGTTTTCTCAACAAGGTCTGCCAAACTAGAGGCAGTTCTAATCAAGGTTGTTAAATGCGATGAGGCGAAGCGAGGGCAGGCTTCGCCTCTGAGGCGTACGCCTCTCACAACATGAGACTCTCAAGTATCCGTGGTATTATCTAAAATATCGTAAAAATATGTGGCATCACACTCAACGCCTCGCACGAGTGAAACATTTAATCATTATTATGGTGAACATGGCTGCTTCTAACCCAGAAATCCCAGATTTGGGTTAGAAACTTTTTATATTTACTTTGAGTGCATCACAACAACGCCTCAGTACCTTGAGCGTGCGCCTCGCCTCTGAGGCGTACGCTTCAGGTACTGAGGCGTACGCCTCTCACAACACTGGTTCTAATACATACTTGTATTGAACAAATAAAGCATGGCTCTACTTTTAGGTATTTCACCATGTGCATCTCTTTTACTTCCTTTCCTCTTCTCCTCCCTCGTTCAATCTTTATTGAGAATTGTTGACAAAATCTTAGAGAACCAGTCCCTTGATGTCTCTCCACATCAATCCATGGTCCAGCATCATTCTCCAAACTAGATGTTTTCATCAACATTCCAACATGGGAACATTCTAGAAGATTTTTTTGCTTTCGTTCAAACCTTTTTTAAGGTAAGTTGATTTCCTGATGGAACAAGATTCAGACAAAATGAGTAAACCCATCACCGGATTTATGAAATAAGATCTACCGAACTACAAGATTTGATATGAGATTATTTCCTGCTCTTCCTTTCAATTTCTTGCATTTCCTTAGATATTCTTAGATAACTTAGCTCCTAACTGCGTTAGGGTATCAATTTGTAGGGTTTCAGGAACGATATTCCTGAATCTCTACATCACAAAACCAGGCCAGGTAGCAAAAGTTTCAGGTTTAATATGAGGTGCGCTCAAGTGAAATAAACAGCGCAATTTTGGTATTTACGTAAACCAGAAGAGACCGAGGCAGAAACCAAGCTGGTGGTCACAGAAGAGTCAGAAGTAGTGCCGTACACATTTTGCAGAAACCATAAGCAGACAACAAGCTTTTCCTTGGTACCAACATTATAAAAAGGATTCGAAGGATACTTCAAACTGGCACACCATCAACATGGGTTTACATGCATAAGATTGAATCCCCCACAAAAAAGGGAAAGAAATTTCACCCCAAGCTGTGAGAGCTAAAGCTTGCTTATTTGCCAATCAACATGAAATAGGGTGGAAGTTGCTGGGAAATCCGACAAGAAGGATGAAGCAAAGGGAAGAACATAAAAGAAGTAACTGGAGAGGCAGTGAGCAGGAAGACAAGGAGAGAGAGAGAGAGATTCACCAAAACTATCACATTATTTGTAGAAAAAGAAAAGAAAAGAAAAACGGAGGGAAGGAGAGAGGAGAAACCTCAAATGCATAATTTCAAAGTGCAAATAACGCAATGAAGGTGGGAACCAAACAACCAATTCCCAGAAAAAGAAGAAGAAGAAGAGACCACGAAATATGCATTATACGCAAAATAGAAGGCAATAGAAAAAAAACCCAAACCCTTAGATCTCACACCCTCCACGACCCACATTGCCATTGATCACGCAAAATACAGAATAGAGAAGAACCCAAATCGGGATATCAATCAAAAAGTAAATACACAATCACAGGATCAAGGAAAAATCGAATAAAAAGGTTTCAAAAAGAAAAGAAGAAATTTTACCTGGACGGCGCTGTGGAAGATGCCGCCAAGGCCGATGCCGTCCTTAAAGATCTTGTTGATCTGGAGGATGGTGTTGTTGGTCTTGGCCGAGGCGCTGTTGGTCACGTCGTAGACGTGGAGGATCACCTCCTGCATCTTTGGTCCCCTTTCTCTTCTCCCTCCTCCTCCTCGTCCCCTTAAAATTTTCCCCTCTTTCTCGAGCAAACGTCTTCTCAATTTCTACGGATTTTATTTTCTTGTGTTTGGTTTTGTGGGTTTCCAGGTTTCCCTCCTTTCTTTTTCTTCAATTATTTACTCTCTCTCTCTCTCTCTACGCAAGGACCGTACGGTTTCTATTTCTAGAAGCATACTTCAAATTTATTTATTTCTAAAAAAAATTCTCCAATCTACTCTATATCTTCTTTTTTCTTTTCCTGGCCCTTTTCGTTAACCATGCTTGCCTTATTTTTCAAATTTCGTGTCCCTAAGACACGACACGAAAACGTGTAATGTTTTAAAGCATCTCAATAATAGACGGTTAAATATCAGAAATAAATATTTATCAATTAAAAAAAATCCGTCTTTGTAGTTGCATCCTGGTTTGGAAAAACTAGAGTGTTTCGGTTTGAACTTGCATCGAATCCTTGCGGGTGTCCGTGTCCTTGTGAGGTAGCTTTTTAACCGATATGTGTGACGATTGACATTACCTTTGACGTTGACACACCTGGGTCCAGTGCCATCTCCAAATTGGGGTTGAGTCTGGGCCCATGTCAAGGCATGAGGTTTGGAGGCAACCCCACTTAGGGGTGAGCATCAGCCGGGCATCCCGGGGCCAGGCTTGGGCATATAAATCGAGCCCAATCTCGGCTTGGACCAGGTGGACAAAGGCCGGGTTGCGGGCTGACAGGATCCGACTCAGCCCGTGTATATATTATGTATATGATATATGACATAATATATAATGCATTATATAATACATTAACATAATATATAATGCATTATATAATACATTATATAGCATAATATATATTACATAATATAATATATTTTATATAATATAATATGCCCGGCCAGCCCGATTAGACCCATGGGCCTAACTGGCGGGCTGTGGGTCCCTACTACTCGGGCTGGCCCGATGCTCACCCCTGAACCCAATTCATGTGATGCAGGCCTGGTAGTAGCCCCTCCATGTTGCGGGCTTAATGCAAGTACTGCCGACACCAAGGTCCCATAAAACCTGTATCGAGTTGGATGATTATGGATCTGACCCAGTTTCCACTTGGTTCAAATCATGCCCAACAAGGCTGAGCATGTCGTTGTTGACCGTTGAGACCCAACTAGATCCCCTTCATTAATTTCTTCTTTTTAGTCAGGCCACCGCAAGATGCAGGTCAAAACCTCCATTGACTGGTCGGCAGGGGTGGAGCCAGGAATCTGAACTATGGTGGGCAGCGCTGGGAAACGAGATGAACAGCTTGCCATTGAACTCGGCTTGACTCATAAATTCAACTCAAAGAGCCAAGCTATCATCTAGCGCATTTAGGTATATGAGTCGAGTTCTATTGGTTAGGACGGCTGCCTTCAGGTTGAAGGACATCACGAGTTCGATAACATAGACACAAATATCTGTTAGTTTTTGCACCCATTGAAAATAAGATGCGAGAGAATCGTTTAGTTAGAAGGTTGGAGAAATGGAAAAATATATTAGTTAAAAAAGGTTGGGGTAGGCCTAAGAAGACTTGGATGGAAATGATAGGAAAGGATATGAATGCTATGAACCTCTCACCGAGGACATGGCATTGGATAGAAATGATTGGAGGAAAAAGGATTCATGTGAAAGACCCAAAATGAATTTCTTTTTTGGTTCATATCGCTGACCCCAATTGTTTTGGGATGAAGGCGTAGTTGTAGTTGTTGTTGTTGTTGTTGTTGTAGTCGAGTTCTATTGGCTTGACTTGTATAGTTCATTATTTATATATATATATATATATATATGTGTATGTGTGTGTTTTGTATATAGATTAACCATATATTTATATGTATTATACATATATTATCAAGCTTTAAAAAACAAATTTTTTTTTTTTAAGAAGATGAGCATACTCCTGATGGGCTTGCAAAGAGCAGGGGGTGTAGCCTTAACGAGCCAAGCTTGAACAGTCCAAGCTCGGCTTGTTTACCAGTTCTAGCAACTCCTCCATTGAAGGGATTTTTGGGCTGAGAGAGAGTCATCGGGTGGGAGAAGGGGGCACATGGAAGATCAGTGTGGGCACTGCCCACCCTTGACCTGAACCTCCCTATTAGGGTCAATGTGGCTCCCCCACTGCTGGTCAGGCCGAGGTAGGAACTTATTCCTTCTTTTATATATGTGAGCACCAGAAGATGCAGGTCCAGTTCCTTTTTTGGATTCGAGGCAGTTTAGACTGGACCTAAGACCAATTGTCATAATCTATGTCATAGGGATACTCCATTTTAGTGTCACAACAGTACTGGCGACAGGAGTTGAACAAACTCTAACACGCAGACATGATTCTGAATCACAGACACGTGCAAACATTATTTTTACATATTTTAAAAGATTTTAAACATTTTTAATAATATTTTATTAAAAGATAATTTATATATTAAAATATTTAAAATGGGTTTTATTAATTATAAAATAAATAAAACGGTGTCACGTCCTATTTTTTCAGAAAACTTTTCATGTTATTCTTGCAAATCTGGTAGCACACGTATCTTTGTATCTTTATGACATAAGACCTAAAGCTTGAGCCCAAGGGGTCTTATCTTCTACGGGTGCTCAAAGTTTCATTTTCATAAGTATCAGCCCCTTGCATGAATGAGGGTAAGCCCTTACCCAGTCTAAGCTTTGCATCACAGGTTTACACGGTTGGAACCGCCAACATAAGTACATCAGGCTTAACTAGCACTAGGGATGGCAGTGGACCGGGGAAAACGGGCCCCGCCCTGCCTCACCCTGTTTGAACCGGAGATGGAGGACATGAAACAGGGATGGAGGTTAAAATCAAAACCTATGCAGGGATGGACTTACACTTTCCCCCCACCCCGCTCCACCCCGTCCTTGTCCTCATTAGTAAAATGCTAAAATACTCTTTAAGAATGGCAGTGGACCGAGGGGAAACAAGACCCCGCCCTGCCTTGCCATGTTTGGACCGGAGATGGAGGCGGGAATGAAGGTTAAAATAAAAACCCGTGCGGGAATGGAGGTGGGGATGAAGGACAGAATTTTGAGACGGGGTGGGGATAAAGATCTTGTCCCCCGCCACCGCCCTGGTCCACTGCCATTCCTAGGTAGCACAACTAGATCTCTGATTCCGAGGTTGGCTTTATATTCCTTCATTAAAAAAAACAACCTAATGCTTGAACCGTGGACAACTCATGCCAACTTTCATTCACTCAACGCTTTATCACTTTGCATTGGTGGCTAAGGATGTAAATGGGTTGGACTCGGAATGGACGTAGGCATTGCTGAATCTCACCTTATCAGATTTAGTTTATTTGGATTTGGATTCAGGTCAAGATTCAAATGAAAAAAAGGCAATCAAAATCTTAATTCAATTAGTTACTCACATATATTTTATTCTATGTATTTTCTGTCAGGTAATTTGGCAGATTTGGATTTGGATGCAGATCTGCACACTGAAACCAAATCCAAATATAAATCCTATGTGATTGTCTTTAATTACCCAATCTTACCAATTAGATTCAGATTTAGATGGATATTGGATCTAAATCCAATCGGTTAGCATCGCTATTGATGGGGTGGATGTTGGCCAGGCTTTTGCTAAACTTGTGTTACAAACACTCCTTACCTTAGGACAAGCCAAAATGAAAATATAATGAAGTGTGGGATGGGACTTATTGAGTGAAACCCTACCAGTGGGGCGATTCTCCTGGCGAAAAGGCCTTACATCTCTGGCTGCCTGGCTATCCGTTGCCACTCCCACCTAGAAGGGCAAGTTAAGGTGTTCACCCCTTAGTCTTGACAACACCACCTTGATGGCTAAGTGGTGGTGGCTCATATGTGAGACTCGAGATGGGTTTGCAAGGTATTTCAGAGATAAGTATGATTCATAGTTATCCAAAGCTTTTTAGATAGGTGAGAAGCTTACTTTCCGAAAACTTGCTTTGGAAGCGCAATACCCCACCTTTCATTATGTTTTTCACACTTGATGAGAAACTAGATTCCTCACATTTTTCCTGTGTTTTTCATACATTTCATTTATTTTTTTTATATGTTCTCTTACTCAATTTTTTATGAGTTTTCTCATTCTTCTCACAGACTTCCATGTGCTTTTTTTTGTTATTGATAATCATCAATTTTATGTTTTGTTAAAAATTTAGTTCTTACACTCAAAGAATCATGAAATTTAATATTAGTCACTTCTATTTTAGTTTTTATTTGTGTTTCATTTTTTATTCTCATTCAATTCTTATGTTTTTTTTATTCATGGCTTCCTGCCTTTTTATACATTTTAAATTGCATTGTTTCTGGCTTCTACTTTTCTTATCGTTTTCTGCTTGGCAATGTTGGTATGATCTGTTAGATAACCCTCTCAAATGGGCCCATTTGAGACTGCAACAATCATCTTGGGTGTGCTGGCACTATTGGTGTCAGGTCTGACCTGAATTCGCTTCAAGAATTGACGCACAAATACTTAATTCTAGCTGCTGCAAATGGGTTTGCAATTCTTCTGAGTGCTTCACGGTTTCCTCGTTCTGTTTCTCACTAGGTGAGAATGCCTGGATCCCCTACCGTGTAAATGCATTTGGGGGAAGGGTCCTACACCGTCTTCCAAGATTTTCTCGTGGCCGGTCCTTGGGAATAAGGTGCCGAAGAATGAAAACTTGTGTAGGACAGGTTTTTATCTGGTCAGTATTTTGGGTTTGCTCGTTCTTTCAGCAGTTGTTCAGAGACTCTTGGAACATCCCTAACTTTCATATTGACCAAGAATCGATTGCCAGAGTTCTTTTGATGGGCCCTCATTGCCTAAGGAATAGTAAACGATGGTGTTTTGTGTGGAGGTGTTGGTTGTTAATGGCCTGGTGGCTGGTGTGGCGGGAGCGCAACACCAGAATCTTCAGGGATCATGCATTCTACTGTGTGGCTGATGGGCAGACATATCCTCACCGAGTCGTCTTCTTGGTTAGGACTAAATGGTTGGGGGAGGACCTTAACTGGCTTAATGGCTTAGCATTTTCTTCTGTAACTGCTTAACTTATTAATAACATGGTTTCATCTTTCCTCTCAACAAAAAAAAACAATGGACTTAGGAGATAGGTCTTCTGTTTGTAAGAGAGAAACTCTCATGGGAAAACAAAGTTTTGCTTATGAGAGTTTTTGATACTGAACTTCTCCAAAATAAAGTTTTTGCTTGTTTGTATAGCATGAGAAAACAGAGTGGGAAAACATGAAAAAATGAGAGATAGGAGGAGGAGGGTGGTGGTGGAGAGGAACTCCAGATGACGTAGGCATTGAAAGACAAAAAAAACAAAGCTATTGATGATGATAATGACAACCATGATTGAAAGAAGATTTGAAATTGGTAAACTGATTAACACCAAAAGTGAACAAGGCGTAGATAAAAAGAGCATAAATACAGTAAAATAAATTCAAAAAATAAAAAGTAAACAAATCTCTCAACAAAGTGGAACTACATACAAGATCATGATGGATTTGAGCATCATCCTCTTCGTCATCATCTTCATAAGAAATAAGTAAAAAAAATTACCCAAAAAATGCTAAAATCGTGACCAAGCAGAGCAAAAATGAATACATTACAAGAAAAAGCACATCGAACCATAGCTACAGCCTAGACAATGAAATCAACCATCCGATATAAATGAGAGATGTTAAAGCCTATCAAACATAATAGTTTTGATCGCCATTGAAAACTAAAAAAAATGTATAAAATATATGCAAAAAATAAAATTGAAAAATGAAGAAAATAGTACGACGTGAAGGAACAGGGATGCTGGTAGGGGGTGGTGAGATGATGGGTGGTGGCGGTGAGATGGATGGTGGTAGAAGATGGTGGGTGGTGGTGATGGTGGGATGGTGAGAGAGAGAGCGCCCACAAAATTTTGATAGGAAACATTTCTCCACCTCCGATGAATGTTTTTTATCAAAAAGTGTACTTTTTAGAAACTCTTAGAGAAAAAATTTCTTTTGTTTGAAATGGTGAGAAAATTTATACCTTTTTTTGTATATCCCTTCACTTTTCCTACATCTTTCTTGTGAAAAATGATGCAAAATAGAAAAGCATTAATAAATTTTTCGACTCTTCCAAACAAGAGAATTTTGCTGAGAGAATTTTTCTAAAATGTACATTTTTGATAGGAAACATTCCTCTATAGGAAAGGGTGGAAGAATGTTTTGTACAAGATAATTTATTTTTACACTGCCCATCACCCATCTCAACACCACTACCATCATCACCACCGCTACACCCACTACCACCATCCTCTCATTTTTTCACATTTTTCAACTCTGTTTTTCACATGCTACACAAACAAGCGAAATACTTCATTTGAAAAACTTTTCATATAAAAAACTCTCGTAGTCCAACTTTCTTTTCCTATGAGAGTTTTCTCTCTTCCAAACGTGTCATTCAATTGGCAGAATTTTTTTTATAGACAAAAAAACTGCTGATTCCTATTGACCAATGAAAAGCTATGTCAAAAAGAGCACGGGACTGGTCAGTATTGTGTAATTTTCCATGACACGAGCAAGTCGGAGTATCCATGTGACAGAGATGAAAGCAGATCAGGTAGAATGCATATATGACTAAGAACTGGTCATATGCCATACAAACCACACACTTGTCCTGTGTGCTCACCAACCGAAACTACATGACAGTGGTGTTGTCATACCGTCCACATACATGGCCGGTCGGTCATATTGCATATTACATAATCCACCCTAGCATGAAGATTTTGAAAAGAATGGCATACAGGTGTTAAAGAAAACCTTCTTTGCAATCATATTCCTTATGCAGTGGCACATTTCACATGCCTCAGTTGTTATTTGTACTTTAAAAAGAACACTTCTCGTGAGCCCCATCTTCCCCTTCTTTTCGCAAATAACGAAAAGAAAGGAATAAACTGGGAGTTTAATTTCTAAAGAGTTATGACGTGGCAATTCGATTTCTTCAAATTTGTAGAACCCACATTACCTTATCATGACCCAAGTTAGTGGGGAGTATAGGAATCCCAATTATTCAGTTTTTTTTTTTTGCCTCTAAATTTTCTTTTACAGAAATGCATCCCTAAGAGCTATGTGACCAGTGTTGTGAGAGGCGTACGCCTCAGTACATGAAACGTACGCCTCAGAGGCGAGGCGCACGCTCAAGGTACTGAGGCGTTGCTGTGATGCACCCCTCATCAACCTCCGACCAGTTGTGACCACCGACCACCGGAGTTGCTGTGCTGCAGCTGCTGCTCAGTCTTCTCCGACCACCGGACCGGCATATCCCTCGCTTCCGTACCAGCTGGGCGGGACGCCTCGCTTCGCCTCATCGCATTTAACAACCTTGTATGTGACAAATATATCTGATATTTGGGCGTATCTTTATTTTAAGAATGACACGTTTTATTGGGATATTAAGGGTGCACTTGGATAGAAGGATATTTTTAAAATATGACCGAGTTTTTTTTTTTTGGCTAAGCCAAGAGGAAAGCCTCCTCCCAAATCATTAACTGCACATTGGTAAAACCCTCAAGGTCCAACTTACCTAACAGAGATTACACCGAGCTTTGATCTTATCTTCCTGTGGATTTCGAACTTGTGACGTTTTTTCAACTTGGTGACATTCACAAGTTGCTTCTATCAACCCTTGTGGGGTTAAGAACGAGATTTGTGACATTGAGCATGCAGCATGTCATAACTAAAAACTTTTAAAGAGGAAGACAAAAAGCACTCCCTCCAGTTTTAGTTTGCTCCTTCAGCATTCTTTGTCTCCAATGAAGGCAAGAATCTCTCTCTCTCTCTCTCTCTCTCTCTCTCTCTCTCTCTCTCTCTCTCTCTCTCATTCCTTGTCTCCAACCCAAGCAAGAACAAGCAGAAGCATCTTCCACCTTTACCACAGCTGCCTGCCAATATATAAAGGCCTATCACTCAAACCACGTTCTCTTCTGGTTTGTACCCTCAAAATATCAAATCAATCATGGCTGCTGCCGTCTCATTCTTCCATCCCCTCTCTTCTGTAAACTCTCCAAGAACCAGAAAATCTCAAGCAAGAACGGCCTCTTCCTCGATGTTTCGAAAACATCCTCAAAGTATCTTCAGGAAGGAAGGAAATCTTGTTATCAAACACCAACAGCTCTTCAAAGGATCCAACGGAAGGCTCGACGTTTTCTCATGCAAGGTGCAGAAGAATGGAGAGCCCAATAACTATGAATTCCGTTCACCTTCAGAGACCGTACAGACTTTCTATGAAGCGATCAACGGCAAGGACTTCGTGAAACTGGAAGAGTTAGTCTCAGAGGACTGTTACTTCCAAGACTTGTCATTCACCAAACCTTTTGAAGGCAAAAAGGTGGGACTCTCTTCCCCTTGTCTTCTGCACTTACTGAATTTCTCCTGACATGCAAGAGATGATAATTAAATCCCCTTGTGTTTTATTAATGGATGCAGCAAGTCGTGAGTTTCTTAAAAGAGCTGGCCAAGTCGATGGGAAAGAATGTGAAATTAGTCGTTGCAGATGAGTACAGATGTGAGGAATCAATGGTGATCTTGGGTTGGCATATGGGTAAGTGACCGATTCAGTGCCCTTCCTGCATCTTTTTCCTGGTTTAGCTCATCTATAACTATACAGGGGCGTTTGAATTCCCGTCGGCCGGACGCAGTGAGTACAGGCCCCATGCGCGTCCGCACGTCCATGCAAAAGCGAGACGCGTGGACGCTAAAACAGTGTCCGCTGCTGTTCAGTGCCCTGCACTGAACAGTGCATGGACAGCGTATCCTGGAACGTCTGCAGGCAGTACAGGACAGGATGTGCTATCCTGTCCAGCGCTGTCCTCAATTCAAACGCATCCTACATGTCATTCAAACATTTACTTAAAATATGTGTCCTACGACCAGGCACAAAGGTACTCGGCCCAATCCCCGACAGTCACATCCACACCTACCCTTCCTTTAAAAGAACTGAGTATCTTGCAAAGTACTCGTTCTGTGAGGGCAGATCAGATTGAATCACATTGCACATAAAATGTGCCGCTGCATCAGGACATCCTCAATTTACTGTTGGGCGCTGCAGCTGACAGGCTCTCTATCCCAAAGATAGAGGGTGGCCAGGTGCTGCAGTAAACATTTTGTGTGCAATGCGATTGTTTTGGGGATACAGTCTGTCAGCTGTGGGGGCCAAGTGCAGTGTGCAATATGATTGCACTTGATCCCCATTCCGTTCTGGACGCTAGATCCTCCATCACCAGGGGTGACAGCCGGTACTTCATGGACACAATGACACTTATGTGGGTCATGGTCAATATTGTGTCCTTAGCTTTGACATACTTGTGTGTGTTTGATTAGTCATTGGTTATATTATGTTTCAATGTTTAACTTGAACTTATTATTTAATCTTTACAATTATAATTAAGGATCTATAATTGTCGTTCAAAAAAGTGCACATAAAAGTAGCATTAATTCATGATTAGTTGTTTTTGTTTAATATTTTTTAGTTTATATACATGCCTTTGAATGCGCAACTCTCCCCAGTATCCCCACTTTATAAAGCTCATGTGTCATACCAAGCATGTTTACGTTATGTAAACATAGCCATGTATAGATGATGGAGGGTGCACTGCCTTGATTACAATGGGTGGTTTATTGGGGACGAGATTCAGTCATTCCCAAGGTCATCTCTAGTCATACAACCTCCAGAGATTTCATTATTTCAAGTTGTTTTGATCAAATTTAACCATGTACATAGATTCGGCATTGTTTTACAGGAATAGACCCTTGGATCATGTTTTTTTTGACAAAAAATATTAATTTTCAGCGTTGTTAGAACCTTTGAATCCACCACGATAATAGACTGCCAACTGAACTGAGAGTTTAGGGTTTCTTTTGCAGAATGGAGAGGGAAGTACATTCCTTTCACAAGAGCCTGCAGCTTCTATGAATGCCAAACGAGCGGCAAAAAGCAAAGAATCAAGTACAGTATCTTGTTAACTTAAGCCCCAAAACAAACAATGACCAGCCAGTCATTGATAAACTAATATGCCAGTTGGAATCTTGATTTACGTGCAGGAAAGTAAGGGTTGTGATGGAGTGGCCTATCAAACCAGGAGATTTTACCTTGGTATGTATATATATAGAGTAATGCTAAGGTGCTAGGGGAGTACCTACTCCTACGTACTAGAAATTGTGGTTGTAAGATGTATCTTCTCAATTAAACCTTATGGATGTACTCAACTTAGTTTATTTGATAGAAATCATGTTTTGGATCATTTTTTTTGACATAAAAATATGATTTTTTAACTAATGAACTTTTGATACATTGGGAGCCATTGATTTTTAAAGTTCTTAAAAAACATACATCCATATTATAATCACATGATCCAAAACTTGTTTTCTACTAAATAATGCTTATAGATCATATCTATAGGGTCTGATCAACAAAAAAAGTTCAAAAAAATTACATATCTAAAGCTTTTATTGGATGGGAGTAGGTACTCCGGGAGCACCCTATCACTATATATATATATATACTAGTCTCTTTGATACAAGGATTCATCTTCAAATTTGGCTTGAAGAAAACGATGTAGTGTATCACTAACCATATGTCAGATGGGATCCTTTCTCGTTAACATTTTTCAAAATCTTTGGCAATCACTTCATTAAATCCACCAAATCAAAAGGCCAAGTCACTAAATTGGACCCATCACAAATAAAATGCCATGTTTTCGTTTTTCTTGTTTTTGGGTAGGTAAGGGAACCCCCTTCCTTTTCCCTAACGTACATTAGCAGGCCTTTGGTTGGTAGAACCCTCGAGGATCCTCTTGTCCACCGCAGAGTACACATAGCTTGAGATTGAATTTAACTTTGACACAATGCGACCTGAGCCGCTCATTAAATCCATGTGCATGGCATTCCTAAACCTCTCTGACCCAGCTAAAGCACCTTAGATGATGATGCTTCGGCTACTTATGGATCAAAGAAACAAATACAAAAAAGCAAAAAGATAAAAAACAGTAATGCGAAAACAAGAATTTTACGTGGTTTGGCAATTCTCCTTAAATAGGCCGAGTCTACGAATTTTACATAGAGTCTACTAGTGTTGTTGGATACAACAAGAAAACTACAAGAGTTAGTTATTGTTTGATCCTACATGGAATCTAGGGTAAAATTACAAAAATACATTTCAAGCTTATCCAAAACAAAAAATAACCCTCACCTTAGAGGCAGGGGAGCGCAACTCTCTGCAAACTTACCATGAAGCCGAAATTAAAAGTTCATATCCAGGTAAAAAACATGCTCCACATTCCAACAAAACAGGCCATATCGAGGCCAATGCTTGGTTTAACCTACATGCTCCCCTTTTTTTCCTCAATTAAAAAAACAATAAGCACTTGGAAATCTGACGGGTGTTGCCATCATTTTACAGAAGTTATTGAAGACAGTGACATCCTTATTCGACCGTTTCCCGGAAGCAGCTGAGAGTAAGATAAGCTCCCAATGTGGCACAGTTCATTTGGCAAGAGTCCAGGAAGCTAGCATTCTATTGAAATATTAACATTTAACCATGCACTTTCTTGTGACAGGATTTCTGCAAAGTCCTTATGCCCCAGTTGCCTGGTTACTGAGCATCTACAACATATTCATCAAGCCTATAGTTTGGCCTGTGTTCTCCCAACTCATCATATATTACACCAAACTTTGGACTATCATGTTTTTTTTGGCAAGCTATCTCTACGTGTTATTGGTGAAGATTTTCCAACTTTGAAATACACTGGTACCCGTATTCTTTGTATCTATCTGACAGAAAGAGAAAATTAGGTTGGTCTTCCTAAATGCCAAAAATCTATCAGTAATACATTATTGGAAGATTCAGTGATCAATTCCATCACTACTTGGACACATTTCCAGCAGAGAGCACAAAGAAAGGTAGTGGTGGTCTTCTAAAGGAAACAACGGGTTCAGCCTTGTCATCCTGCAGTGGGCCACTGTTGTTTGCAGTGGGACCTTCTCTAAGACGCTTCTCCCTCTGTTTTCTTGCACTTGAGGTTGTTCCTTCTGTTATGCAATTGTGTTAGGTGTTTAGAAAGAATGATTTAAGGAAACTGTGAAATCACCAGCAGAAATATACGTTCAACGCCATGTACTAGCAAAAAAAAATTTGTTTTACGGTCTTGACTGGTGGGTGTGAGCTGCTTGTGAATTTTTTATAAAAGGATTATGATTTCTTCCTAAAGCTGGGAAGCAGCGTAGTATTAGAAACGGTAACATTCAAATGCCCACGAAATATTTGATCCTGATTAACATATCCACCAAAGTTTCTTTATTTTACAAAGTCCACCATACTTTTGTAACAATTAAACAAATACCCACTTTTCTATTCTACACTTGGTTTAATCATGGGTTAATGTTGATTATGAAGTCCAAACTTACAACGTTACTGGCCCCTATATAAATAATCTACAAATTTTCCTTGTGCTAAATATAAATTCTTTTAACCTTTGAAACATATCAAATATCCATTATTCTCAAATATGAAAGAATTTTTTTTTTAGAAGACGAATAAACTTTATTATTTCAGATTCAGGCCGAAGAGGATTTTGTTTAGCAAATGGTAAATTATTTCCCGGAAATATCAAAAAGCCTTTAAAAAAACGGGCAGAACCGTAAAAGATGGGACGTTGATGAGTTTTATCTCTTAAGCAGAAAAACAAATTCAAGACTAATGATGTGAGTTAAAAGGTTGGAACTAAAATGACTTAGTTTAGCTGGCCACCATCATGGGCCACGGTTGATTTTGTTGGGTTCTGGAACCGAGGTGTGCGCAATGAGGGAGGAGAAAAATGAGAGAGGGAAGAAGATGGAGATCAGGAAAATGGCCTGCATCAAGGGAGATTCACACTTTCATTCTTTTCTTTATGCAAGTGTTGGGCTCTTAAAGCTTCCCTTGATGTAGTCTTTTTCTATTCAGTTGTGCATCTCCTTGAATTTTCAAACATATTGGGAATCCAATGAGTTGTGGGGCCACCAATATTCCAATGACTCACTACGTAAGTGGGTCATAGAATTTCTAGCCCACTATAAGTTATTGGATTCTCTTATAAGATCCAATGATAAACTCTGAATCTAATACATGGATCCAGAATACATATCTGATATATATAGGTTCTATGTGTAAGACCCTATGGTCATACTAAATCTAACACTAGAATCCAACATCTTTCACTTGGCCATATGGGGCGAACACTTGCATTGTATCATAAATGGTGCATCATGTATCATATAAAATACTTATATGACAAAATATGCATCAAATAAACTTGCCTTATGTTATATCAATATTTAAATATGATATTTTTTCTCACATGTTATAGGTTATTTTTCACATAATTATTTAAACTTTTTCATCATTCAATTTTCAAGTATGAGATTTTCACACATGTTATAGGTTATTTTTTATATAACCATGTGTATTTCTTTCATTTTCAAATATGATATTTTTCACACATGCTATGGATTATTTCCTACATAGTCATGTAATCTTTTCATCATCGTATAGACCATGATTCATTTCACATATGATATAGGTTGAGTCATGACATTGTCCTTGCATGCATTAATTTCACATAACCATATAAGTTTATTATCTTGTTAAAATTTTAAATTATCTCTTAATGTGCAATACCATATTTAAATAAATATATCAAATTATGGGTCTCATTTTCTTAGTTAGTCATGGGGTTCTTATGTCTCTTACATGATTATATAATTAGACATCATTATGTCCACATACGCACTAATGAAATACTACAAATTTTATCAAATCATGGATATATGATAAAATATAATTTGCCAAATATAGCAAATACTCTTATTTTTCAAATAGTCAATACTCTCACTATCCATGTACATCATTATCACGTGCAATATGTTTAAATTTTTATTAGGTTAACCACCACATGATTATTTTGGATCAATATCTATCTAGATCTAAATAATTATAAGTATTACTAAAAACATGAATAACACCATATTGCATATCATGCATAAGCTTCTAATGCATGTAAATATTCTTTCATGCATTCATACAAACAAACCATAAGAAGCACGGTTTATGATGATTATTTATCATCATATGCAAATAAAATATATTTACATGTATATGTAAAATTATAATTTAGCTCACTTTTCTAATGCATTACAATTAAACAATATGCGCATTAAGTCATTACAAACTAAAAGCAATATGCAAAAATAATAAAACTTAAGTTCTCATATTCAAATCTAATTTAGATATGCATCATATCCATATCTAATGAGAGTTATCATATTACCATTTGAATATGTCAAACATATAAGCAACTTAAACAATAAGTATGTCAATATATAAGTTCAAATCTATTTCTAGATCTATTCAAAAAATCTATATCCAAATTTATTGGATTTGTATGAGCCCATATCCAAAAACCGACTTGAGATGTTATCATCAAGTACAACATGATCCATAAGAAAAAATTGAATCTTCATGCAAGCTTAAATAACCTATAAAAAATCATGCATTACAGATGATCTGACCATAATCCAAATCTATATCCATATGTTCTAAAATTAAATGGATCCACACCAAACATCTAGCATTATACTTGTCTAGATTTATCCAGATCAAACCAGGATTCATACATAATATATTATTAGGTTCAAATCTCCGGTTTGATAATGTCCAGATCTATTATAAAACCTAAATCAAATCATGATCCATACAATATATATTGCATTATACTTTTTTAAATCCAACACTAGACTCATCTAATAAAAAAACCTAATAAGGAACTATCTAAATTGTGCATGCATCAAATCATACATAGTTCTACATAACCAAGTTAAATAAAGTTAAATATCATTATACTAATTTAGAACCACAATATGTCCATATAACCAAACAAGGGTTATTCATAAGCACATGCAATGCAATCATATAAAATGTTCTTAATTCTCATACAAATTCAGCTGACATGTATCATGTACAGATTCTATTCGGATCATAATTAAGTAAATGGCACACCACAAGTTTTGAGTAAAAACAATTCTAAAATTAGATCTCAATTCTTTGATTCATGTTAAGTTATTTTACTCAATACCTAAATAACCTTCAAACTTATAAAATAACACATTCAAGCATGATAATAGTACAAGAATATTCAATGGAGTTTCCTAAATAAAAAATATTCAACTAGATCTATTCAAATTCATTTAGGTTCAAGCAGATCGAATATTGATCCAAGCCTCAACTATAATACTGATCAGATCCAATTTTAATCCAAGCCTCAACTAAAATACTGATCAGATCCAATATTGATCAAATCCTCAACTTTAATATTGATCAGATCCAATAATGATTCAAGCCTCAATCTCAATAGTGATCATATCCAATATTGATCCAAACATCAAATTTAATAGATCTTAGTCCAGTTAACCTTGATCCATCATAAAAATTGAATTAATAAAAAACCATATCGGATTCATATGTTATTATGATCCAAAACACATAATATATAAAAAAAACTACAATTACGCACAGATGCATGCTAAAAAATTTGACCTCTCCCATACTAGGGTAGAGATCCAATCTAGTTTATAATTGGGTCCAAGAAAATCAAACCAATTATAAGTTTTTGGATTATAAAACATTTAGTATATCTAAATTCCATAGATATTACCTTATCCGAATATCGAACTCATGAAAATAATTCATGCTTTACAAACTTGCTTGGATAAATTACTGGGAGGTATCCCACAAACCAGAGATGCTTTCATGCAAAAATCAGAAAAGTCAAAAGGCAATTTTGAGAAAAAACAACAAACCAGAACACTAAAATAGAATATCTAAAACTTTATGAGTTAAACAAAAAGTTCAGATGGTTTTCTATAATTTAAGAAAGGTTCAAGAAGCTGTTTTAAAAAAAACAAAATAAGAAATCGTCTCAGATATTTTCTAGAGACAAGGCATGTTTTTGGAGTTTCCCAAAAACAGAGTCCTCTATTCTATAAAAACAAAGGGCATAATAGAAATAATAAGAAAGAATAGGGGTAAGTAGGTAATTATATGTTTAAGGAATATGATAGGAATTAATAAAAAAGAAAAGGGGTAAAAAGGTAATAACACTTAAAAAGTGTTAAAAAAGAAAAGAAAAATAGAGCCCTAACCGCCCTCTTCTTCCCCTTTCTTTTTTTTCTCTGTTTTCTTCTGCTCTTTTTTCTGTAGGTTCATCTGTGGTCGATGTCGTTGGTTCCAGCACAACCACCTGACGGGGGCCTCCACCATCATCAGTTGCTCCACCCACCTCTGACAGCTCCGCTACTTCTCATGATAAGTGCCACCACCATCATCGCTTTCTCCTCCCCTGACTCCGGTATGTCCACCCGATAAAGGGGGCTCTTCTTCGCCTCTAACGTCATCAGTAACTTCGATAAGACCACCCAATGCAGGCACATCCACCTGATGCCTGTAGCGACGCCTGACTGAGTCTGTTTCGCCCTTGGAGGCACTCCTAAGTCTCCACCACCATTGTTACCACTTCTCCCTCTTTGGTTGTTGTCGATCCTAACACAACCACTTGACAAAAGGGGGGGGGGTCTTTTCCACCCCTAATGTTGGCATATTTTCATCCTGTCCTTAGGGTCATCATAGCACATGCAAGGAAGGTAGGTTTAATTGGTGGTGGGGTTGGTGACAAAGAAGGTATCCCCTTTTAGGAGGTGATGTATGATGCAGATCAGGTGATTGATGGAAGAGGGTGCGCAGCAGTGTGCCCTTATGCAGGCGGGGAGGTGAAGGACATGTATCACTTTCCCAAGAAGAAGATCTTGGGAGTCAGGTTGAAGTAGTAGAAGTCGTTCAATTATGAGAAGAAGACATGGGTGAAAGACATCTTGGAGCGAGGGAGGTGGGTGTGGAGGACAAAGCCATGGATGTCGATCAGGGTGCCCAGGAGGTGCAGGCGGACCTGAACCTTAGCAGTATCTTCGGTTGAAGGCGAGATAGGATCTCTTGCCATCATCTCGATGAGCAACACCGGATGCACGTTCACTAATTGTGTAACCTTCTTCACCTAAACGACGATGCCATTGTTGTCTCTTTCTCTGCTCTCATTATCATCCACTGCAAATGCTTCTTCTACCTCCTTACACTTCCTCTTCTTCTAGTTGTTGTTCTACTACATTTGGCAATGTCATGACCTTCCATCTCTATCAACGTTATAGGGCTTTCTCATTTTCTTCGTGTTAACAATTTCTTCTCTATGATTGTAACTCCATCAACCTCCTTTTTTTCCTTTTTGCTGCCTCACACTCGCAACAAGGGCCAAACGTTCGTATTAAGTACATACTTTTCTGATGTTGAGCTTCCTTTCGGTTGCCACATCTTTCTCATATGCTATCGATTTTGGCAGGCAGTACCGCCGACTATGCCTGGCAGTTTTTGGGTTTTTTGACAAGGGGAGATCACATGCACCGAGCACCACTGTGCACACTTGAAACCGCACTCTGATACCATTGTTGGGTTTTGGGGCCGAGGTGTGCATAATGAGGGTAGAGAAAATGAGAGAGAAGGTAGAAGATAGAGATTAGGAAAATGACGTTCGTCAAGGGGATCCACACTTCCATTCTTTTTTATGTGCAGGGATTTTAAAGCCTTCCTTAGTGTAGCCATTCCCTACCCAGCTGTAACTATCTTCTTGGATTCCCAAATATGTTGGGTATCCAATGACTTGTAGGCCCCATCAATATTTGAGTGGCTCACACTTAATAGGTCATAGGATTCATAACCCACTACTCTGAGTTATTGGATTCTTTTATGAGATCCAATAATAAACCCTGGATTCAATACATGAATCTATATTTTGGATCTAATACCTAATCTAGAATAGACATCTATATAGGTTTTATGTGTGAGAGCCTATGACCACACTAGGTCCAATGCCATGCATGACAAATAGAAGGAGGTGAAGATTCATCATTGTTTCATTCCTCAATAGGATCAGTTTTAGCGAAACATGTAGGTGATTCACCGATCATCTCTTTCAGATATTGGTTTGAAATCCAAATCAAAAGAGGTCCTTCTTCACAACAACACAACCTTTGCCCCTAACGTGTCCAATAACTCTGCAATGGACATTGAGCAAATGTCTACCAAAGAATCTCTTGTGCTTCCTCATAATGAAAGCAAGTAGACCAATACTACTCTAAAGAAACCCCAGACGAACATGTTTGTCATTCTCTCGAAGGATGACAATCAAGATGTGGTGTCATGTTTGCACGACACCCTGGTTCAAAGCAAGATTTTTATACCCAATTCCCCTTCAGAATCCAATATGGATGTTGAGAATAATTGTGTTTCACCATCAGAAATTGTTGATTCTCCATTGCAAATCCCAACCATCATTGAAAATTGATAGCCGAAAAACTCACAAGACAAATCCCAAGTGACTGGGGTCACAAAAGCATTGCTGAAAAATAGTCTGACGAATCTTCCCATCATACAGTGTCCCATGAACTAGTTGTATAGCCACTCACGTTCATTACAATGTTTAAATCAGGTCCAGTTGGTGTAGGATGCCAAACCTCCACCCATATTCAACAATAATAGTCGCAACGTTGACATCAAAGACGACTTCATAAGTCGACCCCAACATGGTTCCACCTGGATTCAAGTCATCCTCTGTGAAAGAGTCTACAACCTTTATGGAAGCCACACTAGCAAAGGAAAATACAAAAGATGCCCTTTTTTAATCTGTTTGATCCTATTCCACGTTGCCCACAGTGGAATTCAGGTTTGCGGTAGGTGATGAGCTTGATAAAGAAAAATAAACCCCGACATGCGTGGGTCAATAGAGTACCAGTAAAATGGTTGGATCATTCTAGCCTTGACGACACCATAAGATATCTTACACCCTCATTTTAAAGAAATGGGTCAGTTGGGCTCGTCAAGTTGTAATGAGCAGCTGCAACGCAAACGTTTAGCTATGATTTAGGAATCTTTAGTCAGTCTGGAACAATGCCTTGACGATGTTCTGGGCAAATTGGTGACACTTAGTCCAGTATGTGAAATCTCTTATGACACTTTAAATGTGTATCCAACATGGATTCCCTTTTTGTAAGTATGTAGAGTCATTTCTTGCTTTCCAACTAAGGGCAGGGGTCAGACTAACCCCAACTTTCTCTGTAAAAAAAAGTTTATTAAACCAGTAGATGCAAATGTAATAATAAGGTTTTTTTTCTTGCTTTTTGAAACATCACAAGCGTAGACGGGTGGGGCCTTGGCTACTAAATGGGAAGTTAAAATTCGATTTTCATGAGCATCTTTTCTTTGCGCAAGTTGATGCCCAACATAAGCCCTAGAGGCTAGGATCCTAGTCATAGAGTTTAAAGCCATCAACACGATGATCGAAGGTATGGCAGGCTAAGCCAGTGAGACCAGGTCTTCATAGTAGGTGCAATTTCTTTGGGTTATTAGAAAAAAAGGTAAAGTATAAGCAATCAATTCCTGTAATTATGTAAAAGGTAGTCTTTACCAATTGCATGCGTCATTGATTCCTTCTTTTTTTTAAGGCAAAGCTAGGGTTAGGCAGACCCCAACCAGTTATACAACTATACCATTGGGGTTTAAACCTGCAACGTCTCAACAAAAAGTGATGTGTAGTAGTTGTTCCTACAAGACAATCGGAGCCCCCCCTCCCCCCGGTTGGCTGTCTCAATGATCTAACGCCATACTGGATATAGACTAGTTTTTTTTTATTACATTGTAAACTAAGTTCGCCTATTGCTTTAATGGGCAAGCAACTCCACCCTTTGGACATATTTCCAACCCAAATGATGAACAATCAAATTGAAATGCCAACTCTCTCTTTCTCTTCTTGCTAAAAAAGAAAAACTTTTGATTGGTGTGAACGCTTAAGAAAGATTGGCCGATTATGTACTCTTAAAAGTAAGAGTGAAGCTACATATTGGCCAAGGTGGGCAAGTCTTGACCCAAAAATCCCCAATAAAGTGATCTGAGTGCCCACCTTAACTTGAATGTTGTGCCCTCTCCTGTCTCTCGGTTTGAAGGAGCAGTTATATGCCATGGCATATAGCCTCTAGCAAGATGTCCAACTTTTTGAGAGTGAGAAAATGAAGAGAAAGCTTTTCCATTTTTTCCTTTTAAATTAAAAGAAAAAACGTTCTCTCCCTCTGTGTGCAATGCCTGTGGGGTAGGGAGAGGGGTGTGGTGGTCATGCAGCACTTTTGGTCTCTCGTCGAAAAGCCTAACGAGTACCACCTTCGTTTTTTGATCCCCCAGATGTATGCGAGGCTTTTTTAAACCCCTTGGTACAGGTGGAACCCCAAAAAAACTGACTGATTCATCACCGTACAATGGCTTTATGAGCTTGAGGGACTGATGGGCTCGGTGGTCAGGTTCTACTGCGATCTGATCCAATCATGTTCCAAACAACATTTGTCAACATATCTTTGATCTCGCAGTGCAAATCGAAAGCTTCGGTGATCCGTCATCTTGCTCCTACAGAACCATTGTCAATGCTTTAGCTTGACTAGAGCTATCCGACAAGGCGAGAAAGAAGCTAGAGAAAATGGAACTGTTGAAGATGCCAACATGATCACAATGTGATCATGCCTGATCCTTTGGGTTCGGATGTGAACTCACTCCACATATGTCGCTAACCATTCCACATTTATTGCACACTATAACTGCATCATCTTATCGGTTGGTTACTGCTTGTATCAACTATCCTTTTGTGCATGCAGATTATCCATATCAAGGATAACTATTTTTGTAGCAACCTCATATATATACATACTTGTGATGTACCCTAAAATATTATATGAAGAAATAACATGTGTTCTATTTTTTCTTCCATGGACGTAGGCTCAACACCGAACCACGTTAAATCTCGTCTCCTCTTCTCTCTAATCACACTTTGTTTTATCATGGTATCAGAGCGGGGCTCAGACAACTGCATAACTACCGTGACACACATCTTTGCATCTTTGCATTCGACTATCTCCCTCTAGTTCTTGTTGATGGCGGAAAGAGAGGACAAGTTGAGCCATAACAGTACTCCAACGCACATCATGTCGAAGATTGTCGTGCAAGAGCAAAACCTCACTCTCAAGATCACCATCGTGCCACTTAATGGATCCAACTATTTAGCATGGTTAAAGGCTACCACTCCTTTTCTCAATAGGAAGTCCAAACTGGGCTTTGTCAATGGTAAGATCATTCCTCTGAAACCTGAGGATTCGTCCTACAATGAGTGGGAGTCAAAAAACTACCTCATCATGTCCTTAGTGTTGAACTTTATGGATCCAAATATAGTCGAGGGATTTCTATTCCTCAACACCGCTAAAGACATATGAGACTCCCGAAGAGACATCTACAGTGAGCAAAATTACCTTACGAGAATTTACCAACTCCAACAAGATATTGCTTACCTAACCAAAGCTAATAAGTTGTTCCACTCATATCTTAGCTCCGTACGTGCTATGAGTTTATATCGCCTGATCACTAACGATATAGACACCATCAAGAAGCGTGTCAAGAAGGACAAGGTGTTCAAGACCCTTACAGGCCTTAGACAAGATTACGACAACATGAGGAGCCAAATCCTCATGTTCAGGGAGTTACCTCATTTTAATAAAGTTTTCTCTATCATTCAAAGTTAGGAGACGCACCAGAAACTCATGAGAGCTGAATCCAAGTCCCTTGTTGAAACTCATGAGAAAGCTGTTTTTTCTAGCAACTTCTGGGAGAGCTCGGCCAACTCCATACTTGAACACAGAAAGAACAAGCACCCATGGGCCTAAGTGAGACCTCGTTGCAGCCACTGCAAAGAACTTGGTCACGTAAAAGACAAGTATTGGGACCTTCATAGACACCCCGGACAACAAAAGTTGCACACCAATAGCAAAAGTTCAAAAGTGGGAACCACCATCGATGACATTGTGCAACTTCTACAACAAATCAACAAATCTAACCTGGCGGCAATACTTGAAGATCAGAAAAATGAATCTACATGTAATATGTTCGCGCTAAGTTTCAAACTTATCAATTCTAGGTGGGTCATAGACACCAACGCCACTAACCACAAGACAGGCAAGGTCGATCTATTGACAAATCTTCGATCGGCTAATAAAGGTCCTGTTAGCATCGCTAATGGATCTCAAATCCCCGTCCAGAACATTGGTGATGTCTCACCCCTTAATGGCTCAGGCCTCTCAGAGGCCCTATATATCCCCTCTTTTCCTTCTAGCCTCATGTCCGTTAGCAAGATAACTGAAAATGATAATTGTATTACGATTTTTTCTCTAAGCATGTGGTTTTTCAGGACCTGAACATGAGGAAGGTGATTGGTAGGGGACACACAACTAATGGGCTCTACTTCCTTGATGAGGAAAGTCAGGCACACATTGTTAGTAAGACGACAGACATGGATAGAAAGTGGCACTCCAGACTCGGACACCTCCCCTCATCTTAAAAAGGATATTTCTCGACATCCCATTATCTCAAAAGTCATGTGATGCACGTCAATATTCTAAATAAACTAGGATTCCATTTTCTTTGTCTGAAACAAAAAGCGATGAGAACTTTTTCCTTATTTATTCTGATGTGTGGAGACCAACCCCCATTGAATCGTATTCCGGTTTTAGATACTTTATAACCTTTATTGAAGATCGCTCACATGCAACCTGGGTATATTTTCTTAAACACAAGGATGAAGTCTTCAACACTTATAGGGAATTTGAGAATATGGTTGAAATCCAATTTAATGCAAAAATTCAAATTTTTCGTTTGAATAATGGGATAGAATACGTCAACATTAAGTTTACTGAAGACCTCACTAGCCGTGACATCACCCACCAAACCAGTTACGTCGGCACACCCTAACAAAATGGTGTTGCCGAGCGCAAAAATAGAACTTTCTTGAACATAGTCAAGGCCTTCATGTTCCATATGAACATTCCCAAGAGCTTCAGGGTAGATGCCATATCCATCGCCTGCTACGTATCCAACCGTCTACCCAGCCAAGCCATCAACTACATGACCCCCTTGAAAATGATTAGGGAGAAGAGTCTATCCTTGTCACACTTACATATTTTTGGGTGTAAGTGCTTCGTTTACCTACAAGAGCGACATAGGGACAAGCTAGAAGAAAAAGGTGACTAAATGCATATTCTTGGGATATTCTTCCATAAAAAATGATACAAGTGATACGACCCTCTGAGCAAGAGGCTCTTTTTCTCCTGAGATGTTGAGTTCTTCGAAGAAGAGCCCTACTACCAAAACAAGATTCACCCTTGTTTGACGATGAACTCTAGAAGGAGCACCTATCGCATGTCAATGCCCCGATCCTACCTGCCATAGACATCAAAGATGACTTTCTCACCAAGACCGTTCACCACAACAAAGCAGTGGATTAGCGACGACCACATTCCGTCGCTATTTTGTCGCTAACCGGCTTAGCGACGGATTAGCGACGATGAGGCGACGGTATGCTTATGTCACGATTTTTTCGATGCTAACTGGCGACAGAATAAATTTGTCGCCAGGTCTGTTGCTAATTGCGACAAAATAATGAGCGATGTATTCCGTCACCAATCCGCTAGTACTAAACGGCGACCTCGGCTTGGCGACGGATTTACGTCCGTCGCTAAGCCGTCGCTAGATTTATATGCATAGCGACGGATGGTTCCGTCGCTAATTCGTCGCGAACACGAAAAAAATAAAAAAATTTATTTGAAAATTAAATACCGAGAATGGTATAATTTATATTTCCTGTACAATTTATATTTTCTGTAAATAAAAAACAAACTACACAAAAAAATCCATATAAAAGGAATCTACAACAATTAATCGTTCCACCTTAAAATTAACAAGTTTAATTATTTACAATTCAACAATTACATATAAGAAACAAAAAAAAATAGAACTTCTTCAACACAGTTCTCTAATCATCGCCAAGATTTTGTGCGTCTTCTTCTTCATTGCCTTTATCTGTCCCTTCAGCTCCACTACGTTGATTATCGCTAGCAGCCTACACAAGAAAAGAACAATCAGTATTGATAAACAAAATATAATGAAATAAATTACACACTATATGTGATTCTATCATGTGCTCATATGTGTTCTAAGGCAATAAAAAAACTTTATATGTGATTCTATCATGCTCATATGTGCTCTAAGGCAGGCAAAAAACTCTATATATGTTTCTATCATGAATTATATGTGTTTTAAGGCATTAAAATTTTTTTATATGCGATTATATCATGCTCAGATGAGTTCTAAGGCAGCTAGAAAAACTCTAGATGTGATTCTACCATGCTCATATGTGCTTTAAGACATGCAAAAACTATATATGTGATTCGATCATGCTTGTATGTGTGCTAAGGCAGTCAAAAAATTGAATATGTGATTATAGCATGCTCATATGTGTTCTAAGGCAGACATAAAAACTCTATATGTGATTCTATCATGCTCATATGTGCTCTAAGGCAGGCAAAAAAAAACTTTATATGTGATTCTATCATGAATGATATATGTTCTAAAGCAGTAAAAAAACTCTATATGTGATTTTGGCATGCTCATATGTGTTTTAAGATAGTCAAAAAACTGAATATGTGATTATAACATGCTCATATGTGTTCTCAGGCAGTCAAAAAACTGAATATGTGATTATATCATGCTCATATGTGTTCTAAGGCAGTCAAAAAAACTTTATATGTGATTCTATCATGCTCATATGTGCTCTAAGGCAGGCAAAAAACTTTATATGTGATTATAGCATGCTCATATATGCTCTAAGGCAGGCAAAAAACTCTATATGTGATTCTATCATGCTCATATGTGCTCTAAGGCAAGCAACAAGTTATATATGTGATTCGATTATGCTCATATATGTTCTAAGGCAGACAAAAAACTGAATATGTGATTATACCTGAGAGAGACCTGCAATCGAAGATCCCCTGTTCAGCACAAGATTGTTGATCTTATCTTGGAGGAAGGGGGCGACGGTGTCATGGAAGTAGTCATTCATTGTGTCTTTAATGATCTGGCATACATCATCACCGGAAAGAATAGGCTGCTGCTTGGAGCTTATGTCGGCGAAAGAAGTCTATGAGCCGTAACTGAAAGAAGCAATAACTGGTGAAGTGTTCAGATTACTCCCAAACCCGAACACGCGACCTTTTTTGGGTTCACCTGTTGCAGTCACCCATGCTACATGATCAAATGATGGATGCTGAGTAGTGTCATCGCCATATCGCTCTACCATCTGTTGCTCATATGCCTCCTACAAAATAATGTTTAAAGTATGCATTAATAATTAATGATAACATTATGATAACTTGCATATTGCAATGATTATTAATAGAATAAATACATACCATTGTCGTTCTCGCCTTCTCTGATACGAAGACTCCCGTGGTCTTCCGTTTATGTGTTTAAACAAACACATCCTTATATGGTACAATGCCTCTTTTTTCTGCTTCCTACGAAGTTAAAGGACAAAAGATTTAGTTCACAAGTTTGCAACAATACTTATAAAATTAATATTATATATTGATGAGTTACCATTTTCTTTAGGTGGCTCCCAAATGTCTTAGATCCACCTGTGTGTAGATGGGCTTCGGGCATTTTCGCTCGATTTTGTGTAGCCTTCGCAGAGCGATTTCGAAATGCATCTCCCGCCCACTTATCGCACATTTCATCCCGATAATCTCTCCTGATAGTAATAGGGCCATGGCCCTTCCACTGTAGTGGATCATCTACTACGCCAGATGTTTTTTTTGCTGCAATCTTCATATTGTGCAGCATGTCTGCAAATCGATTGACAACCACCTTCTACCACACCTTCCTTGCATCATTTTCTTTTACCGTAGTTGCAAAGCGATTCGAAGCCTACAAATATTTTTGGAAAGTTAGTAGACATTACTTAAAAAAATTAAAAATGAAACACATTAACTATAAGGAACAACTGTATACCATGAATGAGGATCACAATCTGTCTAACACCTCCTTTGGGTACTCTTTTCATTGAGCAACCAGTCATGGTAGATGTTGGAGAAGTGAATTCCTAATCTCCCGTACTACTTCTTGTGGCTCAAACCTCGTGCTGCACATGAATTGGTACACAGTAAATATCAATATAAAATATTTATAAGATATGCAATAATTGAAAATGAAATACTTACGATCGATTATCGATATACACTATTCGAATGAGTCTTCTTGTGCCAGACTGAGAAGACCCTACTTTCTGTGTTGGCTCATGACTTGTGTGATCAACTGGTGTAGGTGGGTCGTGTACAGGCGAAACAGCATCTGTAAAAAAATATGTTAGAAATTCTCAGAATGCGCATTTGAACTAATCAAGCATCCAATTAGTTAAATGATATACCTATCACAGGAGCCCGTGAAGATGAAGGCTGAGCCTGGCTACTACTGGATGAACGACCACTGTAACCTCCACGAACCATATTCTAACAAATAACATATGTCATACAATACATTCAAATAATTCACATCAAGTATTACAATACATTCAAGTCATTCGCATCAAGTATTACAATAATTCAAATCATTCACATCAAGTATTGCAATACATTCAAATGATTCACAACAAGTATATCAGGTACTGCAATGCATTCAAGTCATTCACATCAAGCATTGCAATGCATTCAAATCATTCACATCAAGTATTACAATGCATTCAAATAATTCAAATCATTCACATCAAGTATTGCAATAATAAAAATCATTTATTGCATAAATTACAATATATTCAAATAATTCAAATCATTCACATCAAGTATTGCAATGCATTCGAATCATTCGTATCAAGTATTACAATACATTCAAATAATTCAAATCATTCACATCAAGTATTACAATGCATTCAAATAATTCGTATAAAGTATTACAATACATTCAAATAAATTTTTTAATCATTCACATCAAGTATTGCAATACAACTCATTCATTCGCATCAAGTATTACAATATATTCAAATAATTCAAATCATTCATATCAAGTATTGCAATGCATTCGAATCATTTGTATCAAGTATTACAATACATTCAAATAATTCAAATCATTTACATCAAGTAATGCAATACAACTCATTCATTCGCATCAAGTATTACAATATATTTAAATAATTCAAATCATTCACATCAAGTATTACAATGCATTCGAATAATTCGTATCAAGTATTACAATACATTCAAATAAAATTTTTAATCATTCACATCAAGTATTGCAATACAACTAATTCATTCCCATCAAGTATTACAATACATTCAAATAATTCAAATCATTCACATCAAGTATTGCAATGCATTTAGATAGATGTTTGTATTGCAAGATTTTGCTCACTAGCTTGAGAATTCTTCCTCGTCACTTGTTTGACTTTCTTCTTCTTCTTCTTTTTCTTTTTCTTCATTGTTTGCCCATTCACTTGGTACATCATTTGGATCACATTCCTCTATGAATGTTTCATCGACCAATAAAGATATGATATGCATATCATGCGCAACATCGTGACCATAAGCGAAGTCATAGACATCATCTGATTGATAGTAATTGCTGTCTTCAGCTAACTCATCTTCCTGTAACTGATCATACTCAAGGTATAGTTTGGACTTCACCTTGCAAACTGCCCACCATTCATTTCTATCTGACTTTTTTATACTCGGATACGAAGTATAATAAACTTGTTGAGCTTCTGAGGTTAATATGAATGGCTCATATGTTCTAAACATGGATTTATGATTCACCTCCACAATGCCTGAAGTTTTGTCGAGTCTTGTTGCAGTTGGATCAAACCAATGACACTTGAATAAAGTTACCCTGTTATTTATTCCTAAGTAAGTCAACTATATTATTTTCTCTATAACACCGTAGTAATCATGTTCATTTTCACCGTAGCTGCTACCCTTGACACACACGCCACTATTCATTGTTGATTTGTTTATACCGTAATCTTTTGTATGAAATCAATAACCATTTATGATGTACCCGTTGTAGCATTGCACAACTTTGGTCAGACCATTTTTTAAATCACATATTCCTTGATCTTTAACATCACCATGACGGACCTACACACAGACATAAACAATGATTGTGATCACGATCAATTAAGTAACTTAGTGTTGTTTATAAGTACAAAATTTATGTTAGCTTCTTTACCAACTGTTTCAACCACTCCACAAACTTAGTTTCACGTTCTTTTTGTACTTCTGCATCAGTGAGATGTGAAACTTCTCTTTGCAATTCCAGATCAAATCGTCTGCAAACCACAAATACTTATATTACCGAGCCATGTATCCACATATAGAACATAAAAGGATTTATAATTGTGTTGCGTCTACATATACTTACTCGATGTATGGGTTGATCGCTGAGCAATTAAAAAGAATATAAATGTGTGCTACGTCTTGCTCTCGATCTGTCAAGAGCCTTGATCGGCAACTATCAAATGCATGCCCAAGTGGTTAAAATATCGACAGCTTGTCAGCTACAGTTACTTGTTCTCCATCATCGTTACGGGGCGGGCATGTGTCACGTGTTGGAATATGAGGTTCGAAGTACATAGATGAGAAATTTGAAATCTCTTCTAAAGTGTACGCCTCACAAATAGAGCCTTCTACTCTTGCTTTATTACGAACCTTTTTTTCGAGGTCGAACATGCATCTGGCAAAAATATACATTTCAAATTTTAAATATCTGTCATTAAAGAGACAAATATATAAAAACATATACCTTTTAAATGGGTACATCCATCGATATTGCACAGGGCCACCAACCCTTAGTTCATATGGCAGATGTATGATCAAATGTTCCATAACATCGAAAAATGCTGGCGGAAATATCTTTTCTAGCAGACAAACAGTGGTGATGACAAAGTCCTCGAGATTCTTTACATCTGATACTACGACATCCGATGCGCACAATGTTCTGAAAAATCCGCTCAACTCAGACAATACCCCCCATATAGGTTTGTCTAACATATCATGGAATGCTAGGGGTATCAATCATTGCATAAAGATATGACAATCATGGCTCTTCAACTCATATAACTGTCCATCGTCAATCTTCATAGCCCGAGCAATGTTAGAGACGTATCCATCTGGAAATCTCAATTGTCTCAACCATTGACATACATGTTTTATTTGATCAGGTCCGAGCACGTACTTTGCCTTTGGTTTCAGTACTTTGCCATTATACTCTTTGAGTTCCAATTCTGGTCTTTTACATATTAATTTTAAATCCATACGGGCCTTCAGATTATCCTTCGTTTTTCTTTTAACATTCATTACTGTATTGAACACATTATCAAACACATTTTTCTCCACATGCATCACATCCAAATTATGTCGTATCAATAGGGTCGGCCAATACGGTAGTTCCCAAAAAATAGATTTTTTTGTCCAATTGTGATCCTTCCTAAATCCACAGAAGGGTGTAGAACTGCGGGCATCTGTTAATACATCTGGAAAGTATCACAATCTTCTTAGAATCTCTATGTCAGTCAATCTTGAGGATGGACCTTCCGTTTCAGTTGTGCCTGCTTTAAACACATTCTTTTATCGTCGGAACAGATGGTCGTTGGGTAGAAATCGACGATGGCACTCAAATCAGCAAGGCTTCCTTCCATGCCACAATCTAAAAGCTTTAGAATCCTCCATGCAGTACAGACATGCCAACCTTCCATTTGTGCTCAAACCAGATAGCATACCATATGCAGGAAAGTCACTGATTGTCCATAGAACAACGACCTTTATATTGAAATTTTGTTTTTTGTGGGCATCATACGTGGTAACACCGTCATCCCACAGTACTTTTAGTTCATCAATCAATGACCTTAAATATACATCAAGATTTTGGCCAGGTGAGGTCGGACCAGGGATCAACAGAGACAAGAAAAGATTTGGACGTTTCATACATAAGCTTGGTGAAAGGTTGTATGGAGTTACAAATACTGGTCAGCATGAGTATGAAGTTGATCTACCCCCAAATGGATTAAATCCATTTATACATAGGCCGAGTCTAACATTTCACACTTCCATTGCGAAGTTCTGATGAGTACGATCAAAGTGCTTCCAAGCTTCAGCGTCAACAAGATGCGTGATCTTGTTTTCATCGTGTCGAACTTTATTTGCATGCCATCTCATGTATTTAGCTGTCCTTGAAGACATATACAATCGCTGCAATCTAGGAGTGATAGGAAAGTAGCGGAGCGACTTGTATGAAACTTCCTTTGATCTCGTGCTACCATTGCCTCTTGTCTTTGGCTTGAACCGAGGATGCCCACATGACGGGCATGAAATATTGTTTTCCTGCTCCTTGAAATACAACATGCAGTGATTTGGACAAGCATCAATCTTTTTGTAACCCATACCTAGAGCGTTGACCATAACTTTCGCACGATAGAAATTTTGTGGCAATTTCTCATCTTTAGGCAACATACTCTTCACAATCATGCACAAACGATCAAAACATGATTGACTCAAATTATACTCGGACTTCAAATTCATTAGTTGAAGAGCTGCAGACAAGATAGTGTGACTCTCGCAACTGTTCCAAAGTGGCTCATCAGCATCTCTAAGTAAATCATAAAATCTACTAGCTGCATCGTTTGGTGATTCTTCATCTATGGCAGTTCTTACATCACTAGAACTCATAGCAGAACCCAGTTCAGTTCCTTCGGCATCAAATATCAAATTCGTATATGGATTATCGTGCACCACATTCACCCGTGCATCAAAATCGTTTCTAAATTCTTCTCCATGAAACGTCCAGTTCTGATAATCACTCACAAAACCCTTCCTGTATAGGTGATGTCTAACGCTATGAGGTTCTACAAATTGATTATTCTTACAAATCTTGCAGGGACACCTAATCTGACCTGTGGGATCCACTGTACTAATACTTGCCGTTGCAAATTCAATAAAACTGTCAACACCATCCATATATTCATGCGATAACTCATTGTCCACTATCCTACGGTACATCCATTCACGGTTTGCAGTCATTTTCTTATGATGTTACGAATAATAGCCTAACGAATTAAAAGAGAACAATCAGAATGCTATGATAAAGAAAATATTAAATTTATCATGCAATATATGATGTCATACAATAACCAGAATTTTGATGCATGCATTGATAACTTAATATTTTCTTGTGCAAACTATTAATGACACGATACAATCATTTGAAACATGGTTTCATTATACAATTTCACATGGAAGTCATAATCAAATTGAAAGTAACTACATGCAAGCATGTATACAATTACATCAAACATTGTAATACATCGTAATCATTCATATCAAACAAATGGCAAACATGTATCTGCAACAAACACACTTCAATATCTCACTAACTACTACCATGCCTAGCATGAACTCCATACTCAAAAAATAAGAACACTTCAATATTCATACATTAAAATCATGCTCAGCATGATCTCCGAACTCCAACAAAGCAACCCTAAATATCAACAACTAAGTGAGTGTGTGAACAATAAAGTGTTACATCTAATAAATTAAATAACATGTGATACGCTTACATCACTTACTCACCACGGGTATTTACCCGATTTGCATTATTTTTGTCACTTACTTACCACAGGTGGCTGAGCATGAGCTGGTTCCGTTAAAAAATCTGCACAAAAAACGTTGTTTTAAAATGAAGTCACCACGAAAAAAAAGAGGTTGTTCCGGCAAGGGGTCAACCCCCTTACAGAACATAGGGGGTTAAGTGACCCCCTGTTCGGGCAGGGGGTCGACCCCCAGCCTTTCTGCCAGTGAGTCGACCCCTTGCCGGAACAGCAGGGGGTCGCCCCCCTGCCTGGGCAGGGGGTCGACACCCTGCCGGGGTCGACCCTCTGCCGGAACAGGCAAGGGGTCGACACCCTGCCGGGGTCGACCCCCTGCCGGAACAGGCAAGGGGTTAACCCCCTGTCGAAAACGCAAAGGGTCGACACCCTGCCGAGGTCGACCCCCTGCCGGAACAGGCAAGGGGTTAACCCCCTGCCGGAAATCGAGGAGGGGGGTCCTTTACCTGTCTCCGGGCGGCGGGGCCTGCGGATGGTGGGACCAGCGAACGACGGGAGGGGCGAACGGCGGGAGCAGCTAAAGAAGAAAAAGAAAAGCTGTCTGGGATTAGGGTTATTCGAAACTTAGTGATGGCTTAGCGACAGAATTAATCCGTCGCTAAGCCAACGTAAATCAAATTTACGAAATGAGCGATGAACTATATTTCGTCGCTAATTAGCGACGAACTAGATTTTGTCGCAAACATCGTCGCCAAATGGTGCGACCGTAACAACAAAACAATATGTTGCAAAATCCGTCGCTAAGTAGCGACGGACTGGGCGACAGACTATATTCCGTCGTTATTTTCGTAAGCTTCATTAATTATAGCCACAAATGTTTGTCGCTCGTTAATCCGTCGCTAACTAGCGACGGAAATATTCCGTCGCTAAAATCTGTCGCTAACAACGTATTTTCTTGTAGTGATTGACAGCACCTCGTTCGTGCATCTCAATGTGACCAAAGCCTCAACCAGTGCGGGCACACAGATGCCTGCCGAGAGTATTGAGAAAGTTGTCATGCCATAAAAATCCAGTGGAACCATAAAATGTTCGAGCAAATTGAGAGATTTCTATACCCACTTTGCCTCCAAATCCATTTATCACCCAATCGAGAGGCATGTATCGTTCGATGGCTTCTCAAATGCCTATCTCTCATACCTCTATAACGTGTACTCGAACAATGAGCCATCCACATTCAGTAAAACCAATACCCAAGAAGTGTGGAGAGTGGCTATAGATGAAGAACTTGCAACTTTATAAAAGAATGAGACATGAAAAGTCGTCGCCCTTCCTCTAGGCAAAAGATCGATGGGTTACCGATGGACCTACAAAATCAAGT
The DNA here is from genome assembly GCF_984573655.1 of Nuphar pumila. NCBI lineage: Eukaryota > Viridiplantae > Streptophyta > Magnoliopsida > Nymphaeales > Nymphaeaceae > Nuphar > Nuphar pumila. Next base: position 97,989,863 of record NC_143255.1, on the reverse strand, counting down.
ATCATAGCGACAAAACGATTGAACGGTACAAGGTGAGACTTATCGCAAAAGGGTACACCCAAGTGTAAGGAACTGACTATCACAAGACATTTGCCCCAGTTACCAAAATGAATTTCATTAGGATTTTTTTGTTTGTTGCTGCCAATCAAAGATGGCCTCTATATCAATTTGATATAAAAAATGATTTCTTACATGGAGACCTTCAGGAAGAGGTATACATGAAGCTACCTCCAGGACACCCCAATATAGGCAACAAGTGCCTCGCCTGTCGACTAAAGAAAGCCTTGTATAGTCTCAAACAGTCATTCCGCATATGGTTCACCAAACTTAATGATGCACTCACACAGTTTGGTTTTCATCGAAGCTCATATGAGTACTCTATGTTCAGCAAAAGGAGCACTACAGTCACGGTCATTATTCTCGTCTATGTAGATGATATCATCATAACAGGAAATGATCCTAAGTTAATTAACGATGTGAAGGACCACCTACGTCAAAAAATTGAAATCAAAGACCTTGAAAAACTTTGTTGCTTCCTTCATATAGAAGTCGCCCAGTCAGATAAGGGAATATTCACGTGTCAAAGGAAATATGCCATGGACTTACTCAAAGAAACCGGTATGCTGGGAGAAAATCTCATCAATATGCCGATCGACCAAAAGCACAAGGTCACCAAGAATAAGGGAGAACCCGTACATGATATTGGTAGTTTTTAAAGACTTGTGGGATACCTAATCTACCTCACGGTCACGAGACCCAACATTACATATGCAGTCAACCTCATCAGCCAGTTCATGCATGAACCAAGGATCCCTTATCTGGCCATCGCTCACAGGATCCTAAGATACATCAAGTCATCACCAGGCAAAGGAATCATCATGCACATGTATGGTCATACCAAAATTACAGGATACTCGAATGCTGATTGGGCAGGAGATCCGAACAACAGGAGGTCCACATCACGATACTGCATGTTTGTGGGAGGAAATTTGGTTACGTGGAGAAGTATAAAACAAAACGTTGTGGCCAGATCTAGTGCGGAGGTTGAGTACCGAGCAATGGCTGTTGCATCTTGCGAGCTTATATGAACTAAAGCTCTCCTATGCGACATGGGTTTTTCTGACATCGAGCCCATGAAATTAAAGTGTGATAATTAAGCATCCATCCATATCGAGGCAAATCCAGTTTTTTATGAACGAACAAAGCACATCGAAGTTGACTGCCATTTTGTGAGGAAGAAGATTCACGCAGGGATCATATCCAGCCCGCACGTCAAGAATGACGATCAGTTGGTCGACATTCTCACTAAAGTCGTTGGTAGTGATAAGCTTCAAGACATTGAAACCAAGTTAGGACTGGTCAACATCGAGTCTCGATTTGAGGGAGAGTGTTGAAGATGCCAAGATGATCACTATGTGATCATGCCACGTGATCACATCCTGATCTTTTGGGTTTGAATATGAACTCACTCCACATATGTCACTAACCACTCCATATTTGTTGCACACTACAACCGCATCATCTTATCAGTTGGTTACCGCTTGTATCAACTATCCCTTTGCGCATGCATATTTTCTTTATCAAGGATATTTGTTATCGCAACAACCTCATATATATATATATATATATATATATATATATATATATATATACACACACACGCGTGTGATGTACCCCAAAATATTATATGAAGAAATAACATGTGCTGTATTTTTTCTCCCGTGGACGTAGGCTCAACACCGAACCACGTTAAATCCTGTCTCCTCTTCTCTCCTCTCTAATCACCCTTTGTTTTATTAGAAACCCGCCAGTTTCTAACCTTTCCTATTCAAATTTCAGTCGGTGGTTCTTGATTACGGGTGGACTAGCAGTTTCTAGGAGATGAAAGCAATTGTGGGTTGAATGATGGAAAAAATTGGGGCACAACAAGATGTTAGGAGAGATCAAGAACAATTTTTTTACAGTTTTTTTTATTTAAAAGGGCTAAATGGGAAAGCTTTCTTTTCATTTTCTCTCTCAAAAAGTCAGACACGTGGCAAGAGGTTGTATATGCAATGGCATATAGCCACTCTCCTGTAACAAGACTCCCTAACCAACCCCCCCCCCCCTCTCTCTCTCTCTCTCACACACACACACAAAGAGGTGGGGCCTGTGTCCAAGGATTTCTGGCTCTACCCCTGCTTAAAAACAACTTTTATCTATTGAGCGTCGACTCTGCCACTCAGCACCGTTCGGATGACTAAGTCAGACCTTCGCCTCAACGGTCACTCGTCATTAAGATCATGGCCGATTGGTGATCATGTCCTTTAGATTGTAACCGACATTTAGCGAGTGTGTTGTACCAATTACATAATAGTTATCTTCCAACATTATGCGCATTTCCAACCTACCGAAGTTGTAGTTCACTACCCAAATTGTGGCCAAATAAGTGTGAAGGGACCACTCGAACTTGGATATCAAGCAATGGTCGAAAGGCGTCAAAAATGAAGTGCATGCCGCCACCTTACCTTTGTCTAAAGTTAGCAGAAAGTAGCCGGAAAGCTTCATGGAATGATGACCTGAAATCCATGGATAATGAGATAAAACTAACTTGGTGCCTTGGACGGTTGAGAGAATCTGATGGCACCACAACTGACAATGCTTAAAGTTGACATATAGTAAGATTGTGCACTAGTATCAATAATTGATTGCATGAATATTGTATCCCAATTTCTTCCACTCACAATTTTCGGTAGTTTCACACTTTCTCATTACTTATATACAAATTGCTCGTGATGCAGAATATGTGTAAAAGTTGGGCTAGGGTTTAGGGGAATTGTACTTGTAGTAGGCATAGTGGCAAATATCTTGAGATTTATGAAAAATCTTGCGATAATATCGGGAGAAATTTCCTGGAAGTTTAAAACGGTAATTTCTCATGAGATTTTTAAAATATCGTAAGATTTATGAAAAAAACTTAAATACCATTATTTGAACGTTTTAAACAGCTATTTATAGCAAAAAAATCATGTGTTTTTTATTTTTAAATAATTTTTATTAATATTTTCTTATAAAAATAAATTATATATTTTTAAAATTTATTTTTTTATTGCCGAGATTTTGCCGAAAAAAAATGCAAGATTTATGAAATTTTTTCAATTTCTTGCGAGTTTTTGAAAAAGGAGACATTGCCGATAAAAACGTTTGTCACTATGGTAGTAGGTAAGGGGAGCACCAATTGTGGTTACCAGGTAGAGTGGCCCCATCAAAGTGAGTGGGTCGGTCATTTTTAGCATTATGGGGCATGCTTGATTGTGTCATATTTTTTTAAGGTTGGGTCCACCAACAGACACCCGTGAGCAGCAGGGCAGCACGGGGATGCCCAAGAAAGTCACGAGATAGTTTGCACGCTGTGCAACACAAAAAAAGTTTATGTGGGGCCTCCCACTAAACTCCACACCCAACTTACTGCCAAATCTCCACACACACCTATGAGTACTCGAAACTATTCTCTTTTATCACGAGCAAAATTCTCATATTGGACCTTTTTTTATCTGAATAATGAATGATTCCAGAGCTTAAAAAAAAGTAATTCCAGTTTCCCATTTGTGGGTATTCTATTTTTTTACAGTAATGATTTCAGGTAATAAAAAAAGTGTAGTGCCACCTTCTTTAATTATGAATGCAGTTTTTCTTGAAGAAATTTTGAGAGTAAGCCTGCGCTGTTTTGTGCTCTAATTTACCTTGATAGGAGAAAATCCACGAGCGCATTAAAACCAGTTCTGCATTTGCTTACTTGTTCCAATAATTTGTTTAGCCCTTTAATCTAGTTTATGTGGTTATTTTATTTTTTATTTTTAATATTTATCGAGATTGTTAATGGATATTTTGTATAATATAATAATATAAAATACTTCACGGGTTGAAAGAGCCATGATCTCCATGATTTTGAAGACGCAAACCTTTTAGTACGATGGGGGCTTACCACATGACCCCACTGAATTCGACAGAAGGATTCTCACTGAGTTACTGCCAAAACAATGACGATGCGATCACGAATATTATGTTTTAGAATGATATAATAGTGATGATAGGCATTAAGAAGATGCCATTTAATAATAAAAAGTGAAGCTCGAACCCTGCAGTCTATGAACATATCTTTCGTGATTCTTCTGACAGAAAAGCCTGGGGATTGAAACCCGAGGCCCCTGATGGTGTGGCTCTTCCAAGCTTATCTCATTCAATCTTGTGCATGGATGGCCTTATCCAGAATTATTATTTTTGATAAATATAAAAAATATCTCAAAATAAAAAAATTTAAAAATTTAAAAATTAAAAAATAAAAATAGGAAAAGGAAAACACATATTAAGCAAAGAAGCATTTAATTACATGAATGTAAATATAAATAAGAAAAATATATGTTAAGCAAAAAAACAACAAAACATAAATTTAGATTCCTGATAATTTTCCTACATTATCACTGTATTATCGTGATAAATTTAAGTTCTCATTATTACGAAAATTAATCAAGATTGCCTATAAATTCATTTTTTGATTTTATAGTGATAATATCATGATATTTTGAAAAAAATAACTGATATCTGTGACTATGGTTTTGTCATGTTAGTATGAACTATGAAAGAAATAACATGGTGTTTCCATTCAGTTCCTGAATTCATTTATTGAGAAACTGATGCAAACACAAAACCAGATTTCCAGAAAAATCTTCTCAACTATGAATTTACCTAGGAATATCTAAAAATGTCTAATTTAATTTATAAACAGCTTGAAATAATAGAAAATTGCAGTAAAAATAACTGAATTAAATGAAAATAACTTACAACAAATATTCATTCAACTGCTAAATCTTTAAATCTCTCATTTATTTATAGATGAGATATTTCTAATTTAAATAAACTCAACCCATATATATGAGAGAAAGAGATGAAAATTAGATGTATCCATGTCACTCTCTTCTTGTGGTAGCAACATGGTTGTGCATGAGCCTCAAGGGGTTTGGTATAGTGGGAGGGTCGGGGCCTTGGCCACTAGACGGGTGTTCAGGGTTCCATTCTCATGGGCATCAGTCCTTTGCATATAAGAAAGGGAAAAGGCATTATATCTTTTTCTTGTGCCAAAGCAAGGTTATTCCCTAGGGGCAAGGGATGTGCCATGGGTTTACACTGTCAAGAAGGCGGTAAGCACAGAACGAATAGCCAGCACGACTAGGTCTTTGATTCTGAGGATGATTTTCATGTTCCCCATAAAAAAAAACATGGTTGTGCATGAAAGGGTTGGTCAAACAAAATGAGTTTCATCAACAACATAGAGGGTGACCCATGAGACTTCACACATTTGAGTTAGCTGAAAAGCAGTTGAAGGACATTGCAAATTTGATACCACCCCCAGCGATTGCATTCTTGGCAGCTAGGCAGAAGCGGGACATGCGTACTTTTTGCGCCTATAAAAGAGGGTTAGCAAAGGGCCAGTTGGAACTTGAAAGTCCCTCATGTCATCAATCCATCCCCAACCACCTTGCTTTGGTATATTTTTCCTAGCTACAAAAGAAAGAAAAAAAATAGAAAATAGAATGAAGCCATCACTCCATGAGCATGTGGTTATACTTTTATGATCACTATCCCCAATAGCATTCGCAATTGAAAACACAATAGAAATGTAAACATTCTTTCATCGCTAAAAAGGTAAATACATTGTTAAATATTCAACCATCTCAAGGTAGCTTTTTAATGGACTGCATGTTGGTTAATGCTCAAGGCCGTGGGCAAGAGAATCCAAAGCCCACGTATGACTTGGTGCTCAAGGTAGAAGGAAGTGGGTAGGGCATCCAATGCCCACGTTTGACTTGAAGAGCACTCAAAGCTCATGTATTTTCAGTTTTCTAGTTTATAGTGTTTTACTTTTTGTTAGTAGAGTCTCAAAAGTTGTGTACGTGTGGTTTCTTTCCTAATTTTTAGCTCAAGTTTCCTATTTTTATGTAAAGGCTTTGCCTTCTTTAAATAGTGGTACTTCTTCATGTTAAAGGTGTGTAGTGAGAGAGAGAAAAAGTGAATTCGTGAATAGAAATACATTTGAAGTTTTACTTTTCAACTGTTGTGTTTTGTGCTATTTCATGTGTTGCACCTTTTGACTTTCACCCTCTATTTCTCTCAATTCTTGGTATCAGAGCATAGGTTGGAATCGGAGCTGGGCGTTCAAGAAAAATGCAATAGGAGCATTGCCGAAGCAAAGAGTTCCTATAGATTCAAAATTTCTTTTGAAGGATAATTGTTGAGTAAGTTTGGTATGGCAAATAATTCTAACTCTCTCAATTTGTCACAATCATTAGTGCCAATTTTTAATGGTAAAAATTATGAATTCTGGAATATTAAGATGAAGACTTTCTTTATCTCACAAGACCTCTGGGAGTTGGTCGAAAATTGTTATGCAGATGTTGAAGGAACAAAGGCAGCAGAAAAAATCGATGTCAAAGAAGCTCGAAAGAGAGATGCAAAGGCATTGTTAGTACTACAACAGGCTGTGTCTGAAACCATTTTTCCAACTATTGCCGGTGCTACTAAGTTAAAAGAAGCCTAACAACTTTTGAAGCAAAAATTTCATGGTGATAAGAAGATCACAACAGTTAAACTTCAAACCTTAAGAAAAGAGTTTGAAATGTTTTCTATGAAAACCAGTGAGTCAATTCAAACCTTCTTTTCTAGGCTCTCTATTATTGTAAATCAAATGAAGACCTTTGGTGAAATTTTAGATGATCAAAAAATAATAGAAAAAGTTTTAAGGTGTCTACCTTCTAAATTTCATCGTGTTGTTATTGAAATTGAAGAGTCCAAGAATTTATTTGTGTATTCTATTGATAAACTAATGGGGTCTCTTTTAGCCCATGAGCATCGCATAAACAGGTCTTCAGAAAAATATTGAAACAGGCCTTTCAATCGAAAGTTTATTCCAAAAGAAAAGAATACTCAGTTTGATCAAAAGGGTGAAGGTAGAGGTCGAGGACGAGGAGGTTTTAGAGGATCCTTTCGTGGACGTGGAAGAGATGGAGGAAGATTTTATGATACCTCTCAAAGGAGTGATGAAACAGAAAAAGGTAATCAAAATCTGTTCTTTAGAGGGAAACAATGTCATTTTTGTAAGAAATTTGGTCATATTGAAGCCCGATGTTTTGAAAAGGTAAAGCAACAAACAAATTTTGCAAATGAAAATGAAAATTTGTTTCTTGCAAGCATAAATACTAACAGTTGCAAAAGTGAAATGTGGTTTGTAGATAGTGGTTGCAGTAATCATATGACCGGTGATAGAAGTCTTTTTAAGAATATTGATGAGACTGTGAAGTTGAATGTGTGGCTTGGGGACAACAATAAAGTAGATGTTAATGGCAAAGGAACAGTTGCAATCAAGACAAAATCAGGTAATGAACGATACATTCAAGATGTGTATTATGTTCCTGGTTTGGCTCAAAACTTACTAAGTGTAGGGCAATTGGTTAAAAAGGGTTACATTCTTTTATTTGAAAATGACATCTGTGAGATTAAAAACAAGAATGGTATAGTTCTTGTAAAAATAGATATGGTTCAAAATAAAATGTTTCCACTTGAAATGATCAAGATAGATGATTGTGCCTTTATGACAAATGGTTTTGATCAATCTAAACTGTGGCATTTGAGGTTTGGGCATCTTTATTTTAATGGTTTGAAACTCTTGCATCAAAAAAAAATATGGTAGTTGGTTTGCCAACCATTAATTGTACAAATGAGATATGTGAAGGGTGTGTTTATGGTAAACAACACAAATTATCATTCCCAGTTGGAAAAGCATGGAGAGCTAAAGAACCTCTTGAATTAGTTCATGCTGACATATGCGGGCCCATGAGAACTCCTTCATTAAACAATAGCAAATACTTTTTGCTTTTAACTGACGATTTTACTAGAATGAGTTGGGTGTACTTTCTTACTCATAAATCTCATGCATTTGATAGATTTAAGGAATTTAAGTTCCTTGTGGAAAATGAGAGAAGAAAAACTATAAAAATATTACGCACATATAGAGGAGGAGAATTTTTATCTGATGAGTTTGGTTTGTTTTGCAAAAATCATGGTATTTGCAGGCAACTGACAATAAGAAAGACACCACAACAGAACGGAGTGGCAGAAAGGAAAAATCGTACAGTGGTAGAAATGACACGCAGCATGCTAAGTGAAAAGAAGGTGTCAAACGAGTTTTGGGCAGAAGCCGTCAACACTGCAGTACATATCCTAAATATTTTGTCAACAAAGGCATTTCGAAACAAAACACCTTATGAGGCCTGGTGGAATCGAAAACCAAATATAAGTATGTTAAAGGTATTTGGTAGTATAGCATATGCTTTGATTGACTCTTCAAAAAGAACCAAGTTAGATAAGAAAAGTGAAAAGTGTATCTTTGTTGGTTATAGTAATGAAACTAAGGGATATCATCTCTATAATTCTTCTTCTAAAAAATTGATTATAAGAAGGGATGTTATTTTTTATGAAAAAGCATGTTGGCAATGGACCAACAATGAAAGCGTGAAGTTGCAAATTGATGAAGTGGCATCACAATCAAATCATACTACTGAAGCATTATCTCCAGAAACGTCAAGTATGGGAGATGAATTCACAGAAAATATTGAGTCCACACTTGATGATGACACTCCTCCGAAAAAGGTACGGTCTCTAGAGGATATTTATAAATGTGATTTTGCTTTTGTTGTACTAGAACCATCATCATATGATGAAGCTTGCGCATATAAGAAATGAATAGATGCAATGAAAGAAGAAATGGAGGTCATCAAGAGGAATGACACATGGGAGCTTTCCAACTTGCCACCAGGAAAGGAATCAATTGGAGTAAAGTGGGTTTATAAGGTCAAGTATGATGCTGGTGGAAATGTAAAAAAATATAAGGCAAGGTTAGTTGCTAATGGGTTCATGCAAAAATATGTAATTGATTTTACTGAAACGTTTTCACATGTTGCAAGATTCGAAACTGTGAGAAGGATCCTTGCGATTGCAGCTTAATTCAAATGGAAAGTTTTTCAATTTGACGTTAAGGCTGCATTTTTAAATGGTTTTCTAAATGAATTCGTGTATGTTGACTAACCATCTGGATTTGTTGTTAAAGGAAAGGAAGAAAAAGTTTATAAGTTAAAAAAAGCCTTATACGGGCTAAAACAAGCCCCGCGTGCATGGTATAGTTGCCTTGATAAATTCTTCCGCCAAAATGGTTTTCAAAGAAGTGATAGTGAACCTACACTCTATGTCAAAGTAAATGGGAATGAATTTCTTATTGTAAGTGTCTATGTAGATGATATTATCTACACTGGTTCTTCATTTAAGCTTATTGCAGAATTTAAACATAGTATGATGAAGGAATTTGAAATGTCAGATTTGGGGATGCTATGTTTTTTTCTTGGTCTTCACGTTGTGCAATCTGAAGAAGGGATTTTCGTGTCTCAAGAAAAGTATGCTTTGGAACTGCTCAAAAAATCAAAGATGTTGAATTGCAAAGTTTGTGAAACTCTGATGAATGCGAATGAAAAATTGAGTTTGGAAGATGGAATGGCAAGAGCAAATGAAAGATGTTTTAGAAGCTTGGTCGATGGATTAATGTATTTAACTCACACTCGGCCAGACATTGTATTCTCAGTTAGTATGATTTCAAGGTTTATGCACAATCCATCTGTGCAACATCTAGGCGCAGCAAAAAGGATTCTATGCTATATACGGGCAACAATCAATTATGGAATTTTTTATAATCATGTTACTGACTTTAATTTGATTGGATTTACTGACAGTGATTGGGCAGGTTCAATGGATGATCGAAAAAGCACAAGCAGGTTTGCTTTCAGTTTTGGTTCAGGCATTGTGTCGTGGTGTTCAAAGAAACAAAATTCAATAGCACTATCATCTTCAGAAGCGGAATATATTGCTGCTACATCTGCTACTTGTCAAGCAATCTGGATGAAGCGTGTTATGAAGGACCTGTATGTAGAACAAAATCTTCCAACTAAGCTCTATTGTAATAATCACTCTATAATTTTTATTGCTAAAAATCCTACTTTTCATGGTAGGACAAAGCACAGTGAGCTTAGATATCATTTTATAAGAGATGCAGTGGAAAAAGGTGAAGTAGTGCTGAAGCATTGCTCTACAAATGATCAAGTTGCCGATGGTTTCACAAAAGCCTTGTCATCTAAAAAATTTTTGATGTTCAGAGAATCCATAGGTGTGCAAGGCCTTTCACACTAAGGGGGAAAAATGTTGGTTAATGCTCAAGGTCATGGGCAAGAGAATCCAAAGCCCACGTATGACTTGGTGCTCAAGGTAGAAGGAAGTGGGTAGGGCATCCAATGCCCACATTTGACTTGAAGAGCACTCAAAGCCCACATATTTTCAGTTTCTTAGTTTATAAAGATTTACTTTTTGTTAGTAGAGTCTCAAAAGTTGTGTAGGTGTGGTTTCTTTCCTAACTTTTAGCTCAAGTTTCCTATTTTTATGTAAAGGTTTTGCCTAAATAGTGATACTTCTTCATGTTAAAGGTGTGTAGTGAGAGAGAGAAAAAGTGAATTCGTGAATAGCAATACATTTGAAGTTTTACTTTTCAGCTATTGTGTTTTGTGCTATTTCATGTGCTGCACCTTTTGGCTTTTACCCTCTATTTCTCTCACTTTCTCTCACTGCACCGGGGTGTTTCTTCTTGTTGCTCTATAATGAGCTTAATTGTATTTCTTTTTGGGGCTCTGTTTTTTCTGTAACAGCTGATGATTCCTCGTCATAATATTTTTTATATTTGAATCAAATCTATTTTCCTTAAAAAAAATCTTTCACTAACATTTGGCAAATCAACATTAACAAATAAAAAAACAGAAAAAACAGTCTTTAGCTTACTTTATTTCCAAACTCCAGTTTGCAAAAGGCAAAAACAGGGTAGAGAAAACGCAGGAAATTACTTGGAACTGGAAGGTTAAAACTTAAAAAAAAAAAAGAAGAAGTGCCAAAAAATGCTGTTGGGTGAAAGAAAGAGAAGGCATTGTCGTGATCCTGACTGCAATTAAAGTACTAGGGTCACGAGAAGAAGACCTTCAAGTCCGGTTCATAAAATTACAAGCGCAGAAAAGAGAGAAAAAGGGTTGAAAAAGTTTGTGCTCTCTTATGCCTTTTTCTTCAGTGATTAATAGTTTTAAGCAGGACGATCTCACAATCTGGATTCGAGCGCGCGTGATCAATACCTTTCAAACTCTCGTTATAACTTGAAGCAGTGCTTGACTGTGGTCAGATAAGGTCATATCGTATATCACCGATTTATCTGTCATATTCAATCTCCACTGCAGATCTCACTTGATGGAGAAGCAGATCAGGTCATATTCAATCTCCATCGGAAACTCAATTTTATTGAAATAAGCAGAGAGGAGAGGACACCAATGTCAATTCACGAAGTGAAACGGACCCATCCCCTTAGTTCGCACGTGAAACCGTCATTTAAGAAGCAAAAGCTCAAAGGAAACCATCTCACAAACAATAACCTAAAGCACCATCTTGTTTATCAGTATAAAAAGGAGTGCTCCCCTCCTCCCACTCCGCAGCATCGTCTCCATCTCTCTCATCCTTGTTGGTAGCCATGGGTTTCCAGAGAAACAACGTATAATTCCCTCTAATGATCTAATCACACAACACCCATCATCTCTCTCTCTCTCTCTCTCTCTCTCTCTCTCTCGTGTTCCTCTTCAATGACTCATTCTCATCCACTCACCATCCTTCTTTTACTCGCTTCCTCTTCTATTAGTATATAGGTCTAGATCGTGTCTCTTCTGCTGTAAAGGTCACCATTTGTTTGTGGGGTTGTGCAGGTTATGAACCGGTTGGTGGGGTTAGCAGCAGTGACGCTGTGCCTTCTCTCCGTACCAGTAGAATGCCGGAGGTCGTCCAAGAGGACGCATACGCCGACACCGAAGCCGACAACGCCGACGCCGGAGCCAATGCCGACGCCGGCACCGAGCGGGCCGATCTCGGCGTCGTTCACGTACTCGGCGCCGACGTGCAGAGCGCACAGCGCGTCGATCACGGAGTTCGGCGGGGTGGGCGACGGCGTGACGGTGAACACGAAGGCCTTTCGCGACGCCGTCACGTTCCTGAGCCAGTTCACCAACGACGGGGGGAGCCAGCTGTTCATACCGCCCGGCCGGTGGCTCACCGGCAGCTTCAACCTCACCAGTACTTTCACTCTTTACCTCCACCGAGACGCCGTCATCCTCGGCTCTCAGGTCAGTCCCTTCCTCCCTCCCATCTCGCCGGTTTCCCCTCATTTCGTCTCCGTTGGTTTCTTAGGTGAACTACTACTCCGTTCCCTTCCCTTGTTGACCAAAATACCCTTGCACTCTTTAGTTTTTTTTTTAGTTATTAACTAGTTTTGTATCTCAATAAAAGCTTTATTTTACTTTGGCTATAAATCGGGGAGATCTTATCATGTTTTCAATATTTTTTTAGCTTAAAAAGTATAATCCCTTTTACTTTATTTACTTCTCTCAAGCACATACTCCACCAGGACGTCGAGGCGGGTTTATGTGCAGTCTGATGGGTCAGATATCCGACCCGCTTGACAGTCCTACCGGTAATTGCAACCAAACCCCAACATGGGGCATGCTCTTGTAAGGGTGTCCAATTGGCAAGTAGAGTGTAACCTGTTACCGTGCAGGCTTTCAAGTGAAGAAAAATGCTTATGTTCCTCAGTATTCTGATTCGGATTTGGAATCACTCGGATCTCCTACCTGAATCCAAACCATTGACACCCCTATTTCTCCAGTAACAATTATTTCTTTGTGCAACAGGATATTAGCGAGTGGCCACTAATTGACCCTCTGCCTTCTTATGGGAGAGGAAGGGATGAACCAGGGGGAAGATACATCAGCCTCATCTTTGGAACAAACCTTACTGATGTTGTTATCACAGGTGCTTTAACGGTTTCACTTCTCTTTGAATGATCTTAATTATAGTTTTTCTTTTTTATGACAACGAACCTCGCCGAGAACTGGGTCACTTAATGGGTCCGCTCCCTTGCAAGGTATATATACCCTGGGTGGTCGAACCTGGGATCGAGAGGGTCAGCACCTTCTCCCTAGGCTCTTTGCCACACGGACAACCCAGGCGGGTGTCTTAATCGACAATGTTGTCAGTATAGGTATCGGCCCTGAATGGTTTGGCCAACGATTCAGGTGGATCGCCCGGTACCGAATCTCAAGTGAATCATTCTGAATCGGCTAAAAAATAATTTAAAATATTTTGTGTCAATCAGAACGTGACACATGTTAAAACCATTAAAATACTATTAAAAATTAGTTTTAAGAATTTTTTATTTATTAAAAAATAATCTATTCAGGTTAGTATCGTATCAATTTTTTGCCAATATGATACGATCGGCGGATACAGGCCGATACTGACAACATTGATCTTAATTATACAGCAAAATGACGCCAGCCATGTTGATGATTTCTGTTATTTTACGATGGCAGGTGATAATGGTACGATTGACGGCCAGGGTGAGCTATGGTGGAGCAAGTTCCATGGGAACCAACTAAAATACACTCGGGGCTACCTTGTAGAAGTTATGCATTCGGATGGCGTCGTCATTTCAAACCTTACATTCGTCAACTCCCCATCATGGAATATTCACCCTGTCTATAGCAGGTCTTCATTCTTTCAAACACAAAGTATTTATAACAAATTTACAGATTCATGCATCGTTATATGTTAACATGTTCACGTATGTGCATATATGTTAATGATCCATGCAGAATTGTGGATATAAACAGTTCATTCAGGTTGGGTATCCGACCTGAATCCCAATTCGTTTAGTCAGATACGGTAGCAAGAAGTCGGATCATGATTCAGTATAGAGTATTACATCTTAAGCTGAACCAAATCAGTATCCAACATAGGTCCGAATTCAAATGCATCTAAATATTTCGTCCTTTTCTCTTCTGATGGCGAAGAAAAAAAATCCCCCTTCACCAATTATGCATTAGCAGGTCTCTGGTTGGTAAAACCCTTAAAGTCATCCCATTACCCACCAGAAAATACCACTCTGCTTTAACCTTTCAGCAAGCGATGCCATTCATGAGTTTTGAACAATAGTTGTCTCATGTCAGGTGACAAACTATGCCTCTAACCAGGAAAGCAGAACCCTAATGGGCAATATTGCACTCCCTTAGATATTTAAGCTAGTCGAAACTTCATTCAGTTTTAATTTTTTTCCATCTGAATCTGAATATGAGGATTATGTAAAATCCGATTAAGTTGGATTCAGTAATGTTTAGATCCAAACCGGCTCCATTTACATGCCCATTCAGTATCTCCCTTGCCATTCTGGTAATCACAGACCATTTCATATATATATATATATATATATATATATATATATATATATATATATATATGTGTGTGTGTGTGTGTGTGTGTGTGATGTTAACTCTGTGTTGTCCTAACATGGACGAATTATGCAGGAACATTATTGTAAGAGGAATAACTATTCTTGCCCCAGTGCGCTCTCCCAACACTGATGGTATCAACCCAGGTTAGTTGCCTAAATTCTGGCACCTACATTACCATTAAATGATGAAAATTCTGTTGCTTTTCATATTCAATATGAAATTAATTGCTTGCCTTTTACATGTACACATTCACTTGAACGTTATTCAGATTCATGCTCTCATGTGCGGATTGAGGACTGCTACATTGTCTCTGGAGATGATTGTGTAGCCATAAAGAGTGGATGGGATGAGTATGGGATCAACTTTGGCATGCCAAGTGAGCACATCTACATTCGAAGGCTCACCTGCATATCTCCCACAAGTGCTGTAATTGCTCTGGGCAGTGAAATGTCTGGTGGTATCCAAGAAGTACATGCTGAAGATATAACTGCAATTAATTCAGAAACAGGGGTCAGGATCAAAACCGCTCCCGGCCGAGGAGGATTCATCAAGGGAATCTATGTTAAAGGAATGAATCTGCAAACTATGAAGTGGGTGTTTGGGATGACAGGGGCTTATGGATCACACCCTGATGGAAATTTCAATCCGAATGCAATTCCTGTCGTAGATGGGATAAGTTACAGTAACATCATTGCCGATAATGTCTCGATTGCTGCAAGATTGGACGGAATCCCTAATGCACCATTCACTGGAATATGCATTTCTAATGTCACCATTACCATGGCTAATGCAAGGTCGAAGCGTCCAGCATGGAATTGCACCAACATCCAAGGTGTATCAAATGGCGTAGTACCATCACCATGTGAATTGCTGTCTGCTGTGGAAAGTGGTGAGTATGACCAAGGTGGTTGCCCGTATCCTCTGGTGAGAGACCCTATAGATGATATAGAGTTCCAGGACTGTACTTACAGCAGCAGCCATCTGTGAGATAGGATATGTACCATCGATATGTACACTATTTTCCTAATTACTTATAATTCCTAGTAATGAATGTCGGAGCCAAGAAAGGCCATGTCAGCTGGTTACATTTTCTTTCTAGTTTCAATCCATTGAAGAAAGTTCTATATATTCATGTTAAAGTCAATCTGAGATCCTCATGCTAGAAGCTAAAGCATTACTAAAGATCAGGTGCATTATTTTTTTTTGTTTAAAGGCTGAGCTTTAGATAACAGAAGAAATTACATTGGTATATGCTCTTACAACTTACATTATTCTTGCAAAAGTTTAGAGAACAATGAAAGATCAGGAGCTTCTTGCCCTTTCTATAAAAAGAAAATGCGGCCAGAACTTGTGCGGCCGAATAGATTTGCAAAGCTGCCAGGTAACACATGATATACCTATACGAAGAACCTTCGTCCCAAGTTTGACTCCCACTGGGTGTGCCGGTCCCTTCAATTGGTGGGCTCCGTAAGGGCTTGGCTGCAGGTCACCCTACCGGAGATTACTCGCTTCAGCAGGGAACTTCAACATTAAAAAAAAAAAATTACCTATACGGAGAACCTGATCTTCAGCAACCAAGAAGACACACATGCAAGAAAACTCAGCAACTCTTGCGGATAACAAAGGGCAAGAACATCAAAATCTTCCAACTTTTGTACAGAATTTAGAAAATAATATTAAGCTTTTTACGGTAAAAAAATATGATCGAGTGCACATCCCAAAAGTAAATGAAATCTGAAGCAGAAAGATATGTGAAAAGCTGAATCTTAGAGAGAGAGAGAGAGAGATTACAAGCACAACTGCCTACTCACTGGGTCTGGAATGAACTTGAGGTACTCCCTCAAAATAAGTTCCCTTATGTTTTGTTTAGTGAAACAAAGCTGAAAGTTGTAGGATCATAATTTTGACATCATGAAAAAATGCATGAAACTGCATGATAAAAAACAGAACACAATGCCGTCGAAAAAACAGAGCTTAACAAAAGATGAGATCGCATGTTGGCTAGCATTTAAAACTGATTTAAGTGTAATCCGCTTGTTGAATACATACATCTTTTCCAAGAAAATCAGCAGCTTCGGGAGCCATATTTGGGACTTCTCATAGAACTTATGCTTTGGAGTATTATCATTTTTCACAAACCCAATGCTTGATGCCAGCTTGTCCATGTTGGCTTAAAATGGATAGGAAAGAGTCACTTACGGGAAGCAGTCGTGATGATCCAAACGAGGCTTTGGTGGAGGTGGGTAAACGGCGTTTTCCTCAACCAATCGACGCTCTCAATAAGCTCAGGCCAAAATGTTGAGAGGTGAACAAGACCCTTGAATCCAAGAAACAGTGAGAGACCGATAATACATAAGTAGTCTCCGTCACACTACTACGAGTCTCCTATTTATAGAGAGATATGGTGGAGGTCTATAATAAGTCCATAATGGGCATGCATGAATAATTATGAGACTTTATAATTGTCGTGTAGCTCCCAAAACCCAAGAGCCTATCCCATATGTCTTTTGATGTGCCAATGTCAATATAAGTCACATTCAGGAATGTCAATATAAGTCACATTCAGGTTAGATCTGATCTGATCTAATCTTGTTGATAAATAAATTTGAAAACTTACCCTTAAAATCACATTTTTTTTAAATGATTTGAGGACGTCGTTCGAACTTCAACCGTCATTTGACAAAGGAAAGGTAAAGTCGGATCACGTATCCTGATTTTGTAGCGTAACTCACACAACAGATAATGCAATGAACAAAAGAAACGTGTAAGAATCTACTCTAAACTAATAAAATTAACTAAATGAATAAAATAAATTTTGCTGGGTCTAATAGTCTCCACTAAGGCTTGAACTGTGAAGGACTAGAGCTTGATGAGAATGCTTTGAAGTGTATCTTTTACCCATAGGTAAGTTTTTCTGAAGTCTTTGTTTTTAGCTCGAAAGGATCTTATTCTTCAGTTTTATCATCCTTTGACTTTAGGCCTAGCAACTATGGGTCTTATGACTTTTCGATCTAGGAGGAATGCCCCTAGCTATCTAACCTCTACCTCTAAAGGCCATATGACTGAAGCCTATCACCTAGACATAAGTCTAGAGGTAAGTAGCAGCTTTCACATAGCATACATTTTTGTTTTTAATCCCTACTCCGAAGGCCGTCATGATTGGAGCCCGCCACCATGCCATGGTCCTAGGGATAGGTATGCTATGATTTTTTTTGTGCATGCGCAAATTAGCATCAAAGATATTCAATACCCTACCTCTTTTTTTCGATAGTTGGTTGTCTAAGTGGGTTTTCATCAGATCTACATTCATGTGTTGATAATAATCTCATTCTCCTATAATTCATCCTTATAGACTCATGAGCTAAAATTATTAGATTAAAGTCTTTTGGCTTCACTGTGTCACTTCCTCATCTTTACCTAGGACTTGAATGTCTTATGTGATAGACTCTAATGTGTAGGGATACACTTGCGGGAATGACCATCTTGAATAGAGTCAGATTCATTTTAGGATAAGATCTCTGACCTTTAATAATCTTATAATGATATGTCTAGCATCATGAAGAAGCTCTATCCTCCTCCTATGACTAATGCAGTCAAAGTGAACTAGACTGTTAAGACCATTCTAAGTCTTGCCGAATGAGGTCAGATCAGCTCAAGGACGATTAAGATGTAAAGACCGATGTATAGTCTCGCTGAATGAGGTCGGGCCAGTGTCTAGAGGTAAATCAAGCTCCCAAGATGATTTGGGTCTCTCTGAACAAGGTCGGGCTAATTTGAAGATGTGTATGCTTGGCTGATAAAGGTCCCGTGTTACCTAAGAGATTTGAACTTTAGACAACTTTACAATATCCTATCTCTAGGTTCTTGATAGGTTCAAACTCCTTTGACATGCTCCCATATGGTTTGTACAAAAAGGTATCATTGAGAATAATTAGATAAAACAAATAAACGAGGTTTAATAAAGACTTCCTTAGTCTTGTCAACAGAAATAACACGCTCCTGTAACAAAGAGGATAGCTTGACCCTTAAGAGAAAAAATATTTTTGGATTTTCTTGGCTTTTATCATTTTTTTATTTTTGTAATATTCAAATTTGTTTTGGATTTTGAGAACTTTTTCATTTTTTTTAAATTTTTGGGTTTTTGATTTTTTTTAGTTTTTCAAAATACTTTTTACAAAATTCAGGTTTTTGAAGGCTTACCTAGGGTCGTTGGGTGATGACCCATACAAGAAGTCTTTTTTTCTTCATACCATTACAGTTCTGCCATGACTTGTAGCCTTTTCTGAGCATGTTGACTTTTTTCAAAAGGAGAAGAAGAGGAGCTTGAGTGGCTATTTGACTTATGTGAGCTCAAATTGAGTTGATGTAAAAAAAAAATTAATCTTGTATTCTCTGAAGCAATCAAACTCTCTACTAAGCTGATGATGGTTAACCCCTTTATGAAGTGATTCTTCAAAACCCATGGGAGGTTTTCCTTTTTACATTTTTTATGTTTAGGTTCTTTGTAGCCTAGACCATAGGTCCCTGCTTTTGGCACTACTGAGAGAGGTCTCTCTTATGCTTTATTGCCTTTTTTCTCAATCCTTCGAAAGGTTGATACCCCATGTGTATGGCAAATTTTTTATCCATTTTCATATTTTTTGCATATGCTAGTATAAAGAATGACTCTTGAGGTGAGAGTCATCCACCTTGCCTTTTTTTATGAAAATATTGGGTATTTTAGAATGATCAACCATTGATGCTTGTCCCAAACTCGATGATTTTACATTCATGGTTGATCTTGATGATGGAGTTATTTTATTATTCAGTCGAACTGCCAACATGTTTGTTCTGTCCCTTAGATTTAGACAATGAGGACTATACATGAAGGTCATTCTTTTCTGTAATGAACATTTAGAGAAGAACATTGGTATGATCATTGTCTGGAGAGTCTAGACGATTCACACTTATTTAAAGGGATTCTCTTGAATTTTTTTGGTTCTCTAGAGCATGCCTTCTTTATATCTTAATTCCTTCTTGGTAGTAGACTTGTCGAGCCATCAATAATTGATAGAAAATGGCACTGCATACGAGGGCACGATGAATGCATATCACTAAGTTGGCGGGGCAGTCTTTGATGTATAACCTTTTCTTATGGCTAATTCTCCGTCTATTCACAAGCTTGGACATCCTCTTCCATATTATGATTTTGGAATGACTCTTGAAAAATGCCCATTTCATTGTTGCTTTGGTTTGATTGTACCTTATCAACCAATAATCCTTCACTCTTAATATTGTCATGAATGATATGCTTGAGGACATAACACTCTTCAATGTCATGGCCCACCGCCCTGTGGAACTGACAATACTTAGATGGGTCATTACCCTTCATCTGCGGGGGGTCTGATATCTTGGTTAATTTAATCAGACCATCTTGCAGTAGCAGATTCAAAACCTGTGATCGTGTTTGTTTGAACCTTGTGAACATCATGTCCCTACTCCACTTCATATTTTCATCGTACCTACCTTCCTTCAAGTTTTGTTTTTTGGGGGCACCTCTCTGGTTACCTCTCCTCAGGCCCTACTAGCCTTGCCTCTGGTCTTGGTGACCCTGCTTTTGGCCTTGATGACCCTGTTTTTTACCTTATTCGGAGGTTCAAACAACAATTGACTTAACCTTTCAATGAGTCTAATTTTTTATGGGCATTATTGTCCACGTTGCTCAGCAAGAACCCACCATACACTCTTCCTCTAATACCTATCTCAAAGGCGGTAGCCTTTTTTATGAACTCGACATAAGTCTCTACCTAAGTCATGCTGATAAAGCGCCTCAGAGGTTAAGAGAATAAAAATGAATTATGAGATACATAATGAAATAACTCATGTAATGCATAAATGCCTATGTGTGTAAGTATATATGCTCATGCATTTATAATAGAGATGAGATGCATATGACAAAAATAATTCACTTACATAAAATATCTATGTAAGCATATTTATGTATATGAGGTAAGATGCATATGAGATATATAGATGTGTTTGTCTCAGAATTTGCACATCATGAATGGATGTCATATGATGCATGTCTCCATAAGAAAAGCATGAGATGATGTTGTTCCTTGATGATGCCATGAAATACTATAAAATGTCATGATTTGTCATGTATATATTTTCGAATGCCACGCCATACATGAATGAAACACATAGCATGTTGCAAAGATGTACGATGAATTGATGAACATCATGAAATTAATGAGAATCATATGTCTTATGCTATACTATGAGATGTTAAGGCATAAGGTTTGATGAACCTAATAAACACCATTGACTTAATATGTAGATTTTCTCAATCATGTAAATAAATGTTGCAATGCATAACTGAAAAATGCTCTCTTATGAGCTTGGGTGGGATGTGAACCCACAAATGGTGAGAGAAAGTCTCACTTCGCATGCATACATCCATAAATTGAAAATTTCTGTTATCGCCTTCACAGGCAAGGTTCTCATATGGGCTAAAGGCACTTGAGCACGTGAATGGGTTGGGTATAAACCATGTCATGACATGTATACTGCCTTGAGGAGAGTATTGGGTCTATTGAGCATATTTGACTCGTAAAACGAGGGCATGAACTGGTAACAACCCTAAGAAAGATAAGATTGCCCAATAACCCATTCACAATATTGGTTTACCTTAAAAATGATGGAATGGTACAACCTCGAGTGACGATGTCATATGTATGTTTTATATCAACTTGAATTCAGAAGCAATGGCATTCTTGGACCTCTAATCATGGTGACAAAAGTTTAAAACGGAAATTTCTTGGCAGTGAATTTCTCAGGAGATTTTCAATTTTTTGAATATTTCTCAAGTTTTTTTTCAGCAAAATCTTAGGAAAAAAATTTTAAAAATCAAATAAATTCTCAAAAAAATCTAAAATATAAAACAAAATAAAATAAACTAATTTAATTTTACATGCAAAAAAAATATAAAATTTATTTTCAATCCTACTAACCATATCTAAAAAGTATCAAACATCAAATAAGTATCATACATTTGCATCAAATGTACTTTTATTCAAATAAGTATCAAGCATAAACTAAAACAAGAACAAAAACAAATTGACCACAAGTTCATGAGAAAACAAACATCATAATTGATGAAGCTTGAAAATGATCGAGCGTTCTTCAAGACAGTCACAAAAAGAAAAAATGCTCACCACTGATGCAAAAACTATCCACCATCTATAAACAAGAAAGTTGCATCAATCATTTTGTCCAATAATTCAACACCCAAGATCAACTTCTATCATTTTCACCTCCACTGCAAACCACTCAATCGATAGCCATTATGTTGAAAGGTGTTTTGAACCCTTTGCCATCATGGAATACTCTGTTGAGCATCAAGTGAGTCAAGATTTTAACACTACAACCCTCGATTACCACAAGATGAAATTATAGGAGAATCGATTTCTAGATCATAGAGACCATTTCCTAATTTCGTTATTGAAAGAAGAAATTGAAAAGCAAAAAGGATTTAGAAAGTATCATCCACGCACTTCTCTGTAATACAATAAAACAATAAAACCCCTGAAAATCCCTAAGAATATGTAGGCTCAAAACAATAAAACCCCTGAAAAACTACAGAAAATGTAACCAATCTGCAAAAAACGTAACCATAAAAAAAATGAGAGAGAGATGAACCTATTAGCTTGGCTCTTGCAGATTTGCAGTCGAACGATTGTTCCCTCTCAGAGATCTCACAGTCACAACGTTGTTTTTTTTGCAAACAAGTGGGAAGGGTTTCAAGGTTTTTTGTAGTCGGATGGTTTTTGCAAACATGCTAGAGTAGAGTCTAGGGTTTCAAGGGTTAAGTCCGACTCTTAACTGTTAAGATCATGGAAAATAACGTGTGACAAAAAAACTCGCGATATTATCGCGAGATTTAGTAAATCTTGTGATAATATCGCGAGAAAATGTCATAAACCAAAAATCTTGCAAGATTTTGTAATTCTCGCGAGATTTAACCGTTTACATAAAATCTTGCATTTTTTTCAAAAGATTTTCATAAATATTGTGATATTTGTCACCATGTCTCTAATCACTCAAAGTTAAGGAGATTAGAGTTACCCAAAAGTGGTATATCTCAGCTACTGCAGTAGTATGAATTACAATTTGGTTACCCTTGCAGGGATTTCTCTCTATCACGAACCACTCGTATGGGTGGGTTTATCCTGTTTGTAGGTACCACGACAAAAATACTCCAATGACATAATACACCGTGGTATACTCTAGCAAACACGATGACAACTACCTTTGTGTACCCGAAGGTGCAATCAAGAGAAACAAAAATATTCTAACAATGTTAATTATTTGACCTTAGTAATTGTCATATCCATGTTAGATAATTTCAATGATTATGATATCTACTTGATTTTTATGTTATATCCATTTCTGGTAGATCATATATTGTAATATTTATGAATAGTTCTTTTTCTTATACATCTGGAGTGGCGATGTCGCATGCAGGTTTAATTTACATGTTATACTGACTTAAACTCAGGAACAATCACATCCTTATACCTCAGTCACTCAAAGTTAAGGAGGTCAGGGTTATGCAAAAATGGTATACCTCAACTACTGTCGTAATATGGATTGCAATCTGGTTACTCTTGCGGAGATTTCTCTCAGTCACGGACTGCTCACTTGGGTGAGTTTATTCAATCTGTAAGTACCACGACAAAAATACACCACTGACATAATAAGCATCGTGATATACTCTAGCAGATACGATGACATCTACCTTCGCATACCCGAAGGTATAATCAATAGAAACAAAATTATTCTAAAAATGCTAACTATCCGACCTCAGTAATTATCATATCAATGTTATATAATTTTAATGATTCTGATATCTACTTGATTTTCATGTTTTACCCATTACCAGTTGATCATATGTTGCAATATCTGTGAATAATCACTTTTCTTACGCATCTATACTGCCCACATGATTGGTAGACTGTAAAACTATGATAGGATGATATGACATCCATGATAGATGCTCTAGTAATATTCATTACTTGCTTGCAAGAGTTTGACCCTGTTTCATGGAGCATAGATGATGATTGAGGAAGCAATGTTATAGTGCGATGTGGCGGCGAGGTTGAGAACCATCTTTTCTAATTGTCTTACGGTTCTACTACTACTTTTGGGTGTCTCAATTTATTTGAGATGTTTGTATTTATTTTACAAAATTTGTATTTTTAGTTCTAAGCTAATATTATGCATTTAGAATGAAATTGCTTTTGTTTCTTATTATGTGAGTAGGGGATGAATCCGTTTTTGATGAAATTGGGTCCAGCCTAGTTCAATTATTTCATTTCTATAATCCCCTGAAATTATTCAACTTTTTAAATTTCAAAATATCCGTTGTGCTATTTCTAAATTTTTATTTAAAAAAAAAGTTAAATTTTCACATATTCTAAATTAAGGATTTTGGGGCGTTACAAGGAGGACCTCAAGGGTTTTTACCAACCGAAGGCCAGCCAATGTGTAGTCAAAGATGACGGTTTTCTCTTGAATTATCCAAAAAGAAATTACCATGTTTTTTTTTAAAGTAAAACCGACCTTATAGGGTTTGGTATGGGTTGGGTCCGCGTCATACCCGATCCATTGACACCCCTACACCAGATGGAAAATCACGTGAGAAAGTCTTTTTTGTCTCTCATTTTGAAGATGGACGTCCCGATGCCATCTATCGCATGATGAACGGCAAATGAGAAATCTACCTCCAGGATGAACGGCAATTAAGGTGCCGTTTTTTTTTTTCCAGTCTCTCTCTCTCTCGAAGAGGAAGAACAAGAAGAAGAAGGTTCTCAGATACGCCCATCTCTCTCACGAACAAGAAGGTTCTTAGGTACGCCTCTCTCCCTCTCTCTGATTAGGGTTTCTATTTTGTTTTTCTGATTTTGTAAAAGGGGAAAAGCGTTCAGAGAATCAAAATTAGGTATAACTTCTTGTTGAGATCATTATTCCGTTCTATCAGCCTCTGGACTTCTTATTTGTTTCTATGGCAATAAAAAAATTGGAAACTGTTTTCTCCTCTTTGGGTTTATTTTTGGTGGAAACCGATTCAGTGAAAGGACCAAATTTGATATTGTTAATTTAAAAATGCATGGATTCTGGTCTCTATTCTTCTGCCATTCGTTGGTTGGTATCTTTTTTGATGGTTTATACCGTGGAGACGTAAAATTGCTTGCGACATGATCCGGTTTCAGTGGCTGACATTGTTCTTGATGATTCTGGGGTAAAAGCAAACGATTACTACAATTTTGGTGCCCTAAAATAAAAAAGAAGAGAGGATTGTTGGAATATGCATGTATCATAACAGATTTTTGGTATCGTTCTTGTTCGTAGGTGTGGGTGCATATTTTGAACGATGGAATTATGTATTACCATATATTGCCTTTCTTACTATGTATCTTTGCATACTTGAATGGGACGTTGATGCGGAGGAAAATCTATTTTGGCTGGATTTTTCACACACCACTCATTTTGTTATCAGGTCCTTGGCAGAGGTTAGTGTTACCGACGAAGTATTGGTTATATATGTTCAAGATTATTACCCATGTCATGTGCTATCCACCTTGAAGTAGTCTTCCAACATGGGGCCTTCTCCTTTCCCTCACCTCGTTCTATTATGCTCAACTCTTTTCAGCAATTCAAGATAAAAAGGGAACTGGTGTGCACCTAAACAAAGACTTAAACCACCAACCAATCCCCCTCCCCCCCGAGCAGTGATTCTGTTGGTTTATCCCTTCTTCTCTGAAATCTGAACCATTGAAAGGCTATCATGCTGTAACCCTTTCTCCCATTGTTGGCGGCATGAGGTATTTGATTTGCCTAGATTACTATCTTAAACCTTGAATGCAGAATGTGACATTTGTTTGATCAAATTTTAAATTCATTTTAGTGACCCATTAGGAATCCTATATGTGAAGAACTTTTTAAGGTTTCCCAAAATTTCATATTAGTTATATGAACACTCCATAACCTAATATTCTTTTGTTATAAAACTTTCTGTGCCTGTTACACGGATGCCATACCACCTGCACTCTGACCTGTTTGTGATCTCAACTCAAGGTCCATCAGTCATTCAGAATAATTGATCAGGAGTCACACTTGTACGCCAAGCTAAGCTTGTTCTGCAAATATGTTTTAGAGGTTCTCATAGCATATAAGACTACAGAATACCTCCTTCCTTTATATATGGTGCTAATACTAAGGTTTCAGAGAATAACAGGTCTTTTAATTCTCAAAGGATTGCACTTGCTACTTTTTTGGTTTTATTAAGAATCAAGAGACTCAAAACTTTTTTTTTATTCTCTAGGGAACTTCTCTTATATCTAAGAACCACAGAAAATCATGTTCTTTTCTCTTTTTTCTTTATGGGAACAATCAAATTTGTTGTTTATGGTGGGATGATGCTGTTTATGATTACTGCTTCAGCTAAACAAGCTTGCAAGAATGACGACTGCTGCTAGACCGACTTGGGCACCAGCAAAAGGTGGTAATGAGCAAGGTGGAACTCGAATTTTCGGTCCTTCACAGAAGTACTCATCTAGGGACCTTGCCTCTCATACAACTTTAAAATCAAGGTAAATTTGGGGATATTTCTCTTAATTGTTTGATGCAAGAAAAAACTGGAATTATCCCTTTGGTTGGGTGCACTTTTTCCCTCTTTGCCTCTCCCTTTGTGTATGCTTTGTGAGACCCCTTACATGGCATTGTTGAATCACATATATAATAAATCATTTGTCAAAGAACTGGAGGTTACATTTTCACCTATACTAACTTCAACTTTTTTTTAATAGATCCACCATGAGATCAACACTTCATATCAATCTTTATTTTACATCTCATCTCCACTTAAGAAAAGTTTTACATCTCATATTTGGTTTACAAGTAAACTCAACTTAGTTTCTCTCTTTAAGTCAAAGAAACACCTCAAGTTTCATTGGATCCAATGATGCAATTTTTTTTTCATGGACAAGGTGTGTAACTATGAAACATGCATTATTTCATAGTTATGCTCTCTCTCTCTCTCTCTCTCTGTTAAAAAAAAGGTAAAAAACTGTGAGACATGCATTGTAAGGATCTATAGAGGATAAATTCATAAAATGTGAAGGCGGTGAGTGAAATTTCATTTTTTTTTCTCTTTTGATTGTGTCTGCACGTGCATTGCTGTGTTTTAATGGGTGTAAGCATGCATGTCTCCACAAACATATTTTGAGTTGAAATCGATTTGGTGATGTGCTACTATTTCTTTCATTGATATGGGATATTTACTTTGATGAATTATGTGGTAAGTGAAATGCAAAGTGAATCATTGTGTGCCAGGTGAAGGGACACAACAACCTTGATGTTAATCCCACAATTATGTAAATGAGTAATAGAAATATTCAAGTTCCCTTTAAATAATAAAAAAAAACAGTAAGAAGTTAGAGAAATTATGGGTTCTACTGAACATAGAAACCTATTCATGTACATGACACACACATAGAACTTGGGGATTGGCTCTGGTGCAATTTTGATCCGAGTCATCTGACTCTAGTTAAATCCCACAATTATGTAAATGAGTAATAGAAATATTGAAGTTCCCTTTAAATAATAAGAAAAATAACAGTAAGAAGTTAGAGAAATTATGGGTTCTACTGAACATAGAAACCTATTCATGTACATGACACACACATAGAACTTGGGGATTGGCTCTGGTGCAGTTTGGATCTGACTCTAGTTAATCATTAGTATAGCGCAAATTAGGGCTCAATTGATGCTCATGAATAAGGGGTTTACCATTAAGAAATAGGCTGATGCAAAGGTAAATGGACTCATACAAAAATGTTGGTTCTTCTTGACATCAAATACAGTTTAGTTGGAAAGAGATGAGATAACCTCTGTCTGTGTGGGAGGGTAGATTCTCTAGCTTTTCAAGCTTGCATTGGAGGATCCATGTGGGAAACATGATCTGTGCTATAAGTATGTGGCTGTTGTCTAATATTTTCATGGGTAGGGATTACAGGATTGGACTGCTATGGTCCTTCCTGATCTTCTGAGAACTTCATTGTTAAACTGTATTTTGTGACTTCCTGTCGCCATGGTCCTTTTCTTTGATATAATTCCACTTTTCTCTTTGAAAAAAAGAGAGGATAAACTCAAGTTAATGTGGGAAAGGGCTTCTCCTATTAGTCACACATAACAAATGCACCGTGACTCCTATGTTGTAGTCTTTATTAGTGCACTGCATACACTGATAGTTTCTCTGAATTTCCTGTCCAATTCTGTTGTCTTATATATATGGTACTTTGTCAAATCCCAATGATCCATGTTGAACCTGTTGAGAAGGTGTACAAAATAATTTTTTTCTGATTATTTAGCTTTACCTCGTCAGTAGCACTGCAGCATGAAACCTTAACATGAGATGCTTTTTTTTCTTGTTTTTCAAAATTTCCTTGTCCTATCCATCACTTTCTTAACCGCAACTAAGTGGTTCTTTTATTTCCATATTACTGATTAGGAAAGTTCAGCAAGTACCATGACCATACATTCTTTTTGATGATTGCCTTGCTTTGCAATTTAATGCAGAAAAAAGGCCAACAGTGGCGACATTCTTTTTTTTTTATTGCCTTTGCTTTGCAATTTGATACAGAAAAGAGGGCCAAGGTACTCAAGAGGAGATACAAAAGAGGAACCTTAGGGAAGAGTTAGAAGAGCGTGAACGGAGACATTTTGCATCAAGGGACAAGGGCTTTTCTGGTAATTGTCTGGATACAATATTTGAACAATTTATTATATACACTAATGTGCAGCTGCAAGTACACTGAAAGCCACGTGCATAAACATGTGTGCATGGACACCCTATGCAGTGTGCACATTACTCCCTACATAAGTGTTGCTTCAATTTTTTCTCTGGATATTCTTCTATAGACTCTTTGACAAACTTCTTAAAATTTGCTCTTTATTTGGATATATTGTCCAGAGGATAGAGACAGAAGGAAAGGGGCAAGCGCTGGTCACCTCCTCGAAGGTCAACTTCTTTGCCGTGCCTCTTTTTTCTCTTCACTTGCAAATATACATTGGTTGGAAACTAACTGATATACAAAATCAGGCCCAAAGAGAGATGCTGAAGAGAGGCTTGTTCCGCGTAATGTAGATGCAGACGACTCAGATGTGGATGTAAAGAGTGAAGATGAAAGGTATAAATTACATGCCTCTGGTTTGTAATTTGTGTGAATTATTTTGTGTCAACACATGTATTACACCTAATAGTTAAAGCACTGAATCGAATTTAAGGAAGTGTATCACCTGCTTCGCAGAAGTTCCAGCTAAACCTCTATGTACTAACTTGCGTATGTGATTGGGTGCTCACTTTCACATTTTCTTCTGGTCCAGTCATAATTTTATTAGGTTCATATATTATGTAATATTTGAATATTTAATCTATGAGTATGGCTACCAGACCGTATTATGGCCTTGCAGAATTGGACTTGGGAGCTCATCAGAACCCGTCAGAATGAATCAACAGATTTCAATTACTTGTTGGAAGTAGACCTGATTTAGATGTTTTAAAACCAGAGACGGATCCAAATAAGGTTCTGCCAATTTCATGTAGCATTATTGAAAAGTAGGGACCTTCTCTGATTAACAAGATTTGGCTTGTATGCATTGTACCTGGATCTGAATCTACCTAACAGGCCCTGGTCTTAACTGGTACTTGCTTGGGCCCAGAGCTGGACTTGCCTAAAATGGGGATTAGAGATCTTATACTGTGTCACTTAGATACAGATGCGGGAATGGGACACGATGCAGATATGCTTGGTAGACACTACAGTTTTCAAAAATTTGGACATGGGGACAGCCATACACACACACAATAAATAAATAAATATATAGTAGAGAGCAGCTGCCTACACGGATCTGTGTCTACCGCTGCCTACGAGGCTTTTGAAGGGTTCTTTTTCATGTTTTTCTCAAATCTAACCGTGCAGATGTGTTCCACATGTTTGATTTTGTAGGAATAGACTCTTGCACCATTCAAAGATGATTCCGAAGTAGGTTTTTACAAGGACAAGATTTCAAAATCGACGGTGTAAACTTTTTATAAATATCATAAATATTCAAGGATTAAAAATTCATAATTTTTTTTATCAAAAAAGCACATTCCAAGTGTTGTTTCCTATAAAATCTACCATGCTGAACACACCTGTGCGGTCAGATTTGGGAAAATCAACTTGGAAACCCTCCCTTCGGTTGTGGTAGGCTGCCGTAGGCACCTACTCCCTTCTCTCTCTATATATATAAGTATATACTGTTCTTAATCAAAACCAATAACACATTGATATGATCTCAAATGCAATCTCCTGAACAACAATTTTAAATCAATATAATTTAAAACATCAAATAATAATGCTAAGTTGAAACTGAAATAAAATGTTTCTATGACAATTTTTAAAAGAAAAAGGATTCAAGCGAATGCAAAATAAATAATAAAAAATAGAAAGAAAGTAGATATCATTAATGGCACAATGTTGACTGTGGCCATGAAGTGTGCTAGTGTATCTGAGTGTTTGTGTCATGTCACCATGGGATACACATGCTAAGTGGAGTGTCCATATGAAATAAATCTTATACTTTATTCGTGGGGCTGTCAAACCTGATTTTTCCATCACAGAATCTGCGTTTGCATTCAGTATTGCTGAACACACAGACCTAGACCTTGAGTCATGAAGCATGCACTTCAAAGCAAGGTGCGGTCAGAGGTGCACTCTTGAGGGTGATGCAGGCCTCACTTTGAGGCGTCCATATTAAACCTTACAACTAATTTCAGTTTTTTCTTATAACTAATTTTTTATAACTTGTTTTCTCATGCAAATCAAGCAGATAGAGGTTTCAAGTCATGGAGGATGCTAACCTTAAAGATTCAACCAAATAAAATTTAAGTTGAGTAGTTGTGTTAATTTCAAAGAGAGGATTTTTTTTTGAGAAAACATTACTATCTTTTTCTTTGAACATAAAAATCAACACATAATGTATGTATTGTATTTTCAATTTATTTATATACATTACTTTGTTCTTTTATCTGATTCTTTTAATATTTAATTATTTTTTCATGAAACTTGCATTTCATTAATATATCATGGCAGCTCACCTTGGCTGGGTGCTTTTCACAGCATTGATTGCACCTAACTGAATAAGATCATCAGTTACAGGTCAGCAGAATGTGATTGCTAGTCAGACTTAGACGTGGTTTGTATCCTGCTCCAGACCAATTAAGATTTGATCAAATTATGCATGATTGAAAAAATGTGCCTTTTCTGATTTAACTCATATTTGGACCATACTAGGTTGGACCAGAACCCTCCCATTGAGACCTGAAAAATCCCTTTAAGTTCAAATTGATAGTCTTAATAGATTTTGCATTTTGAGTTTTATGTAGATCCACCCACTGTCATTACGGAGTAAACTGTACTATTTTTGGCAGTGATGGTGATGATGAAGATGACACTGAAGCCCTTCTGGCAGAACTTGAACGAATAAAGAAAGAAAGAGCTGAGGAAAAGCTTCGGAAGGTTCATTTGTGATTGTGAATATTGTGCATGTCTTGTATGCATCAGATGCTTATGTTGTAAATGTTATAGTGTTTGCTTGGATATGCCATATATGTTCTATGTTTTAAATGTGATTTATCTGCTTATCACTTCATTTAATAGCTCTTTGGAATGGTGCCTTGATATGAATGATCATTCTTCGGATCTTCTTGGTAAAGAAATTTTGTGAAGTCTTCAGGGGAAATTTTTGGCTAAAAAAAAGAAAAAATATTGAAATTTTTGTTATTCTACTTTTTTGCAATAATATAAAAAAAGTTGAATAAACAATTAACAAATCAAAGAACATTTGAACATGGGAAAAATAAACAAAGAAAAATGTCATGTTATGTCCTTATATATTCTCAGTTATTTTTTTTCTGAAAATACTTTGAAATTTCCTTTAATTTCTTTTTTGGATATCCCATTCATGTTGCTGAAAGTATCTGTGATATATGCAGCCTGATTTTATCACAAACATTTGTTCAAGGCATTCAAATAGGACTCAACTACTAGTTAATATGATAGATTGCCTCTGTTCCACCCAGCCTCTTTTTGCTCTATCGCTTGGCCTTGTACAACCTTACATATGCCCTGTGTGGCCAGTTGGGCCTTCAATCCTTGTAAATATGATGCAAATCCGTCCCTTGTATTTTTACTTTTAATGATCCACCTGTAGTGGGTATTTCGTTGCTTGTGGAGTCCTTGGCACACTTAAAAGCCTACCTGTATGCATCAGTGGAAGCTCAACTGCACTTGTTTCGACTTTGATGCATACAGGTCTTCTACTGATGTACAGTTTGCTTTCTTAATGCTAAGATATTTTCTTCAAGTGATCTGCGTTCTCTTTGCTTTCTGCTTAAGTGAAGCGTGTGTTTGTGATGCTGCACGCGTGCCCCATTGTGATCTTGCGTACGAGCTCTTGTGCTGCAATAGTTCTCCCTTAGGCTCGTCAGACTGATCTGGTCGGGGATCACTAGGTGCTGCACGGTGCTTGCAGATAAGCCCGTGGCAGCCCCAGCTGCATAATACGAAGCCAGACTGTTATTTGCTTTCTGCTTTCATGTGGAAGACCCAGAATGATTTTCTTTTTTGGTTCATATCGCCGACCCCAATTGTTTTGGGATGAAGGCGTAGTTGTTGTTGTATAAATGACATTGTGTGTCCGCTGTCCTCCTGGTTGCATTGGATGCCCAACACATTGAACCTGGGCTCCATATGAGCCTTAAGTTTCAAGCTTTAGGATACTGTTCATCATCATCACCATTGGCATGACCAGTGTTAGTCATGCAATTATCATTTAGAGCCTCTTTGAACAGTGGAAGAAGTAATTTGGCATGGGCCCCACGTCTGATACAAACATGGAGGAAATAATGTTGGATTATTTCCCTGTTTTTGTATGTTTACCCTCAAAAAAGAGGATAAATGGATGCATGATAAGTAGTCATTGGCTATTTATCAGTGCATTCAAGTGCACCCTTATGTTGTTTACCTGCAAAAGAGATGTCTGGTTTCTCTATTTCAAAGCAATATTCTTAACTTTTTCTTGATCATTAGCTATTGCATGCAGTCATCCATGATTAGATTGTGTTAATTGGCGGAAGTTTCTCGAAGATTTTCATTTTCAATGTCCCAATTCATAGTAATTACGATATTCCTGTGTACTTCGGGTAGCAAGTGCTCGACCTTTCTTTTTCCCTGGAAATGAGAGCACAGCATTTTCAATAGAATGAATCTTCATAACATTCATAGTTAGTGTGATTCATGACATTTTCAGGATGAGAAAAATCTTTCCAAGAATTGGTTAAAGTGAATGCACAGATCTCATTTTTCTGTTTATTTGATATTGTTTTCGAAAGTTTTTGCAAAATTCATCTCTTGAACAATTTATGATGCAGGAGCAACAAAAGCGGGAAGAGGAACTCAAGGCAAAAGAAGCTGAGTTGGTTCGCGGCAACCCGTTGCTTAACCCCACCTCTTTTAATGTCAAAAGGAGGTTCGTGGGCAGTCTCATTATTCTCTATTATTAATTCTTTTGTTAATGAATTATGAATTCTTTTACATGATTCAAATTGTATATTTGCACTTCTACAAGTCTTTATAGTACAGTCAATCCATTTAACTGGGGCCACCCCCCTCTAGGCTCAGAGTTGAATGTGAAAAGAGTACCTAAGAATGCCTGACTTTGCATCTGTTGTAATGTGGGCAGGTGGGATGATGATGTTGTTTTTAAGAATCAGACTCGTGGTGAAACCAAGACTCCCAAAAGGTTCATTAACGACACAATTAGGAGTGACTTCCACCGGAAGTTCCTGCAGAAGTACATGAAGTAACTGCTCAAGGGGAGGGCTTATCTGGATGTACTTTACGTGATACATGGGGATCTTTATGAGTTTGCTTGTTATCATGCATTGGGATCTCCGGTGTTATATGTATCGGTGTGGAACGTGAATAGCAATTGATTCTGATGTACGTGCACTGTGGAACTGTTATGTGATTTGCAGTGACAGAATCCAACTTATTTCCATGAACGTTTCATCGAGTCATTTACATTTCCATCTGTTGCTCGAATTGTAGTATGAAATCTTCTTCTCTGCAAATATAGTCTTCGTGAAGCGGAAAAATCTGAGAAGTTTAATTACCACACAATGAATTTGGTTTATCTTTGTTTTGAAAGGCAGATTTGTTTCATCTGGTTAAGCTGAACATAGAAGGCTTGAATAGATAAAATTCATTCACCGTAACAAATATCTTCCCCAACCCACAGAAAGGTGGGAGACTGTTTCATGTGTTGGGCTCTCTTTGGAGCCTTGCGTAGGGATGGTAATACCCTTTCCATGTATTGCCAAGGTATGGTTTTGTCACCAACAATTACAGTTTTTTTTTGTGTGGGGGCTTTTCCCACCTGTTCGTCCTGTCAACAGCGGTCGGGGTTAGGTCATCTACTACCTGTTTGACCTATTGTCTGAATGAGCGATTCACCTGAAGCTGGCTGCCCCCCTCCTCTGGGCTACCAGCGACACAAGCGACCAATAGCCCTGGCATGGCAATCCATGGGGATGCACCGAAGAATGGGAAGCTGCCAACATGGGCCCAGGTGGTAGAGAGCTCGGGAATGGGTGAGGGCTCTCACCTGCCAGATATTCAGCTAGAAGGAACAGATGGTGAAACGATGGTCATCCCAGAACAAACTTACGCTCAATTGTTGAATCCCTACCGGTGGACAGGTTTTACGGGAGGAGGGGACAACAAGAGGCTGGAATATAAGTTTGCATACCAAAGGTTTCTTAGTTTTTGGCCATCAATCTCTAACATTCGTTTCTCTTCCATTGGAGGTGGCCTTTTCTTGATTAGATTGTTCAATGAAGAAGACATGAAACTGGTGATGAAGAAGGGTGCGTGTAAGGCGGCAGAGTGTACTCTGTTTGTCAAATGGAAACCAGGTATGGAATTGAAACTATAGGAGAACCTTACTGTTCCGCTTTGGTTACGTCTTGCAGGTTTGTCGCCCGAATTATGGACGAGGGATTTCTTCACGAGGGTTGCTAAAAGACTCAAGGGTCAGCTGGATGAAATTGATATGATGATTACCTTAAACCAGGAAAGGCTGGCTTTTGCCATGATTAAGGTGAAGCTGCCATTGAAAATTTAACCCCATGCCCTGGGTGGAGGTTGTGATGGAAGGTGGCAAATCGTTTAAGCAAGATATCGTCTATGAAGGACAAATCAGGTTCCACCTACCACAACGCAGACTATTGTCCTCGTCTCAAAGAATAAATAGACGAGGGTCCTCTCTCAAAAGACGAGTTAAAGTGGCCAAGCGCTCCAATAAAGGTCGTCTTCCTAACCAGAGGATGGAGAATTCAAATGGGTTTCAAGTTCTTGAATCAGAGGAGGAACCAGGGGATCAGCCTGAGAGGATGGGTTCATCAAACGCAGTTTTGAACTCTAATTTAAAGGAGATGGAGAGGAGACAGACAGGCACCGAAGGGAAAGGCTAACAAGAAACTCCCATCAAAATCAGGCCAGGAGAAGGGAAAAGAAGTGCTGATGCTGCTCTAAGCGTGGGTGTTGAGTCAGTAGACATGGAGGTGGTCGAGAATTCACATGGAAAAGTTCAGGGGAAGCTTACAAGGGGGAGAATAGACCTTCCTCGAGCCTATCCCTCGACCTCACCTCAAAACAACAGGAAATGACAACCAAGGCATTTGGAGATGGAGCCTCGATTCAGATATTGGAGAATCGAAGTCCTTCGCCGGGGTTTGAATTTAAAACTCATATTCCCCTACATGATCAGTCTAAGGATTTAGGAAGGGAGTAGGGGAAATTCACTAATCAAGTAATGGATCCAGGAGGAA
Organism: Nuphar pumila; assembly: GCF_984573655.1. Taxonomy (NCBI): domain Eukaryota; kingdom Viridiplantae; phylum Streptophyta; class Magnoliopsida; order Nymphaeales; family Nymphaeaceae; genus Nuphar; species Nuphar pumila. The sequence continues at coordinate 97,954,445 of NC_143255.1, read as the reverse complement.
CGACTGCAAAGTATAAAGTGCGCGGGAGAGGAAGGAAATATAGTTTCTGCAGTTCTCACAGAAGTCGGAAGATCTCCGGATAGAGCTCCCCTTCAAGAGATTTCAAACGCCATTTCCTTAGCAAAGGGTGAACTCTTCAACAAAAAGAAGCGTGCCCGAGTAAGTCGGTTACTGGAAGAAATCGAATTGGCAGTTGTGGATTTGAGTCCATTTCAAACAGTATAATAGTTTCTCTCTGGAAACTAGATTCGATAAAGGTTGAAATTCTTCATCAATGTGCCCAATCCTTGACATTGTTGGTTGAAACTGCCAAGAACTTGTTTGTGGTCTCGGGTACCTACTCTACCAATTCTTATCTAGAGAGGCAAGAGCTGTGGGATATTTTCAGAGCACACAAACTGGACGTGCCATGACTGGTGTTTGGAGACTGTAACACCACGCGTACCCGAGAGGAAAGATGGGGGAACAACTGTGCTCAGATTGGTATTGAGGAGTTTAATTGCATGCTAGAGGACTGCCGTCTCTCAGAGATTTTGAATGATAGTCTAAAGTATATTTGGCATAATAATCAACGAGGGATTTCCTTCAGAGCTAGCAAGATTGAGAGAGCCTTCATCAACCAGGCATGGTTGAGCTTCTTACCGCAAACTAGGTTACATTCCCTCCCTAAATCCTTCTCCGACCATAACGGGCTTCTGGTAAGTACACCCTCTATTAGAACTAAATCTATTCTTTTCAAATTTTTTGATTTCTGGTGCATGAAGGTTGTGAAGACCTGGTTAGAAATGCTTGGGTCTCACCAGTTGTAGGATGCCCCATGCTACGGCTTATGAGGCGGTTAGCAGCAGTTAGGAAAATCTCATCTCAATGGAAGAAATCCTCATTGAGTCATCTGGCGACCAGAATCAGGGAGGTTAAGGAGGAGCTTAGGTAGATCCAATAGCATGTTGACAATGACTCCCAAGGTGCAATGGAAAAGGAACTCTTCTTAAGGGATGAACTCCACACTTTGTCAATAATGGAGGAATCCTTTCTGAAGAAAAAATCTCGCAATAAGTGGATTCGTGAGGATGATGGCAATAACCATTTCTTTCATGCTGTTGTCAACCACAATGTCTAAAAAAATCTTATAGCCAGCATCATGAGAGGATGTCTCTCAAACCGTCCCAACAAGTTGATTCAAGAAGCTATTACATGTTATTTTACAGTAGAAGATCATGCCTTAGATCTTGTTGTGAGGGTATAATTGGTGATGCTATATCAGATGAAAAGAACAAAATTCTTTTATTGTCAATATTGGCCAAAGAAGTGAAAGATGCAGTCTTTGACATGGAGGGTAGTAGTGTTCCCGGACCAGATGGTTTCCCGGGCAATTTTTACCATATATTTTTGGCATATAGTAGGAGATGATGTGTGCAGGATAGGGGTAGATTTCTTTAAGGTTAGATGGTTAGGAGTCTAAACAATACAAGCATGCTGAACTAGTTCTGTCTTATAAGTTTGTGCAATTTTCCGTACAAGATGATAACAAAAATCATGGTGGAAATAATGAAAACATTATTCAACAGATTATCTGTAGCATTCAGAGAACTTTTTTGAGAGGCTGATCAATCCAAGAGAGTATCGTTATCGTACATGAATTAGTGGACACAATGGCTCACAGTAGGAAGCTAAGTGCCCTATTCAAGACTAACCTTGCCAAAGTGTATAACAATGTATATTGGCCTTTCTTAATAGAAACTTTACGTTATTTTGGATTCTGAGGTTTAGATAAATTTCATTTCACTTGTGTGTCTCCGCTCCATCCTTTGCCGAAGCAGGTTATATGTTCCCCCCCCCCCCCGAACAGGGCAGTTAGCTACATCTCATGATCGGGGGTCCCAAAGAGCACCACATATGTAAGCATGTGCGTCTCGTATCCCCATATTTGTCAGCATTAATTAGCGTTGGAGTTTGATGCGATTGCAAAGACTTAAGTACCCTCTCCTCCATTGGTGCAAAAAAAAATGACGGTTCTTGAAAAGGAGTGGTTGTAAAGACTTAAGTGCCCCGAAGATGATTATTTAAGACCCAGTCTCTGCACTACAGGATTATCCGAGAAAGATATCTCCCCTGGATATCAACCCTTTCACACTCTCTCTCCCTTCTATTTCTGCTTCTATGCACATCCAACAGAAGATCTTGCATTGCTCCATCAAGCACCGACTGACCTGCACATTTACTGTTGTGGAGCCTGATTCAGAGTTTTTACCCTTACAGGAGGAGGGTCTGGGGGCGCCTCTCAGTGTGGGTAGCATCATTCAACTTGAAGAGTTATGGAGTCTGATTCAGAGCTTTTACCCTTACAGAAGAGGGGTCTGAGGGCTCCTCCCAGCGTGTTCATGGCCTTTTGCCCTTACAGGATGCTACCCGTTCGGGCTCATCAACCATCTCTCGCTCTCTCTCCCTTCTATTTCTGCTTCTGTGCACATCCATCACAAGATCCTATATTGCTCCATCAAGCACCGACTGACCTGCACATTGACTGTTGTGGGTCCTTACTGATGAGCTTCCTCTAAATTTATTCGACTCTAGGTCCTTACTGCACTTGAAGTTGAGTCGTTGTATTTTTTGTTATTCAGTGGGTGGTGAGGCCCTCCTCTACTCTCTCAAGACTCTTAGCTTGAGCAATCTTTCTTTTGATGATTGTGGTTGTAATGTATCGTTGAAGTTAAAATGGGGAATGAAATGACAATAGAAATCGCTGAAAATTTACAGAAAAAAATGCCCTCCTTCTAGAAAACTGAATCGTCAGTTCCTTTTCCTCGGACGGACATAAATGCCCTCCTTCTAGAAAACTGAATCGTCGGTTCGTGAAAATGACAAAACTGCCCTCCATCGATATCGCGGGAAAACGTTCCGCAGGTGGTTGTAATGTATCGTTGAAGTTAAAATGGGGAATGAAATGGCAATAGAAATCGCTGAAAATTTACAGAAATAAATGCCCTCATTCTAGAAAACTGAATCGTCGGTTCCTCTTCCTCGGACGGACATAAATGCCCTCCTTCTAGAAAACTGAATCGTCGGTTCGTGAAAATGACAAAACTGCCCTCCATCGATATCGCGGGAAAACGTTCCGCAGGTGGTTGTAATGTATCGTTGAAGTTAAAATGGGGAATGAAATGACAATAGAAATCGCTGAAAATTTACAGAAATAAATGCCCTCCTAGAAAACTGAATCGTCGGTTCCTCTTCCTCGGACGGACATAAATGCCCTCCTTCTAGAAAACTGAATCGTCGGTTCGTGAAAATGACAAAACTGCCCTCTATCGATATCGCGGGAAAACGTTCCGCAGAGTTTGCGTATGTAGCAAGCATTATGTTGTATGATACAAATAGTTCAAAAAAATCCTTTCTCGCTCTAAGCACTCTACCGGAGATTCTTTGCTTTCATCTCGAGTTGCCGGAGCATCCTTTCCTTTTTACCAGAGCATCTGTTTCCGTCTTACGCGCAGTCGCAGCATCGTTGCCACCTTCTGTTGCGTATTAGTTGTTACTGTTGCTTACTCTACAGTTGGAATATCCAAATTCCCATCGTTTCAGTGAGTTTCGTGTAAGTTTTCTTTCTTTAATCTGAAGATTGGTTCTTATACAAGGATTTGTATTATGAACCCAAATATTCCGACGATTTCTAATGATGATGATCGTGTATTGTGTTGTGCAGGTTAGCAATGTCTGCGCCTCATCAGATTAGAGATACCCCGTCGTTCTATGGGTTGTCTATTAGAGAAGTGATCCGCCAGTCCCATCTATCTAAAGTTTTTGAAAGATACCAAAATATACTTAAGATTGAGAACGATGAAGACAGGGAAAAAGCCTTGGAATTGTATTTTGCGGAGGATTATCCATCAGATATCGAGGCTGCGGACCAAAGGAAGAACTCTGAAGAACGAAAGATGCAGAACAAGGATGACGAAGAGAAGGCAAATGCCAGAAATATTGATGAGAATATAAATAGAAGGCGGAGGATTAACGCACAACAGATGGAAAAGAGGAAGAAGAAGGCGGAGGAGTGAGAAAGGGATGTTAGCAATATGATGGCGGGGGCTCATAGGAGAAACTTGGAGAGTAGAGCAATGCGACACAAGGCAAGGCTACTGAAGGAGGCGGAGGAGAGGCGAAGGCAAATGAATAAGGAGGAGGAAGAGAAGGAACAGAATATTCCTCAGTTTGAGGAAGAAAAGGAAAGGCGAAGGAGGGAGTTGGAGTTCGAGGAAGCTAAGGAAATGCAAAGGCAGCAGAAGGAGAATGAGGAAAAGAAGGAAAGGCAACAGAAGGAGAAGGAGGAGGAGGTAGAGAAAGGAAGAAACAGGAGGAAGAATTGCAGGAAAGAAGGAAACAACAACTGCAAGAGAAAGAAAGGCGGCGGAAGGAGAAGGAGGAAGAAAAGGAAAGAGAAAGGAAGAAGCAAGTGGAAGAACTGCGGCAAAGAAGGAAACAAGAAATCGAAGAGAAAGAAAGGCGGCTGAAGGAGAAGGAGGAGGAAGAAAAGGAAAGGGAAAGGAAGAAGCAGGAGGAAGAGGCGAAAATGGAGAGACAAAAGAAGCAGAAGGAGGAGGAGATAAAGGAGAGAGAAAGGAAGGAGAAGGAGGAGGATGCGAAAAAGGAGAGAGAAAGGATGCAGGAGGAGAAAATGGAGAGAGAAAGGAAGGAGAAGGAGAAGGAGGAGGAGAAAAGGCAGAGAGAAAGGAAGCAGAAGGAGGAGGAGGAGAAAAGGGAGAGAGAAAGGAAGGAGAAGGAGGAGGAGAAAAGGCAGAGATAAAGGAAGCAGAAGGAGGAGGAGGAGAAAAGGGAGAGAGAAAGGAAGGAGAAGGAGGAGGAGAAAAGGCGGAGAGAAAGAAAACAGAAGGAGGAGGAGGAGAAAAGGGAGAGAGAAAGGAAAGAGAAGGAGGAGGAGGAGAAAAGGGAGAGAGAAAGGAAGGAGAAGGAGGAGGAGAAAAGGGAGAGAGAAAGGAAGGAGAAGGAGGAGGAGAAACGCAAGAGAGAAAGAAATCAGAAGGAGCAGGCGAAAAAGGAGAGAGAAAGGAAGCAGAAGGAGGAGGAGGAGAATAGGGACAGAGAAAGGAAGCAAAAGGAGGATGAAAAAAGGAAGGCGAGAGAAAGGAAGGCGAGAGAAAGGCATGCGACGGTGGAGCCGGTAGAGATGGAGATTGAAAGGCAGTTGGAGGCAGTGGACCCACCAAAAAGTCCCAGGTTGGAGGGAGAACAACAGAAAATAGCGACCAAGGTAAATATATCCGTCCTGTCTGCGAAGATTTAATAATATATTTAGCAATTTTGGTATAGCGATTACTGTGTTAGGTATTGATATTTATAGCGATTACTGCGATAGTATGTCTGCAACCGATATTATTTATAGCGGTTAGTAGAATAGTATTTATAAGTACAAATGGAAGTAATTTATAATTTGTAGGAATAATATGTTATTTTGTGTTACAGGGAGGTCACAGGAGAAGTAGAGCACCAGGTGAAAAGCTCGGAGGTCGCTGTCAATGGCCTGTAGTTCTGTCTTAGTATGGTCAACTGAGTGCATATCAGAAGGTCCGATTACGAAATATGCACTTCGGTGGCCTTTTGGACCAACAATATTTTGAAACTTGCTGGAATACCATGACTCACCTGGTAAATAAGTGGAATGATAAGACTAACACATTCCAGTTTGATTCTTTTGAGATCACCATGACTCTAGAAGATGTGGCGAGGATCACTGGCCTTAAGTGCGATGGCAGTGCTGTCCTATTACGACATTCAAACTATAACGCAAGGGAAAACTGCACTGCCTTTCTAGGAATGTCGATGGACGAATGGAGTCAATGTATTTCTGGTGAAAGCAATTCCACATCAATGAAGGTCTCAGTTTTTCGTAATAAATAGGAAGGCCACTCCGCTACTTGTGCATCTGAAACAGCTGACCAAGAGTTGCGCGTCTTCCTTCTATATTTTTTTGCTCTTACATTATTTTCCGATTGTTCTGGTTCGAGAATAAGTTCCATGTGGCTGCAGTACCTGGCAGACTTAGACGAAGTCGACAACTATGCCTGGGGTGCCGCTATGCTCGCACACCTGTATAGTCAACTCCACCGTGCGAGTAATGGTACGAAAGCAGTTGGCGGATTTTGGCAATTTGTTCAGGTATTTGTTGATTACATACTTAGTATTTGTAGACAAATCTCATTGCAGTCTGTGGCGTTGCTAATAATATTTTTTTTGTTAGGCCTGGGCGTTGGAACATATTATCGCATTGCGTCCACGGTATGGCCCTCCGATTTGTGGTTTTCCAAAGATCGGTCGCTGGGCCAGAATAAACGTCGCAGTTTATAATGCTAAGTCCATTTTAGATGAGCTGCAATTAAACGAGGTAAATGTTCTAAAATTGTTTACAATCGCGTCAGCATTTACCATTGAGTATTATAAATCGTTGTAATGTTCAACATTCTTAAGTATACATCGCTGCAGGATTGTCTTCCGTAGTGCATATCGTTGTTGCCATATCATGCGTAAATAAATTTTAATATATTTGTCATTCGTTATTAAAAAGAATTACCAATGTACAGGTTTTGTGGAGACCTTATGGAGATGGGGGCGATGATGAAGACGTTGTTGCGGAGGCTGCCAGATTGTCTAACCGCGATTTGTGGCTATTCTGCAATTTTGAAGCCGAGTTGCAGCAAGGTAGTCGAGTTCTCCTACAATCTGGCTTGGGGCAGTCTATCCCAAATAAGCCTTTGGAGGTGAGAAGGAAGATGAATATTGGTGGGGGCATGCACGTGAATTGGAGCGATCGCTACATGGGTGAATTATTAAATTGGAACTCAGGTGGTTTCCCTGCCGTACCGTATGATCATGAAGGACGACAATTTGATCTCTTCTATTTCGAAAGCTATTGGGAACCAATGCGGCGAAATCGGAAGATTGAGAAAATTGTCAACCCATGCCTCCCAACTGTGCCTTCTCATGTTGTAGCCCAGTCTCTACAACCAAAACGTCGTCTCGCTCTGGTTAATACGACTAGTCCATCAGTAACAAATCACGAGGAAGACCGAACACTTGCTCCAAAAGAGAAGACTGTCTCTGCCGCAAGGTTCGAACTTATTGAGAGGGAGAATAAGAAATTAAGGACAGAAGTAAGCACTATGGGCAATCAATTGAATGCAGTGGTGGACATGATGACCAGTCTTCTTAGGCAAGGTTTCGCAACGAAGAGGCCACCCAGGATAGACAGTCCACCAATAAAAAGTGAGAGACAAGTCTATGCAATTTCATCAGATTCGTCCAGTGACTCGGAATAAATCCTAGATTTTCATTTTTATCACGCTATACATTTGTTGTAATTGTATAATGAGTTGCGGTAACGTGAAATTCTTTTACTGTTTAATTCTTTATTATTACATCTTTCCGACTTTGGGTCTCGGTAATAAATAAACTTTAAACGAAAATAGATGTTTCTTCAGAAATCGTGGCATTGCCTAACCTCTTTGGCATCGCTAAGATATAGCATTTCTCTTTAGCAATCGCTGTATTTGTCTTCGCCTCGAAAGAATAGCGCACAAAGTATTGGCGAACTAAGCCATGAACAATAATTTAACGAGTTCTGACGGCACAAATGTTTGTATCCATATACGATAATCGTGAAAAGGTATTTGTGTTAAATAATCAATATATAAGGAAAGGATTTGTTGCCATCGCTGGATACTTCGTGCTTTGAGTCGGAGAGCGATCTGTGGCATCGCAGCATAGTGATTTGTGGGTATTGTTCGAATGTCAAATCACACGTGGAAAACGTATTTTTGAATATTTAAAACTTAATGAGCGGCATGAAAAGACGTATTTTTGAATACTTTGAACGCAAGCATTTAATTTGGCGGCGGTTATAAAAAAAAGGCGGCATGCGAAAAGCCGTATTTATATTTTTTTTAAACGCAATCAATTAATTAGCTTCGTGCTTTGAGTCGGAGAGCGATCTGCGGCATCACAGCATAGTGATTTGTGGGTATTGTTCAAATGTCTAATCACACGTGGAAAACGTATTTTTGAATATTTAAAACTTAATGAGCGGCATGGAAAGACGTATTTTTGAATACTTCGAACACAAGCATTTAATTTGGCGGCGGTTATAAAAAAAAGGCGGCATGCGAAAAGCCGTATTTATATATTTTTTAAACGCAATCAATTAATTAGCGGGCTGTTTTCAAAAAATGGCTGCACGTTAAAGGACTTTACCTTTATAGGTGAGGACGACGTTTCAGTATCTCCGTTGCAAAGGTGCCATCGATATCTCCGTCCAGGCATGACGCCGAAGAAGGGGACAATCGGAGCAGTACGACCAGCCATGGCGGACAAGAAGAGGACGAGTGGAGCAATACGACCCAGCATGACGCCAAAGACGATGGGAGCACTACGACCGGGCACGGCGGCAACGGAGATGACGATGGTAGCAAAACGACCAGGCACGACGCCAGAGGAGTGGACGAGGAGAGAAAAACGATCAGGCACGGAGCAAACGGATAGGAGGATGGAAGCTAAACGACCAGGCACGTTGCCAATGGAGTGGACGATGGGAGCAAAACGGCCACGCACGACTCTGAACAAGAAGACAACCACATCCACAGTACTAGGACTAGCGCTTAAGAGGTATATTTTTTGAAACGCCTGAGCGGTTTAGTGAACATTTGCCTTTTCATGTCGTATTTGGACTAGTGTTGTTTACTGTAGACAATAATTTCAATGTCCAATCCTGAATACCACGCTCATGGTGCACTCAGTGCAACATCCATAGTCTCGGGTGGGCGGCAACGCCCTGACGAGTTCGTAGATGAAATCGAGCAGATGCAAGATGAATTTGCAGATGGGAACACTATCAGTAATTTTGTAAGTATTTGTCCACTATCAATTTCTAGGTCATCGGTTTGCATGTTCTGAAGTTCGTAACTTTGTGCAACCAGACAATGTATGATTTTGTCAATTACATTTAGAGCAACCCAACGAGCAATACAGTACGCATCATCAGCCCGTATTTCATGGTATGTCTGTGCCGCTGTTGTTCTGTTTGCTTTCATGACGTACTCACGTTTCTTGGTGGTTAAACCTTGCTATTTCGTGCAACAGATGTACATCCGGCGAAAGCCATACGACATAGGATTCGAAGATGCACTACCTTGTTGGAACAGCGATGATGAGTGCATAGACATTTCGAAATTTGGAAAGGTAAGTGAACAAACCTCTTATCCAAGGTTTATTCGTAACATCCCCATCACGATAAGTCTCTGGAACGAAAAATGATTTTATCGATTCGCAGATTTTACTTCCTACACTCTGGCAACATTCAGACCATTGGGTCCTATACGAGATGAATTTTCAGCTAAAACAACTATGGTGCTACAACTCATTGGACTGCCATAGTGGCGTAGAACGCCATGCTATGCATTTGGTAAGCTTGTACCCAAAGGTGAAAAAGCTATTCGAGGTGGACCGGACTGTAATATATTATCCCTTTTTCACAGGCGGGATTCCTTAACGGGCAAATGGGTGTCGACATTGGTGAGTGGATGTTGCTCTGTGCTGACGATGCTCCGTTACAAAGTAATGGGGTCGATTGTGGCATATTCGTAATGAAGCATATTGAAGCAATATACAATGGAGAAGAACCTTGTTTTCACGCTGTATGAGCTTCGTATCCGATGTTATTGGGTATTCCTGTTATATATTGGTTTCACATTACCTGTTTTGTTGCAGGAACATATGCCGGTAATACGCGACGAAATATGCGGAAAATTAATTGAGTTTAAAACGAACGGCAGACAGAATAGTATAAAGTGAAACCTATCGATTGCTCTGTCTGTACAACCTAACGAGGCCCTCCATCACCGTTCTCGCCGTCCTCCTCGACAGCAACCCAGTCGGTGCAGTCGCGCTGAGGGTGGCCAGCAAGAGCTCCGCCAAGTCCTCTTCCTCTCCCTAGCGAGGTCTAAGCGGATTTGTCATTCCGGTGACGGGTGTTCATCTCGTTCCGTTGACGGGTGTTCTATGAAAAGTAAATTGTATTCAAAAATAGTTTTGTGTTGTATACGCATAACCAATGCTGGTAAAGTTGTTCTTAAGCAATGAAGAATACTGTACAGCGAAAGATATTTCTAAATATCGCATTACGTGAACTTATCAATAAGAAGGGTTTGTTCTTAGAAATCGTTGTATTGATGAACCGACGGTAATGTACACCTAAGGCGATTTCTTTAGACGTACTTGTGGATTTATTTGAGACCCAAAGATTCGGTCCAATCGCATTGACTACCATTCAGAATAGCCCTCTGGCATGACATTGTTTTCATTAATGCGGAGTGCTTTTTTATTTAAGATTTGCTTTTGGTTTAATGAAACTGACGTATATACTCGAAAACTGACGGAGGGTGATAGGACGTTTCATTAATATTTGAATGACACAACACACAGTTCCACTTTGCTTCGCGAATAAGGAACCGACATAATCGACAATTCCTGCATACACGACTTATTCTTGAATCGAGTGCATAGGCGGCTTCGACGCAGTTGTCGTATCCGTCTATACCTTTTTCATAGGTCTGTAAGATCATAATTGAAGAAACCGTTGTTTAAAATTCAAGCAATTTTCAAATGCTGGCACATGTTTTTATGGTCGTAGCAGTGTAGTTTGACGTTAGACCACCAAGCGTATCGCTTTGTACTATTCGTAAAATACAAACGCGACATTAAAGCGATGTTTAAGCATACAACATTTCATAGCGATGTTGAATATTATCATTTCGAACTTTAGAAGTCTTTGTTCATTGCATACATCGCAGTCTCACCTTGCGACTGTCAATCACGCGGGTTGAGCGCACATCTTTTATCAATTACAAGCCTTTTAGATCCTCGCCTCCGTCAGTTTCTCCTCCGAAATTAGAAAGGACGTCAACTTTTTGCAGAGTTCTTTGCGGAATCCGGGTATATCAACCTGCAAAAACAGATTGTAAACTAGAAGCAATAGACATGCCCTTAATTCCCAATAACAGAGGCCAAGGAATGGCATACAGCGTCGAAACAGGGTTCTGCACCATTGTATATCGCTTCAATGTACTTCATTACAAATACGCCGCAATCAACGCCATTATCTTGTAAAGGAGCATGGTATGCCGTGCGATAGATCCACTCGCTGACATCGACTCCCAAAATGGCTATGAGGAAACCGATCTGAGAATAATGCGACCGAAAGTAAATTCATGACCCCAGTACACTACACGATACTCATATAGATGAAATCTTACGAGATGGAAAATGTCTAGCCGTAAACCACTGTCAACTTCCAACGAATTGTAACACCATAGTTGTTTTTCGCGTAAATCCATCACGTATAAGACCCAATGCTTTTCAGACTGCTAGAGTGTAGGAATCAGTATCTGCAAATAGATCAAAAAAATGTTGTTACCACTGTCACGCTGTAATATTGCACTGTAGGTTTGTTTGCTTACCTTTTCACTTGTCATAAGGTCTCTGCAGTGATTACCGTTAACCCAATAAGGTTTGCCGTCTTGAAATCCACTGGAGTATGGCAAACAGCGTAATATAGTCTGCAAACCGAAAGAAACATTGCTAACACCAACGTTAACATACGAATCAATTGGACTAAATCAATAATGAAAAGCAACATAAAATACAACCGATATACCATGAAATATGGGCTGACGACGCTCACAGTCTGGCTTGGTGCGTTGCTTTTAATATAATTTACGAAATCGGATATAGTCTGTTTGCAGCAAATATGGTGTTGTATTGATCATACGTACACATGGCTTACATTTATAGACAACTACTACTAGTTTCATACTAACAAAATTACTGATCATGTTGCATTGTGCGAATTCACTGCTTATTCGGTTGATGTCCTCCAGGAGTGATTGACTAAGTTTTCGCCCAACTTCGTCGATGGATGTTCGACTGAAATGAATGCGGACATTGCGATGACCGATATTTAAATTACATTATATAGTACACAAAAATAAATCGCAAAAAACGCATGAAAGAGACGGATTTTGCTGAACATGTAGACTATGTGTAGACAATATACCCATGATTCGCCATTGTTGGTCGTGTAGCTGTCTTCGTCTGCCTCACCGACTATAATTTTCTATGTTCGAGGGCGGATCTCCAGGTTTATGAAGGAACCGTCAGTTTGGTTGTTGCTCGTTCACGAAGTAGAAGACAAACACACCTTCCAGTGCTTGTGCGACTATTTATGACCTAAAAGATGTACTGCTCAACCAACATGATCAATGAATACTGTACGACAACTCAAACATTTATGGGTATCCGTTGGAAAATACACATTGAGTAGCCTTTTATTTATAATATATGGATACAACTTTTCACAAGATAACAATAATGATTTCAAAAGGCAAGTGGAGGTGTCGGGAACGCGAAAGATTTGCTGGAGAAGAAGTTGACTGGAGGTATATGGCGATTTGTGCGATGCCACATATCGCTATTCAACGATAACCACAAATCGTCATACAGTGATGTCATCATTCGCCTTCCTGCAGAAGCAAAAACCCGCTATCTATCGATTTGAACAAATTCAACCACGAACCGCAAGTCGTCAATGAAAAACGACTATAAACTCTCAAAAATCTGGCATTGTGGAGATCGGGTCATGCAAAGAGGCATGACAACTACGTTAATAGCCCACACGAGATTCCTGTGTCCCAAACCTATTTGTCGACTGCATCATAGTCTGTCATGAAAGAGAAAATATTAGACACTGAATTAAGTTTCACAAGAAATGCATACCTCCTCGCAACATCGATTACATACCAAAAGCCTTGTAAAACTGTAGCGATCGTTGCCGAAAATCTGGTCGGGAGGAATGTAGGTTTGAACGTTTGCCAGTACTTTTGCAGGGTATTGCTGCATGATGGACATTACACGAGTTAGCTATTTGACAAGCTTCACGCAATGGGAAGCAATATAATGTTTTACATACCTGTTCATTCGAAGGGCTTTGGTGTTTTTTATTACAGGTTGGTTGTTTCTTAGTCATTTTCTTGCCAACCAATTCTAGTTCACCCTTTGCCCTCCGACGACTGCGATCAGAGGCAGGTTTTCTTTTGATACCCTGCGCTTCATGAATATGTCCATCATAAATGTCCATCATAATCAACAACGTTCACTACTGACTTGTTGAAGATAATGTTTACGCTTCGGCGCAACTTCTCGGGAGTGTCAAGCGAGACATGATTTTGACCTACGTTGTTCGATCCCATTATCTTCGGCTGGTATTCATTCGCTGCAACAGACTTAATGTGAATTAACTCCACGTTTTCAAGTAACTCCGTTGCAGCTTTTCTCACACATGCATAGCCTTCTTCGCTTCTCGATGCCAAATCAGCAACATGCATGAATGACCTACATAGTTGTTGGTAACGGGAGGCTATGTGGCACTTCTCGTCAACACCAGATTTACTCGCATTGTCCATAACGAGCATTTCAATCTTCGCGCGTCTCGTCCATCTTCGCATTACGTAAGACTCAGGTATTTCTTGTATCTTCTCTTGATTGAGTGCCTTTAATGCATGACAGCATAGGATACCTTTGAATTCATACATTTTGCACGAACATTCTACCCTTCCGTTGTCGACATTGTACGTGACATGCGCTTCTTGCCTTTCCTGATGCTTTTCGCCCTGACAAAAAATATGGTATTTGTGCATATTCTCGGTTTGCACCAGTTCTTCTATTTTGCAATTCATGACATGCAACACCTCTTTCTTGATCCATTCAAATACAGTTAGTGTATACAGAGCTGCAGGTCGCATCAATATTTTCATGCCAAAAGTTAGAGGTCGTGTATTGAAGCATTTCACGTCTTGTTCAAGCTCATTCTGTCTTAGACCGTCTACAAATAATTCATATTGTTCCATGAAACGAAACATTGTTAAACATGAATACAGGGTTTTCTTCAGCGTGGCATGCATAGATTCGGCTCTTTGTGTGCTTATCATACCTGCACAAAAGTATTGTCTTCCATATGCCAATGCCCACTTCTCTTTTTCTGCATATAAATTTTGTAACCACAGACAGTCAGCAAGGTCGTATGTCTTAATCATTTTGTCCCAATCTGACTTAAAGGTGACCTCGTCTACGCTATGAAGTACACACCTTGTAAAATGTTTGTCAAACCCTGTATTCTGATTAAATATGTGTCCTATGTTCTTTGCTGCATTTTGAAAGATATGCCACAAACACAGGCGATGATGTGCATCTGGCCACACATGAAACACTGCAGCCGCAATTGCGTGATCACCATCTGTAAGTACAGTTTCAGGATGCTTCCCGTTCATTGCCTGTGTAAATACTCTGAACAACCACTCAAAGGTTTCCTTGGTCTGGTCATACACAAAAGCACCGCCTAATATACAACTCTGTGCGTGATGGTTCACTCCCACAAACTGCGTAAATGACCACTGTTTAGTGTTAATCTTTACTGTAGTATCAAACACAAGCACATCATTGAAGCATTCATAATCTAATCTAGACCTTGAATCTGACCAAAACATATTCACGGCATATCCATCTGCGTCCACTTGCATTGCACTAAAGAAACCATGTTCATTACTTGATTTATTCTGTAAGTAACGAACCAAACAACATATTTCTCCGTTCTTCATGTTATCTGTCCTCTTCCTGCTCAAGTGGTTTCTAAGATCCAAAGGTGTGAATGGCACATTTTCGCGACCACCATCAATGCGGGTAAACAAATTGTATGTCTTCCTTGGTGCAATGCCGGCGCTATCGGCTATTTCAGCCATTGCAGCATGAGCTATAGTTACTTTATGATGTGACCTTAGCATAGGAGTCATAAATGATGCAGATAAATCATGATTATGATCACTGATTAAAGTACGCACGACAAATTTCCCATTCGGATGTCTTCTCAAAACCAATCTCGCCTGACATCCACATCTTGATTTTGGCGTGCTCCTAGTTGGATTTCCCATTGATTTCTTCCAACCTTGCTTGGAACAGACATATGTCTTTCTAACCAAGACACCCTGTGCATTTTTTGACCAAGAAAACCTTCTCACACTGAAGCCAACTTTTAAGGCATAATCATTGTAAAATTTATATGCATCTTCTTCGTTATTAAAATGCATTCCTTCTACAGGAACATAGTCAAGTGCAATTCCATGTACATTCCCAGTTCCTACGATTTTATTAAGTGTACTGACATCAAAATCATGATCATTATTGAATTGCATTTCTTCTCCTGGAACATTGAAGTCAGGTGTACTTTCGTGTACATTCCCGGTGCATACACTTTTATTATGTGCGCTGTCATGGTAGTCTACCTCATCATTGAATTGCATTTCTTCCACTGGAACATTCAAGTCAATAGTGGGTCTAATGCCTGCACCCTTCTTTTCATGTGCATCGTCAGTGCAGATGTTCAATTCTTCAGTTGGGTCATAAGTATAGATATTCAATTCTCCAGATCTTTCTATTGATTGAGCTACATCGTCTTTATTACAACCTGATGATAAGCTCAATAATGTTTTAAACAATATATCAATTTGTGTTTGCAGTAATATGGCAAACAAGTCGATATTATCTCACAAAAACGAGAGTCTGTTACTAATACAGCGGTTTGAGATACAATGCATATGATGAGTGAATGTAGGATACCTGATGGGGTAGCGGCCCTTCCTAGCATCTGCAAACAAGCATTCCTGTCAACAGGTCCCAGCGTCTTACAAATATCGATAAGTTTCCAACCTTCGTAAGAACAAGATCTACCTGCAATAACCAAACAAAGCCTTAATGACACACAAGACGACATGCCTTCTTCATCGATAGCATGATGCTGGGAAGCTACTCACGCCGCCTTGATGGAACTGGTTGGAATGTTTGTGCATCATTGCTTTCTTCCTTAATGCCTAACAACAACAACAAATAAAAGAAGACAGTGGAATGTTTTGTAAGCAATATATCAATTTTCGTTAGCAAGCGGCATAGGTTTACTACGATTTAATCAGGATGCATATAAGAATGGATACCACTAGGGTTACGCAAGTCAAAGCAACGATTTAATGAATGAAAGTATCAAAGCAAGTGCGGTTTGATGTTTGCTTATGCTGAGCATCGACGTGTCGCTTACCATGCCAATAAAATAAACATGTCGTACATGTGTGTTGACGATAACACTCTCATAATATCCACGAGGCTCTAAAGCGAGTTCAATAGAAGTCACTGAGAGAGCAACGATATGCATGCGAAAATCGCCCCGCCATGCGTGTCAAGATGTGTTTCTGCACCCAAACGTTTTCAAAGTCTGTGTACAAATATCTTACAAATACATATTACAAAACATATAATATCTTACAAAACGATATGTATAGCGATTTGTCAGATATTGAAAATCGATACGGCAGTTCAGTATTTATAACTTATAACTCGACGATACAAAAACATACTATCTAAAAGGTCGATAAATATATCGCACAATAAATTACAAATCGATAAGGAAGAACTTGAACATAATAGCAAACAAATCGATATTAACTAACAAAAATGTATCTCACAAAAACGAGAGTCTGTTACTAATACAGCGGTTTGAGATACAATGCATATGATGAGTGACTGTAGGATACCTGATGGGGTAGAGGCCCTTCCTAGCATCTGCAAACAAGCGTTCTTGTCAACAGGTCCCAGCGTCTTACAAATATCGATAAGTTTCCAACCTTCGTAATAACAAGATCTACCTGCATTAACCAAACAATGCCTTAATGGCACACAAGACGACATGCCTTCTTCATCGATAGCATGATGAGATGAAAAGCTACTCACGGTGCCTTAATGACACTGGTTGGAATGTTTGTGAATCATTGTTTTCTTCCATGATGCCTAACGACAGCAGAAATGAAGAGAAGACACTGGAATGTTTTGTAACACAAGGCAGGCACGAGAAGGCGACAGTGTGTTGTACATCAGGATAAAAAATAAGGCGGAAAGCTCGACTGGAGACGAAGGCAAAGTTTGCGTTGATAATGAGAGCACTGTTACAGCAGATGGCGCAGGCGAACGTCTCCACTTTAAATGGTTAACATCAAACTTTCTGGAAGGAGGACTTTTTTGTCCTTTTCCCCACCCGTCGTTTCACAACTTTTGAATGGAGGATATTTTTGTCATTTCCTCGAACCGTCATTTCAGGGCAAGAAAAGCAAGTAAGGGTGATTAAGTCTTTGCAACAGCACCAAGTCCGATGCAAAGTTATGTCAACATACACGGGAATACGAGCCCCATGTTCATGAATACGTGGCGCTCATTCGATCCCCCGAACACGGACGTGGGATTCAGTGAATCATCGGGGGCGAACATACACAACCCTCTCATCCTTTGCAACGATTATCAATGGGGGAGGTAGGTACCCAGTTTGACAGTGGTCGACGGTTGAGGCAGGGAGATCCAATCTCCCCTTATTTGTTTTTGTTAGCTATGGAAAGATTGAGCAGGCGAAGAGATGACTGACAACATCATCCCTTGTCGTGTCAGGAACTTACTTTTGGTGTCCGTTTTTAGCAGTTGATGCACTCTTTTTTAATCAGTGGAGGAATTCTATTGAAAATTTCCTTCGTATCATTAAGGATTTTGAATCCGGATTAAGAAGAGTCAGCCAAAAGAAATCCATCTTTATCCCATCTAGGATGAGTGAAGCCCGAATCATGCAGATCCAATCTCGGTGTGGTTGGAGGGGCCAGCACCCTTCCTCTCAAGTACTTGGGTGTCCTTTTTTTTTTTTTTTTTCGACGATGAAAGCTGGGGTGAGGCAGACCCCTACCTGTTTATTAGCTCAAGGAACTATACAAATTTACAAAGTGGGGATCCATATGAGACCAGTGTTTTTTATCATTGGGAACGTTGGACAGGGTTTGGTTTAAAGTCTGAACATTGACCTG
The DNA here is from genome assembly GCF_984573655.1 of Nuphar pumila. Lineage (NCBI taxonomy): Eukaryota > Viridiplantae > Streptophyta > Magnoliopsida > Nymphaeales > Nymphaeaceae > Nuphar > Nuphar pumila. The sequence continues at coordinate 97,936,449 of NC_143255.1, read as the reverse complement.
ACTGTGAAGTAAGGGCCTTCTCTTATCCGGCTGTGGAGGGTGATGTGCAAGGCAAGTTATCACCCTTTACAAAATCCTGGTTCAATGAGACTGAGGGGGTCAGATTCGTTCGCTTCTGCAGGCGCTCTGAACGACCTTATTTTCACGATGGGGAAAGTCGCGTCTTGTGCGGGATTGCACTGCAACATTGGTCGACAGAGCTGGACCCTGTTGCATCGGTGGAACGTTTTCCTTCATGTGTTGGACAGAGGCTGAAAAAGAAGACCCATGCTGAGGCTGTGCAGCGAGGTCTCCCGCACGACTCGGTTGAGGATAATGTGGTGACGTGGAGGATCTGGTGGCATTTTGTCCAGCATGGCCAGAGTGACCTGCGGGTGTGGCCCTGTCCTTGACGCTGGGTGCCACATAGCCCACGTTTTGATGGTTGGGAGAGAGTGGGTAGGTTAGGTACCTACCTGCTCCGGTGATTGCCGGAAAAACGATCAACTCTGGCTTGATGCTCGCAACTGCAGGGACATAACCAGGAAGATCCTCGTTGGATGTGGTGGCTGCTGATGGCTCAACTTCCATCATAGAACCAGAATCTGAGCAAGGCTTAGGTTCTGCTGACGGTGGCTGAACTTTCTGACCGGTTGTTTTGAAGGTGCGTTGAAGCGTGTCTGAAGAAGGAGCGTCCGTCACCGTCTCCTTCTCACTACCGCAGTGAATCCCTTTAGCCAAGGAAGGGGTTATTATCAGACGACTGCTCTGATTCCTTTTTATCGGGGCCCGACCGAATAGAAAACCGTTTTGATTGTGGGTCTTTGGGATTGCGATGCAGGTTGGATTTGGGCTGCCTGTGCAGTTTAACCTGCTGCCAATCATCCTTCTCGGGCGTTGATGAACTATTGGAAGGAGCCGATTTGCGAACTGGAGAAGTCACTGAAGAGTGGTTTGTTGAACGGCACTCCCAGTAAAACCGAACTTTTTGTTCGTAGATTATTTCTTGTTGGAAGGTTCTACGGTTCAAAATTGCAATCTCTATCTTCGGTTTAGGCACAAAGTTCAGGGGAACAACCACGCAAATTCGTGCAAATGCGCAGTGGTCCATGGCTCGGGTATACCCATCAACTTCGATAAGATGTCCCGGCAGATACAAAGCGATGCATTCAAACACGTCCTTCGTCCAACACTCGGCGGATAGGCCCAGAAGCCTGATCCACATAGGGACATGATTAGTTGCTTGGAGTTTGAGTTCCATACCAGGCACCCATTGATGCACCAGGTTATGCCCAAGGGCCTCCATGAAGTACGCGAGTCATATCCTCTGCGTTACTTGGTCTTTTAATGAAGAGGCCATGATGAACGGATGCAAATTTTACAAGCAAAGAAAACTTTTATAGTGCTCATAGTTCTTGAAAAGCAAATTGGTATTCAAGATAAATTCTGGGTGTTTCGGTCGATCTTTTGGAATAGGAATGTGTAGTGCGGAGCTCTATTGAGTGGAAAATATATTTTGAGTGTAGCAACGCACAGTATGCATTCGCTTGATCGATGACGTGTAGTGATAACACATGTGATAGGTATCAGTATCGTCATTAGTGCATCGTTGTGTGACGGCACACACGTGGAGCGTTGTTTGGTTAAGCAGTGCCAACAGATCAGAGGATGTTGCTTTTGAAGATTTGGTTAAAGACCTCTCAACTTGCAAGATATCTCACACGTAGCGGTAGGACGCACGAGAGTATGTGTGGGTTAGGGCTAATTCTCCTAAGAATCACCTTAGGTGGTTGCAACCGAGTACGGTGACTCAGCGCTAGGCAAGTGAATGCCTAGGCACCGACGAATGAGTCTGGGTGGTGCTCTTCGCTATGGTGTTCAATTATCAACTGACCTTCGGTCTGGAGGCTGCAAGGTCTTGTTCCTTTGATGGCAAGGTTTTGTTGTGTCGTGTGCATGAAATCGCAATATGCTCCATGGCACGAAAGGCTAAGGAAAAGTTTGTGCCTCTATCGGAAGTGATGGCTAGTATGTGATGACTATGCACTAAGTGGCATGAACTATAAGAAATGCGCATTTGAAAATGTGCTTGATCAGCTTCCGCTAGGCAGCTGTGCACGGGGTGGTGTGCAAGGCCAATAAAAATGATTCAACACATGAAAAGGTGTTGGTACCCAGCCTTTGGCCAACTTGGTGCGTCACAGGTTTGCAAAGTATTCTATGCCACCAACAGAGCGATAGAAAGGTTTGCAGCGGTAAAGAAGGACCGTCACATCACACCTTATTGAAAAAAGTAAGCCCATAACAAATTGACATCAGAGCAGAAAGATTCACGAAGACCTTGTTGTTCATTGTATGCAACACTAAAAAGGACAATGATGATTTATCTTGGTTATTCAAATTTTTGCAACTGAAGTATGGTTGACCGAACATAGCAGCAAGATGTTGGCAAAATGGTACAGGACATCTTGTTGATGACAAACAGAAGTGTAAGGTTACTGTTCAGTTGACTAAGAGAACATAGATAAATCAAAAGATTCCTACCAATTGTGCGTTAGACTCACAAGTGGAGTGTGACATTTGCATTATGCATGCAGAGAATGCACGTTGGATTCGGCTAGATGAATTTGTACATTTGGGTATGAGAGACTCAACTAAACTTCTAGATTCTCTTTCAAGATTGTGAGTTAGCGGAGTGCCCACGTAGAGCAAGAATGCTTATTGTTTTGGTTCCTTGAGTTGGCAGATCCTCAATAGTTTGTGTATGCAGAAAAAGTTGTTGCCCGTGGCTCGTTGGTTCTTTTGAGAACATTTTGTTGACTTTGAGAGAGAGAGAGTTACAATATGCTGGCTTTGAGAGAAAAGTTGCAACATTGGGCCAAAGGTACCTATATGAGGACGAGTGCCAAGAAAGATGCTTTTAATGACCACTTTGGGGTGATACACAACAAGACGTCCCTCACTTGAGGACTAGTTTAGACCATTGAAAAACTGCAAGTTGGTACTTAAAGGAGTTGATATCCTTACAACACACATTGGTGGTCGTCTTTCTCTGTGAGGACTACGAAGAGCTTGGACTTGCCCTTACTAGGGTTAGAAGGCATCCCCACCCATGAGCATAAAGATGGTAAGTTTATCATGCGGGCGAGGATGACCTGCTTGTGTATGAGACTGTACTAGGTTTCACGAGCAAATGATGATCGATGTTGATAAAGCAGAAGACCGCTGTCTAAGTGATCAGAGACGCATTAAGGAATGAGACTTGACGTGTTAAAGGTTGCGACGATGGTGGATATAAACTAGAACAAGTTGAGTAGGCTAAATAAAAAGAGTAAATCAAAGATAAATACAAAGGGAAACTGGCATATCAGTGAAAACTATGTTCTTACCTACACCAGCATTGTCGAAGACGATAATGGTTTTGGGTGAGGAAGAATGTCCTGGGCTAATCTTTCAGAATAAGACATATGCAGCGTGGAGCTCTACTAAGTGAAAAATGCATCGAGTGTAGGAATGCACGGTATGCATTCATTTAATCAGTGATGTGCAGTGATAGCACGACATGCGATAGGCATCAATATCATCATTAGTCATCGTTGTGTGGCGGCACATACGTAGAGCGTTGTTTGGTTAAGCAGTGTCAGTGAATCAGATGATATTGCCTTAAGAGATTTAATTAAGGACCTCTCGGCTTGCAAGATATCTCACGCATAACGATTGGATTCATGGGGGTGCATGTGGGTTAGGGCTAATTCCCCCAGGAATCATCTTAGGTGGTTTCAACCGAGTATGGTGACTCGAGGCTAGGCAAGTGAATGCCTAGGCGTTGATGAATGAGTCTGGGTGATGCTCTTCGCTATGGTGTTCAATCATCAACTGGTCTTCGGACTGAGGACTGTAAGGTCTTGCTCCTTTGGTGGTAAGGTTTTGCTATGTCGTACGCATGAAGTCGCAATACGCTCCATGACACTCAAGGCTAAGATAAAGTTTATGCCTCTTTCGGAAGTGATAGCTAGTATGAGACGACTATGCACTAAGCGACATGAACTACATGAAATACACATTTGGAAATGCACTTGATTAGCTTCCACTAAGCCGCTGCGCACGGGATGGTGCGCAAGGCCAATGAAAATGTTTCAGTACATGGAAAGGTGTTGGTATACGACCTTTGGTTGTTAAGTTGGGCAACTTGACACATTGCGGGTTTACGAAGCATTCTATGCCCGTGACAGAGAGATAGAAAGGCTTGCGGTGGTAAGGAAGGACTGTCACACTGCACTGGCTTATTGAAAAAAGTAAGCCTGTGACAAATTGACATCAGAGTAGAAAGATTGACGAATACATTGTTGTTCATTGTATGTGACACTGAAGAGGACAATGATGATTTATCTTGGTTACGCAAATTTTTGCAGATGAACTGTGGATGACCGAGGACAAAAGTAAGATGTTGGCATGATGGTATGGGACATCTTGTCGATGACAAGTAGAAGTGTAAGGTTGTTGTTCAGTTGGCTAAAGAAACATAGATAAACCAAAAGATTCCTACCAGTTGTGTCTTAGGCTCACAGGTGGAGCATAACGTTTGCCTTGTGCATGCAGAGAATGCACGTTGGATTCGACTGAATGGATTTTCACTTTTGAGTATGAGAGACTCAATTAAACTTCTAGATTCTCTCCCAAGATTGTGGGTTAGCAGAGTGCTCACGTTGAGCAAAAATGCTTGTTGTTTTGGTCTCTTGACAAATCCTTAATAGATTGTGTGTGCAGAAAAAGTTATTGTTCGTGGCACGTTGGTTCCTACGAGAACGTTTTGCTGACTCTGAGAGAGAGAGAGAGTTACAACATGCTGACTTCAAGAAGAGAGTTGTAGTATTGAGCCAAAGGTACCCATATGAAGACAAGTGTCCAAAAAGACGCTTTGAATGACCACTTTGGGGTGATACACAACAAGGTGTTCCTCACTTGAGGACTAGTTTGGACCATTAAAAAACCACAAGTTTGTGCTTAAAGGAGTTGATATTCCTACGACACGCATTGACAGTCATCTTTCTTTGCGATGACTACGAAAGGCTTGGACTTGTCTTTATTGGGGTTGGAAGGCATCCCACCCATGAGCATAAAGACAGTAAGTTTATCGTGCGGGCGAGGATGACCTGCTTGTGTATGAGACTGCATTGGGGTCTCACAAGCAAATGATGCTCGATGTTGATAAAGTAGAAGACCGTTGTCTAAGTGATCAGAGGCACATTAAAGAATGCGACTTGGCGTGTTAAAGGTTGTGGCGATGGTGGATGTAAATCAAATCAAGTTGAGTAGGCTGAAGAAAAAGAGTAAACCAAAGATAAGTACAAAGGGAAACTGACATATCAGTAAAGACTGTGTTCTTACCCATACCAGCATTGTCGAGGACGATAATGGTTTTGGGTGGGAAAGAATGTCCCAAGCCGATCTTTCAAAATATGACATATGCAGTGCAGAGCTCTACTAAGTGGAAAATATATAGAGTGTAGGAATGTGCGGTATGCATTCACTTGATTAGTGACGTGCAGTGGTAGCACAACATGCGATAGGCATTCATATCATCGTTAGTGGATCGCTGTGTGGCGGCACATACATAACGCGTTGTTTGGTTAAGCAGTGTCAACGAATAAGATGATGTTGCCTTTGGAGATTTGGTTAAGGACCTCTCAGCTTGCAAGATGCCCCATGCATAGCGGTTGGATGCATGGGGGTACATGTGGGTTAGGGTTATTTTCCCCAGGAATCACCTTAGGTGGTTTCAACCGAGTATGGTGACTTGGAGCTAGGCAAGTGAATGCTTAGGCGCCGATGAATGAGTCTGGGTGGTGCTCTTCGCTATGGTGTTCAATTATCAACTGATATTTGGACTAGGTGCTACAAGATCCTGTTCCTTTGGTGGCGAGGTTTTGCTATGTCGTGCACATGGAGTCGTAATACGCTCCATGACACGCAAAGTTAAGGCAAAGTTTATGTCTCTTTTAGAAGTGATAGCTCGTATGAGACAACTATGCACTAAGTGACATGAACTACATGGAATGCACATTTGGAAATGTGCTTGGTTAGCTTTCGCTAGGCAGCTGTGCACGGGGTGGTGCGCAAGGCCAATGAAAATGTTTCAGTACATGAAAATGTATTGGTATACGGCCTTTGGTTGTTAAGTTGGCCATCTTAAGCAGCTTGGTACATCACGAGTTTGCAAAGCATTCTATGCCCGTGACAGAGTGATAGAAAGGCTTGCGGTGGTAAGGAAGGACCGTCGCACTGCACTGGCTTATTAAAAAAAGTAAGCCTGTGATAAATTTACATCAGAGTAGAAAGATTCACGGAGACCTTGTTGTTCATTGTGTGCAACACTGAAGAGGACAATGATGGTTTATCTTGGTGACACAAATTTTCATAATCGAAGTGTGGTTGACCGAGGACAGAAGCAAGATGTTGGCAGGATGGCATGGGACATCTTGTCGATGACAAGCAGAAGTGTAAGGTTGTTGTTCAGTTGACTAAGGAAACATAGATAAATCAAAAGATTTCTACCAGTTCTGCGTTAGGCTCACAGGTGGAGCATGATGTTTGCCTTGTGCATATAGAGAATGCACGTTGGATTCGACTGAATGGATTTATACTTTTGGGTATGGAAGACTCAACTAAACTTTTAGATTCTCTCCTAAGATTATGGGTTAGCGGAGTGCCCACGTTAAGCAAGAATGCTCATTATTTTGGTCCCTTGAGTTGGCAGATCCTGAATAGATTGTGTGTGCAGAAAAAATTATTGTTGGTGGCTTGTTGGTTCCTGCGAGAACATTTTGCTAACTTTGAAAGAGAGAGAGAGAGAGTTACAACATGTTGGCTCAGGGAGAGAAGTTGCAACATTGGGCTAAAGGTGCCCATGTGAGGACGAGTGCTCAGGAAGATGCTTTGAAGGACCACTTTGGGGTGATACACAACAAGGCGTTCCTCACTTGAGGATTAGTTTGGACCATTGAAAAATCGCAAGTTGGTGCTTAAGGGAGTTGATATCCCTGCGGCATGCATTGGTGGCAATCTTTTTCTGCGAGGACCATGAAGGGCTTAGACTTGCTCTTGGTGAGGTTGGAAGTTATCCCAACCATGAGCATAAAGACGACAAGTTTATCATGCGGTCAAGGATGACCTACTTGTGTATGGTACTGCACTGGGGTCTCACGAGCAAATGATGCTCGATGTTGATAAAGCAGAAGACCGTTGTCTAAGAGGCACGTTAAGAAATGAGACTTGACGTATTAAAGGTTGCGGCGATGATGAATGTAAACCAAAACAAGTTGAGTAGGCTGAAGAAAAAGAGTAAATCAAAGATAAGTACAAAGAGAAACTGACATATCAGTGAACACTGTGTTCTTACTTACACCAGCATTGTCGAGGATGGCAATGATTTTGGGTGGAGAGAATATCTCAGGCCGATCTTTCAGAATAGGACATATATAGTGCGCAACTCTACTTAGTGAAAAATGCATCTACTATAGGAACATGTGGTATGTGCTCGCTTAATCGATGATGTACAGTGGTAGCACAACATGCGATAGGCATCAGTATCATCGTTAGTGCATCACTGTGTGACAGTACAGATGTAGAGTGTTGTTTGGTTAAGCAGGGCCAACGAATCAGAGGATGTTGCCTTTGGAGATTTGGTTAAGGACCTCTCGGCTTGCAAGATGTCCCACGTGTAGCGGTTGGACGCACGGAGGTACATGTGGGTTAGGGCTAATTTCCTCAGGAATCATCTTAGGTGATTTCAACCGAGTATGGGGACTCGGGGCTAGGCAAGTGAATGCCTAGGCATAGACGATTGAGTTTGAGTAGTGCTCTTTGCTATGGTGTTCAATCATCAATTGGTCTTCGGACTAAGGGCTGCAAGGTCTTGTTCCTTTAGTGGTGAGGTTTTGTTGTGTCATGCGTATGGAGTCACAATACGCTTTATAGAACGCAAGGCTAAGACAAAGTTTGTGCCTCTTTTGGAAGTGATAGCTAGTATGAGATAGTTATGCACTAAGCGACATGAACTACATGGAATGCGCATTTGAAAATGTGTTTGATCAACTTTCGCTAGGCAATTATGCATGGGGTGGTGCACAAGGCAAATGAAAATGATTCAGCATATAGAGAGGTGTTGGTACGTGGCTTTTGACCGTTAAGCTGTCCAGCTTGGCACATCGTGAGTTTGTGAAGCATTCTATGCCCGTGCCAGAGCGATAAAAAGGCTTGCAACGGTAAAAAAAGACCATCACACCACACTGGTTTATTGAAAAAAGTAAACCCGTGACATTGGGATTCCCTCCCAAAAATCTAACAAATAATGTTCATTTGAAGGGTGCAAGTTGTTGGGATAAACCACCGCGTTGGTAGTGGTTACCGACGATGTGGATAACGCTCCCCCACAGAAGGTGTTCCTTTTGTTAAACCCGCACAAAATCAGGAGAGAACAATTGCACAAACCGTTCCCACTCTGTGCCTATAAAGGGGTATCATGAGCGACCCCTGATAATCGGCAAATACAAAGTAGAAAAATTAGATTTTCATATACAAGGAAATACGAGAGGGTTTAGAGCCTTACCTCTCCATTCAAAGTATTTCCATCCGATCGCGGGAATCGGTCCTGCTCACCGACTGTATCCGGCAGCCTGCGCTTGTGGAGGGCCACAGTCCGACTAAGGAGAAACCACTCCTTGCTTCGATCAACCTCTGCTCCAGCTGACCTCCACCACCAGCAGAAGTACTCTTATGGCTACCTTAGGTACGCAGTCCTCTCCTATTGATTTGTTGTTTTAACACAATATTTGCCTTGCTGTGTTTTTCTCTGTCTCTGCGCAGGGCCACCGCCATTAAGGGGAGGCGATCCCAGACGACCCTACAATGGGTTATGGGCCCATCACACTTCCGCTGCGAGGGCTTGATGGTGTTTTTCCGACAACTGTCACCATTGGGCGATAGTGTTTTTCGGTAGAGCAAAGTCGTTGTGGGGAGACATTGCAGGCTGTCAACAGTAGATCGTCGTGGGCCGACATGGTGACGCCGGCAGCCGACGACTGTCATCGTAGGGCGACTAAGTAAAAAAAAAATCAATTTGGACCGACTTACCTCCAAATTTGAGGGTTTTAGTCGGGAAGGGTGCGCCGACTGCTCCCATTGCCTTTTCTCCTCCATCAAGGTTCTCTAGAGATGATGATGATGCTGTCATCGGTGACTATCGAGTCGCTGGAGCATGGCAGCAAGGCCTGTCATGGCTGTTCTCGCCCCACCGTCGAAAGCAAGTGACCATTGGGTCACTGACGGTGGAAGAAAACCTGCCTTTGTCGTCGGATAGTCGACAATCATCGGATTGTCAGATCGTCACGACCGACGACGTAAATCTTCATTTGCATCCAGAGGAGAAAGAGCAAAATAGGGTTTCGAAAAACCCTATTTCGTGTTTCAGGTTCTTTTAAAACTCGTTTCGGTTCCCGGGTCCTGGTTTGGGTTTGGACCTGCCCCACTCGAATCCAATCCATAAGGTTATTTGGATCGGATCTGGGATTCGAGTGGGGGACCCATTTTGATTCGATCCATGACCCACATATTTTTGGATCCGGATCAGATCCATAACGAGACCTGATCCATATTACCTGAACTGATCCATAAAAGCTTCTTCAGATCAGATCCGATTCTCAGGTAATGAATCCAAAATCCTTTTGACCCTGACCCGTTATGATTTAGGATTCGGATCGGGTCTAAGAGATTCATTTTGGATCTCTGAAACCACACCCGATGCATCAAGATCCTTCGGATCGGGTTGCGCTTTAGACTCAGATCTGATGACTCATACGGATCCATGAAATTGATTCAGATCGGATCCGGATACAGGTCATTGGGTCTCAGATCACGAATCCAAGCATCATTCTCTGGATCAGATCCGGGTCAATCGGATCTGGTTCTTTCAGTACCAGATCTAGAATCCGATTAAAACTGGATTATACGGTTCTGGATCAGCTTGACAAAACCGATCTAATCGGCCTGTAACAAAGACTGAACCAGTTCATCCGGTTCGACCTATTTTTGAATCGATCTGGATCGCTCTGGAACCAATTCTTAGACAACTGAGACCAGTTCACTGTTGCAGAGACCGGTTCAGATTGTTATAGACCCGGTTCAGTACTTTTTGAAACGATTCAGAGCTTTGTATGACCGGTTCATCCTGTTTTCAGACTGGTTCGTGAGTCATATGACCGGTTCTTTGCGTTTTAAGACTGGTTTGTGGGTCTTATGACCGGTTCATCCAGTTTTCAGATTGGTTCATGGGTTATATGGCTGGTTCATCCATTTTTCAGACGGGTTTATTCATTTTTAGACCATTTCGAAGGTTACTTGACCGATTCTTGTGTTTTAAGACCGATTCAAGGCATTATTTCATATTGGCATTAAGGATAGTTAGATGACTTTGTGTATTCACGTAATCAAAATGGCTGAAATACATGTATATCATCAAAGAATTTTAGTACTATCATACAGTTTAAGCTAATATTAATATTGTACTTAAATTTGTGAAACGATAAACGACCCAAATGTAGTTTTATCGTGTTTTGAATTTAGGTAGGATTGAATAAGGTAAATGTGTCGAGATACATCACACATGTGTATCCAAAGGTATCTTGTGTCGATAATCTAACTTCACAAGAACCTTAGTTTTACCGAATATAGTCGGTAAGCGAAGTGGTTTCGCGAGCTCTTACCAAAGTAGGACTCCGATGACTCCCTTCATTCTCCTGAAAATAAGCATATTAAGGACCTTTATTCTTTTGCTTTTTTCATTAAAGTTTTAGTCTCGTACGAATGCTTCTTGATACATATTTTTTGTCGTGCAGTTTCTAGTTCCGTGATTTTAGATGACTCTAGCTGTATACCTTTTCTAGATGAATCAAATTTTAGTGATTGAAAAGATACTGTACTTTTTACATTAGGGTATATGGATCTAGATATGGCTCTAAGGATAGATGAACCCGCAGCTCTAACTGATTAAAGCACTGCTGAACAAAAGAGTGCTTTTGAGAAGTGTGAGCGCTCGAATAGACTTAGCCTGTTGCTTTTGCAATCTAAGGTGGCTAAGAATATTCGTAGTGCTATACCACAATGCATGACAATTAGAGAGTTTTTAAGTGTTATTGAAGCACAATTTGTGAGTTCAAATAATGCCAGAGCCAGTACCCTGATGTCTAAACTCATATCTATGAAATATACTGAAGGGAGAAACATTTGCCAAGATATTTTTGGAGATGAGAAATATAGCGTCTCAGCTAAATGACATGAAGTTCACCATCTCTATTTTTTTCCTAGTGCATTTAGTTCTAGCGTCATTACCCTTGGAATACAAACCTTTCAAAATCTCTTACAACACATAATGATGAATGAACGTTCAATAAACTTATGTACAAGTGTGTTGAAGAAGAAGAGAGGTTGAAAGGAGAGAAGGTGCAAAGTGCACATATGACTTCTCATGCATCCAAGGTAGGACCAAGGAATAATGTATTTAAAAGAAATGCTAGGAAGAAGCCAATTGGGGATAAGTCATCCCAAGACAAACAATCCGACTCTGCTCCCATAAAGTGCTTTTTTTGCAAGAAGAGACACAAGAAGACAAATTGCATAAAGTATAAGAAGTGGTTAGAAAAGAGAGGTAATTTATCGTTTGTTTCTCATGAATGTAATTTATTATAAATTCCTAAAAATAGCTGGTGGATTGATTCTGGTGCTACTGTTCATATTTTCAACCGTCTACAACTGTTCATGAGAAGAAATAAACCAACAATGCATGAGAAAAACATCTATTCGGGAAACAAGATGCGTTCACATGTGAAGGGTGTTGAAATCTGCAGGATTACTCTAGATATAGGCGTAGTTTTAGATCTTCATGATGTCTTTTATATTTCATCATATAGTAGAAACTTAATTTTAATTTTGAAATTAGATAAATTTGGATATTGTTTTAAGTTTGAAATTTTTAAATTGTTCATTTATAAAAATTCAATTGAATTTGGTTCTGCATTAGTTTATGATGGTTTGTATAGATTGAACGTGAAGATCCAAACTTAGGAGTCTCTAACTTCTGAATACGCATTGGTTAGAAATAAACGTAGCTTGATAAATGATAAATCTTACATATTTTAGCATCAAAGGTTGGGTCATATATCTGAAAAGAGAATAAAGAGACTCGTAAATGAAGGGATCTTGAAATTTCTAGATTTTACCGACTATGACCCATGTATTGATTGCATAAAGGCTAAGCATACAAACACATATAAAGAGGGTACCAAACACAGTAGTGAGACATTAGAGATAGTTCACACAGATGTATGTGGACCTTTTACCTCCTGTAATACAAGCAAAAAATATTTTGTCACCTTTATTCATGACTATTCATGGTATATGTATCTCTACTTGATTTTAAAAAAAAACTGATGTTTTTCAGATGTTTAAGGAATTTAAGAAGGAAGTAGAGAAACAAACCGATAAAGTTATTAAAATAGTCAAGTCTGATAGAGGTGACAAATATTATGATAGATTTACTGAGATGGGGCAAAGGGAAGGACCATTAGCGCAATTTCTCAAAGAGGAAGACATTGTGCCTCAATATACCATGCTCGATAGTGCCTATTAGAATAGTGTAGCTGAAAGGAGGAATCATACACTTAAAGAAATGGTCAGAGCTATGTTGAATTATTCAACACTTCCTATGAAGTTGTGAGGTGAAGCCTTAAGGACTGCTGTGCATATTTTGAATAAGGTACCTACAAAATCTGTGCCTAAAAGTCCTTACGAGTTATAGATAGGTAGAAAACCATCTTTGTCTTATATGCACATATGGAGATGTCCTGCGAAGGCTAAGTTGTATAACCTCCACATTAAAGCCTTTGATCTAAGAACAACGAGTGAATATTTCATTGGTTATCCAAAAAGATCAAAAGGGTACATGTTTTATTGCCCATCTCACTCACCACAGATTGTTGAAATGGATAAGACAAAATTCCTTGAAGGTTCAGTAGGATTAAGTGCACTTCAAAACCTTGGTTTTGAGGAAGTACATGATTCAGTTTTGTCAACTGTTAAGGAAAACACTGAAAAATACCGCATTATTATTCCTAATGATGATGTGATTGATCATTCGGTTGTTGATGCACAAATCCAAAATGAACCTATTGTGGACAATGCAGAACAACACGAACAGGATGATCAGGTTCAATCTGAACCTGAAGAACGCCCTGTTTGGAGATCCACAAGGATTAGGAGATCTGCTATACATCCTGATTATGTAATGTACCTTCATAATCCTAGTGATTTCATAGATATGGATGATGACCCGTTGACTTTTATGAAAACTGTGGAAAGCAAATAATATATACACTGGATAAAAGCCATGAAAGAAGAGTTAAACTCTATGGCTAAAAAGCAAGTATGAGATCTTGTCGAGTTACCTAAGGGAGTGAAGCACGTAGGGTATAAATAGGTCTTTAAGACCAAGAAAGACTCCAAAGGTAACATAGAGAGACATAAAGAAAGATTGGTTGCTAAAGGATTCACCTAGATGGAGGGCATTGACTATAATGAGACATTTTCTCCTGTTTCAACTAAGGAGTCAATTAGGATAATTTTGGCTCTCGTAGCTCATTATAACTTAGAGCTACACCAGATGGATGTGAAAACAACATTTCTCAATGGAGATCTGAATGAAGAGGTATATATGAATCAACCTCTTGGTTTCTCTGAAAACAATCGTCTGGTTTGCAAGCTCAACAAATCAATATATGAACTTAAACATGCCTCCTGATAGTGGTATATTGAATTTTTCCAAGTCATTGTGACTTTCAAGTTTACAGAAAACATTATTGATCAATGTATATACCTTAAGGAAAGTGGGAGCAAGTTTATTATATTGATGTTGTATGTGGATGACATTTTACTTGCAACGAACGATATAAAGTTGCTTTTAGAGACACAACAGTTTTTTGCATCATATTTTGATATGAAAGATATGGGTGATGCTGTTATGTTCTTGACATTGAGATCCATCGAAACAGAGTAAAAAAAATTTTAGGCCTCTCCCAAAGATCCTATATAGATAAGGTGTTAAAGTGATATGGGATGGACAATTGTTCTCCTAGTTCAACACCCATATCAAAAGATGACAAGCTGAGCCTAAAGGATTGTCCACAGGACGATATTGACAAAGCACAGATGAATGCTTATCCATATACATCAGTTGTTGGCAGTTTGCAGTACGCTCAGACATGTTCTCGACCATATATTTCTTTTGCAATAGGGGTGTTTGGCGGATTTCAGTCTAACCCAGGTATACCCCATTGAAAGACTGCAAAAAAGTCTTGCGGTACTTGCAAGAGACAAAAAACTATATGTTGACGTATTATAAAGTTGATCACCTCGAGGTCATTGGCTACTCAGACGCAGACTTAGGAGGATGCCTTGATAGTAGAAAATCTACAACTGGGTATGTCTTCTTACTTGTTGGGGGCACGATCGCTTGGAGGAGTGGGAAACAGACGACCACTGCTGCTCACACCATGAAGGCAGAATTCATAGCATTGTACGAGACTATCTCGCAGGCTATATGGTTAAAGAACTTCATATCACAGTTAAAAGTGGTTGATTCTATTGGGAAGCCACTGAAGGTCTACTGTGATAATGAAGCTGCGATATCATTTTTGAACAACAACAAAAGTACTACGTCATGTAAGCATATAGAATTGAAGTATTTTGTTGTTAAAGAAAGGATGAAAAATCATTTAGTATATATTGTTAATATTGATACCAAAGAGATGATCGTCGATCTTCTTACTAAAGGGCTAGCATCGAGATTATGTTTCGAACATGTAATGAGGATGCGCTTGTTAAACTCTTTTTTGACATATGCATATAAATAAAGTGATCACTTTCAGTTCATGATTCTCATTATTTTTTTGTTGTTAATCTCATAAAGATTAGATATTTAACTAAGGATCTATAAAATAGAATAAAAATGTCATGCTATTCATAAAGTTATTCCCATAAGGTTTTCTAGTTAAGGGTTTATCGTCGGAACAAGTGGGAGAATGTTGGGATAAACCACCACGTTGGTGGTGGTTACCCACGATATGGATAATGCTCCTCCACAGAAGGTGTTCCTTCCGTTAAACCCGCACAGAATCAAGGGACAACGGTTGCATAAATCGTTCCCACTCTGTGCCTATAAAAGGGTATCATGAGCGACCCCTTGATAATCGACAAATACAGAGTAGTAAAATTAGTTTTTCATATACATGGAAATACGAGAGAGGGTTTAAAGCCTTACCTCTTCATTCAAAGTATTTTCATCCGATAGCGAGAATCGGTCCTGCTCACCGACTGCATTCGACAACCTGCATTTGTGGAGGGCAGCAATTCGACTAAGGAGAAACCACTCCTTGCTTCGATCAACCTCTACTCAGAAGGGAGCTGCAACCCTAAAACATGGGATGCAATGGCATCTAGGCAACGGTACTGTGAGGACACCAGATTTTTGATTGACCCTTGGGTGGGGGCTGACCCTTTGTATAAGATCCATCTTAGAGAGGGGTGTTTAAGTAATTTCCAAAGTCCTATCCGGTTTAAAAAAAAGGAGCGAGCGAGCGACCCACAGAGAGAAAGAGAGAGGGCAGGTACCCCGCCAAAGCTTCAATGGTGTCGTCCGCCATTCTTCCCTTCCATCTGAATCTCCGTTCCGATTTCCGTCCTTCGATTACCCTGCAACACCACCATCACCACCAGAAATGCTGGGCACGTCCGTCCACCAATGGGTTTAGGATGAGGGCAGCAGCAGCGTTGTCGTCGACGGGCATCGTCCTCGTGGACCGGTCGGAGGCCGAGAAGGCGCACCGCCTCAAGACCACATACCTGGAGAAGGTCTTCCCCCTCCTCAAGGAGGAGTTCTCCTACGGAAACATGCACGAGGTCGGCCGATGATTCATTCCCTAGTGGTTTTTTCTTGAGGTTTTTTAGGTGGTTCTTCTCTTTCCCTCTCTGGGAAGTTGGTGCAAACTCCCTCTGGGGTTCGGTTTTCCTCTCAGTTTTTGCTTCTTTTTTGTTTTTTCTTAGGTGCCCAAGATCGAGAAGATCGTGGTGAATTGCGGGATCGGGGACGCGGAGCAGAATTCGAAGGGTTTGGAGGCTGCGATGAAGGATATGACCCTGGTGACGGGTCAGAGGCCCGTCAAGACCAAGGCTAGACAGTCCATTGCTGGGTTTAAGCTCAGGGAGGGTTCTACTGTCGGCATAGCCGTCACTCTCAGGGGAAATGTAAACCTCTTTCCAATGAACTAGCTCTTAAATCGAATGACTGCAGTCAAATTTTTATTTCTTTTCCAATCTTAATGGAATTTTATGTTATTTTATTTTTTTGGATTTTCCTCTGCAAATTGGGAGAATTTGCTGTTCTCTGGTCTCGGATAGTTCTTGTTCTTGTCATTATCATCGATGTTGTTGCTTTTGCATTTATGTTTCATGGCGTAATTTGCCTCGAGTTACTTTTACTTCTCTCGTGCGTATGTTGTTAGAATGATTAACTACTCTTTTATCTTTTCTTGTTTTCTAAATTTTCAGAATTTTTTTACCATTTCCTTTTCGTCTTCTTTTTTCTTTTTCTTTCTTTCACTTGTCAGGTGGAGGATTTGTAACCGCCTACTCTGCTTGGTTTATTTGGTGAGTCTCAGGTGGAGGATGGCCGTGAAAGTAGAAAAAATGCCTATTGGGATTAACATTAGCATGCTTCTGATCCAAGCTTTTTTTTTTTTTTGAATTTGAATTCCTTATGATGCTAAAGTAATCGCCTTTTGTTATATTATAGGAATATTGTTCGAACTTAATTTTATTAGAGGGGTCTTCTTTGGATACTTTTATAATGCTTTTCATACTCAATGATACAGTCCTTTCCTAAACTCCTGATGAGCTTAATATTCAGAAAATAATTAGAATGGGATTCTGCGCATGATCAGATTTATTTGGAAAACCTTGACTGCTAAACAGCAGCAGTTAATGAGTGTCGAACATGATGCTATTTGTTTTTCGTTGAGAATACAAAAAAGAAAACTGTGTTGTGTTTGTGAAGGCTCTGCATGGCTACACAGCTTAGGTCGGCCTTGAGCGACAACAGCCCCATACATGGCTTTGCAAAGCAACACTCCACCTATTTAATATCGCCTTGCATGAGTTCCAGAAACTATAACTAACCCAAAAGTTATGTTCGAGATTTCTTGATCCTAATCAATATTAAAATTGTGTAGGTTGATTTGTCAAACTTGTGGTCACCGTATCATGTGACTTTGCGATATGATAGCTTTATCCGATTGTGCTGTCTTCTTACCTGGCTTGTTTGAATTTGTGAATTTGGATAAAAGGTCTGTTGTTTTCAAAACTCAAAATATTTGCGCTTACCACTGTTAGAAAAAGCAGTGACTTTTTGGGCAAAAGGACTCTGTACATGTATCCATTCATTTGATTGGTTAACATGGCTTATAATTATTACAATTATATTGTTTGTGATTCATGTACTTTCATAAAGTTTTTACAGGGAAATATGGAGAATTGCTGTTCGCCCCTTTGATGATTGCTGTATTCTTGTGCTTTGCTTATCTTAGATAATAGACACTGTCATGTGGCTCATTGTTTGATCAATGTAGCCTAGCAGTCCGCAGTTAGTATGTCATCTGATTGATTTCTTTTGCTTCTGTACGACTTTTCTAATCTTTTTCTTTGTACAGATGATGTATTCATTTTTGGATCGGCTGATAAACTTGGGGCTTCCTAGAACGAGAGACTTTCAGGGTGTAAACCCTAACAGTTTTGATGGGCACGGAAACTACAGTATTGGGATGCGTGAACAGAGTGTGTTCCCTGAAATCACATATGATGCTCTAGGAAAGCCAAGAGGAATGGATGTCTGCATAACCACCACAGCCAAAACAGATAATGAAGCGCAGAAGCTTTTAGCTCTCATGGGGATGCCATTCCGTGAGGGTATTAGTACAGCGACAGTTGTGAGAAAGAAGAAAAGAAAAGCAGCTCATTTTGATTCAAAGTCAAAATCTAAAGGAAGGAAGTAATGAGAATGGAGATTGTGAAGTGAACTCTGAGTTTGTCTTGATTTTTATCCTTTTTTTCCTGAAGACATTGTACCTCTTCCTATATGTATGGAAGTTTGAAATTTTTATGGTCCAACTTCAATCTTTTGTTCGGGAATGTTTTGGTAGAAGCTTAAGATTGCCCTTCATCTTTTGCTTGTGTTGTTGATAAGAATTTGAAATCTTTATGGTCCAATCTTCTGTTTAGGCGGCATTCTTTTGCTATCATACAAGCTTAAAGATTGCCCTTCATCTTGTGATTTTGTTATTGGATAACACTTGGGAAGAGATATATTGGACTTCTATTTACCACCTTTCCAAGGTTCTGTTTTTCGCACGAGTGGTGGAGCTAGTCTTAATCCATTCAGTTTCTCTGTTTTGGGAAGGACGAATTCGCATTCTTTGAAGGTTTATTAAGAGATTGAACACGTGCATATGCATATGTTTCATGTTTTGTCTAAGCATGCTTGTGTTGTCATGAGTATATTTAGAAAGGGTACTTTTTTTTTTCTTAAACAAAAGGTTTTATTAAAGAAAACTAGGATAGTGATAAGAGATTGCCAATATAAAGTAAAACATAAGCAACATACACCAATACGAGTCTATGCATAAAAATTACAATATCCATTTGATCTTGCATTCTTAAGCCTGGTTCATCTGCAACTTAATATGGTTGAATCGAAGCTCGCTTCTGACCACCTGTATAACATCGCTATACCTCATTTTACCCATCTTCTAATGCTCTCTACCAAAATGATTGTTCTAATGTTCAAATCTGCGTTCATATTCAAGACTATCAAGTTGAGATCGTGCCATCCCATCTGAAGTAAAGGTTGAGAAAATGGGCAATCTCGGAACAGATGAAAAATGGATTCTATCTAGAAAGCAACTATTAATCTGCACCACCTCCAATTTTAAGCACCATCATCTTTCTGCCAACTTACCCATTACATCCAACGACCCTAGGAACCATTTTCCTAATTTTCTTATTCCGTGAAAATATTTTTACTTTCCAATGTGCCCACTAAACAAGGCTGAAGATGGATTTGGTGTTTAACCTAAATTCATCTCTGGTTAGACTGAGTTCGGGTTAATTTATTTTGATTCATTTAACTATTTGGATTGGGATGGGTGTGAGACCCAAATGATGGTAAAAGGTGGGTGATATCTATTTATAGCTTTGTTTTAATGGATTCGTTTCACATATAGATGAGATAAGGCTTGATGAAATCCATGTTACTATACCCATGTTTACATCCAACAGAATCTAGATCAGGTATGATTTGGATATAATTTGAGCCCTGCATCAAATCAAGTCCCAAACACTTGTCTGATTGAGTCCATATATCGATCAGGTTAAGGCTTAAGTAGACGGCTTTGGATCCAGATCCAGGGAAGGGTGGGGACACCAGTAGGACCAACTGACCAAGTAGCAGTCTCTCTCTCCAATAAAAGTTTAAAAACTAGTTCCGATTCGTTTTCTGAATCGGAATTCCACCCGTACCTTGTAGTTCGGATTTCATCTTTCTCGGCAGCAAAAGGAATTTCCACCTCTCTCTCTCTCTCCATTTCCAGTTTTCCATCGTTCCTGCTGTTGTTCAAGGAAAATGGTGCTCGTTCCTCTCCACCATCTTCCTTTGAGAACCTCTGCCTCACCATTCTACTCTTCCTTGTCATTCTACCCTTCTAAAACCCTGCTAACCCCCGCCACCCACCTTCCAGACAACCACCACAAGCGAAAGAGGAGGAAGAAGCTCTCTACCACCACCACCACCATTAATGCGGTTCTGCAATGGAACCGGAAGCCCCAGTACGCCGGGGAGCCCCCGCGGGTGGTGGTGGTGACCTCCGGCAAGGGCGGCGTCGGCAAGACCACCACCACCGCCAACCTCTCCCTCTCGCTCGCCCGCCTGCAATTCAACGTCGTGGCGATCGACGCCGACGTCGGCCTCCGCAACCTCGACCTCCTCCTGGGTCTGGAGAACCGGGTGAACTACACGGCCGTCGACGTGCTGCAGGGCGAGTGCAGGCTCGACCAGGCCCTCATCTCCGACAAGCGCTGGTCCAACTTCCACCTCCTCTGCATCAGCAAGCCCCGCTTCAAGATCCCGATGTCCTTCGGCGCCAAGGCCCTCATCTGGCTCGTCGACGCCCTCAAATCCCGCCCGGAGGGCTGCCCCGACTTCGTCCTCATCGACTGCCCTGCCGGAATCGACGCCGGATTCATCACCGCCATCGCCCCCGCCAACGAAGCCATCCTCGTCACCACGCCGGACATCACCAGCCTCCGCGACGCCGACCGGGTCACCGGCCTGCTCGAGTGCGACGGGATCAAGGACATCAAGATGATCGTGAACAGGGTCAGGACGGATATGATCAAGGGGGAGGATATGATGTCCGTGTTGGATGTGCAGGAGATGCTGGGCTTGGGTTTGTTGGGCGTCATCCCTGATGATGCTGAGGTGATTCGGAGCACCAACAGAGGGTACCCTCTAGTCCTTAACAAGCCCCCGACGCTAGCGGGGCTTGCATTCGAGCAGGCAGCGTGGAGATTGGTGGAGCAGGACAGCATGAAGGCGGTCATGGTTGAAGAAGAGCCCAAGAAGAGAGGTGGGTTCTTCTCTTTCTTCGGTGGCTAAAGAGACAACGGTGGACTTTGGCAGTTTTTTTGCTTTTCTTTTTGTTGTCAATGGGGTTTTGGTGCCTTGAATTGAAGGATCGAGAGAAATGTGGATTAGAGAAACCTGTTGTTCGAATGCGAAAATAGTTGGTACAGAAATCATCTTTGTTTCCTCTGTGCTTGATTGTTTACCTTTCATTATTGTTTTGTGTTAAGGTTTAGTTTAGTGCAGCAAACGAAGTTTGTTCAACTTGTCCTTCGGAAGAGTTACATTGTTTTATTCTTTGCTGAATGGAACTTAAAGTGTGGGGGAGTTTGTTTTTTTGTAATTTGTACATCTTTAAAGGAACGATTCTCATGAATGATGAAGAACTCTTGGTTCTGTTTACTTAGTGAGGAGAAACTTGTGCCTTCACTTTTCTTGGTAATGCATTATATTGATAATGTGCATGTGCGTGTTCCTCTTTGTTTGTCAGTTCAAATTGCCCTTTATTATATCGTTTGCAATGAAGTTGGTGGTCCTTAATATATTCAATAGTGAAGCAACCTTGTATTCTGTAGATTTGGACTAGGTTTGTTAGATGTTAGACTTATGTCTTGTTTATAAGATGTTTTTCTATGCTAATGCAAGTTTTTGAATTCAGATAAAAGGAAAAATAGTTTTAGCATTTTCTGTGGAACACTAGTCTTCTTTCTTGATGTTTTGTTGTCTGGCCCTTAATTAACAGTTTCTTGATCTTTAGGTGATTCTTCATATTGTTTGCGTGAGAATGACTACTATGAGACAAAAAACCATGTTGAAAACCAGCTACCACAAAACATGTTGTAACAATCTGGATTTTGGATTGATCAACATATGATGTGGATGTCATGAGCATTTTGTATATGAGTGCTCGGTTCTTTGGTCAGAAGGATCAGGGATACAGTTCATAACATCTAGGGAGAGCTAAATTGCACATCTTAGGCTTTTAAACAACTGGTTTCGGCAATATCAATGCAAAAGAATCAAGGTGGAACCTTAAATTGTTCACATGGATTTGTTTCATGAACCTGTTTCACAAGAGAGAACACACAAAAGTTGACATACAATGTGGAGGAAAAAAATCTGTACAGGAGGTACTAAAGATTTGAATAAACTATCAAAGCTAAGAAGGGCTTAGGTGTTGCTTAAAAGCCGACACATATAGATTTAGAAGAAAGTAGATCATGTCATAGAAAGTATATGACATTCACTTCTGTCAATTTAGTTTAGAACTTCATGGCAAGATGTTTCAATATGCGGATGAGTTGGTAAAGGCAACCTGGGAGGGCATCACATTGCTCTCTTTCATTAAGTTCCTGGGCACTGTTTTTCTCATTGATGATAGTTCCCTATTTCTTGAAAAATTTCTCTTGCAGTTTTTTAATAGTCTACTATGATGCGACCACCCAATCTCCAAATACGTATACATCTAACATTGGTGCAGAGTGAAACATGCATTCATCATTTCTTCTCTTTTAGAGTCCAGATACTTTCACTAAGCAGCAGATTATTCTTGCAGAGAGTGAAAGGCCAGCTCTCTGTTGGAGATTTGTGGTTCAATTAATTTTGCCTCCCTATTTTCTCTTGCTGAGTAACCACATTATTGAATACAGGGTACTTCAAGATATATACAGAATTTAACCATACGGAGCTACTAAAAACTAATGTGCAGTTTTATGGATTAGTAGGAATTTTGATTGAATATATAACATTGCAGGATTCCAGTTGTCAAACATTTGAGTTCCTATCTGAACTATGTATTTAAGATCATTCTTATGGATTAATACCGCTACTTATATTATGTGTTATCGGAACTGTAACCTAGATGCATGTTTTGTTCTGCATTAAAACTAGGATTGCAAATGGGTAGGATCTTAATCTGATTCCAACCTAACCGATGGTATTTGGTGTGGATATGTTCCATAAAGATAATGTCCATTTTACAAATAGGTCATATTCAAAACATATAATGTTGGTTCAGTTAGATCCATGTTGGAATCAGATACATAAATTGGTTTGGAACAAAATTGGAACTGAGTATGACCCCACCCATTTTAACTATTTCACATGAAAAGTAACATACTTGACCCATTTTCTGTGGATCCAGTATTAAATGGTGTCAGATCATATCTGAGTCTGGGTTCTACCATGTGTTCTTAGTTGGATCCATGTTTGGAACCAGGCCCACTCATTGAAAGCCACATCCAGTGTCAGCACAACCTTGACCTGACCTATATCTGACCAGTCCACAACCTTCAATTAAAACAAAAAGGATTATAAATATAAAAATAAATAGGGCTATTTTTAAATATTTCCTCAAAGAAGTGATAAACAAATACATTTTAGTAGAGAATGCATGATTATTGTTTGGCTTCCTTAATGCATGTCTGTGAAATGCATGGTCCATCAAGAGATAAAAAATGTAAGTAAACTAAGAAGGTCGAGACTTTAATGCACTTGAAAATAGAAAGAAGCTCATATAAATAATGTACATTTTAGTTTAAATGGACTAACACTAAGATTCAAAAAAGAATTAAGTGCTAAGATTAAAAAAAATTAACTGCAAATTTATATAAGCAAAAAGAACCCTTGTCCTATAACCTTAACATCAAATAGAAATGTAAATATCTGTAGACACCCAATTTTTCCAAGATGCTCAAATAATAACATTGTTAGAAAGTGTTGTTTCAGGTTCTAAGGAGGAAATCCTAAAACCGAGTCATTTTTTACCCTAGTTTAGGAAAAAACCCCAAAAAGTTTGGTATAACCCTTAGAATTCTAGGAAAATCCCATAAAAATATCAAAAATACCTAAAATATGATAATCCCCAAACTTTAGGGATTGTCGTCTACTAGGATTACCATCTGGTAGGATTGTCGTCTGCTAGGATTGTCGTCCGGTATTGAGGACGACATAATGTCTTTGCCATCCAGTCTTGTCCAACCCATCCCATTCTTGCAGCTTAGGGGACAACAAAAGGAAACACTATCGGTTATTAGGGACGACAAAATGGAATGCAGTCCGCTATTGGAGACGACAAAATGGGAGTGTCGTCCTCTATGGGACGACACAACTTCTTTGCCGTCCGCTGCATTGAATGTGCGAATAAGCTATTTGGCTTATCTTTATCTTATTCCTAATCGTCTTTTCCCTCTCTACATGTTTCTAAAAACTGGGGTACTGTTAAAGGTAGGTCTTATCCTCATTTGGGATAGGCTTGAACCCATCTAGGTTGGATCCAGATCCGAAAATCCAGTAGTCTATATACCATCCAAAAAACCTATAAATATGACCCTTTCCCTAGAGCTTGGTCATCTGGAAATTAGATACCGAAGTGTTGGCCCTGCAGAACAAGCTCACTCAAGCCTTGCCTGCACTTTGTCCTGATGCTATTGAATAACCCTCACCTAAGCGGAGGCACTGACAGATCAAAAGGAGCCTAAAAGCTAAACGGATTCTCGAGTCCAAAAAATATACTTTTTAGATCAATTTGTCCTTATTTATTTATTTAGTTCTTTATTCATTTCAATAGATACACATTTTTTTTATTCTATTGCAATTCAACGTTTTTCGGCGGTGTGATTCACACTACGAAAATCGAAAAACCGATATGGGCTTTACCTTTTCCTCGGGCAAATGACGGTTTAGACTTGCATATGGCGTTTCCACATCTTTCAGAAAGGATTTTGTGAATCTGGGTAAGTCATATCTTTCCCAATTTTATTTTTTTATCAACAATATCATACTAAGAACAATATGTGATGCTGTTCATCCTCATCATCATGATCATCAAGTCTTATCCCGATTACATGGGGTCAGCTTTGCGAGTCTTATTTTTCTATTCCTGTCTGTCTAGAGCTACTTTGGTGACTTTAAAATCCTTCATGTCACCTCCTTCCAGGTCTTTAGTGGTCTTCCTCTTTTCCTAGTTCCTTCTACTTGTATTATGTCAACCTTTCTCAAAGGAGCTGTGATGGGTCTTCGTGTAACATATCCAAACCATCTTACATGTCATTAACTTATTCTATGTGATACTGTTATAAAAAAATAATCCTAAAATGTGTCTATCCCTAAAGCTTAGGTGAATAAATTGGGCATAATTAAAATGTACATGATACATTTAATAAGAAAAAATAAAGGGAAACAAGAAACGAATAAATGTACTTCCATTAAGCAAATGAGAGTATATAATCTGCTAACCTGTCACACAACCACTTCACTTAATCAGGCATGTCTTGTGTTGACATGATATGATATTGACATGAACATTGGATACATCACAACACTGATACAGATAATCAAACTTATGTTTGACACGGTTCACACTGTTATTTGCTTCATTTATGTTTTTATGATCTTGATCCATTATTTGTATTTACTTGCTTTTTCTTTCTAAAATTTGTCATAGTGTACATTTCCAATTATCAACTTGGATTTATTTTTAATGTTTTTTAAATCTGATGATTTAGAGTTGTTGTTCAAGATTTCACACTTTATGATGTTATTCATGCTTTATTGCTTTAAATTGTGAAATTGAACGTACACAATCACACACATGCAATATATATTTGTTTACATATGCGTTCATGGGAATATATTTGGTACCGCCAATGGTGCCATGCTCTCTGGTAGACCTAATTAGTCTTTTAATATTGTGATCATGTTTTGTGTTATAAATGTGATCTCCATTGCTGTTTAGTGGAAATCATGCATTAAACCATGAAATTTGGATACTTAAAAAACAAACAGGCCATATTACACCAAAACTTTGCAATGAAATGTTTTTGTATTTAAATAGTTTGATCTGAAGCTTGTTTCTAGTACATAAGCAATGATAAAACATATCTATGGATTAGGTTAATCAAAAAACTTGCAACTATGACTTTTTACTTGATAGTTTGGTACTGTGAATAGTGCCAAACATATTGTTATTTATGCAGTATGTATGTGTATGCTTCCAAATGTACTTGCTTTACAGAACCTTTACGTCCTACAAGTAGGTCTGATTTATGTATTTGTGATATGGCTTCTAATCTTTACATTGTCAAAGAGAAAAGATTCAAAACCCTAACTATAAAATGGGGAAAAAGTTTGAAAGCAGTAAAACACTTAAAAAACACATTCTAATAGTTATAGACCAAGAAAAAATGAAGAAAATAGTAAATGTGTTCATTGTTTTATCTTTTAATTAAAGTTGAGGGGGTTACCTTTGGGCATCGGACATGGTGTTCAAGCTTGTGGAAACAAGATTAAACATGTCCTCTACACTTGCTATATTCTAATGTGGCATAGATAGATGCAGCGACATGATGTTGAAAATGGAACATTAAATATATGCTACGAAATTTAACTGATAACATCTTCAACATTCTCAATGTGTGAAACTAGGTCAAATAAATGCACTGAATTTCATTTCAAAATTAATGGAAGGCATCTGAATTGATTCTATTTATTGCATGTCGACAGCTATGATCTTCTCCCTTTCATCTTTCCATATCACCTGGTGCTTTTGTCATTAGGTTCAAATCCAATAGAAGTGGTTTAGCATTTCACCAGTTAGAAATATCATGACAATAGCGTGAAAATCTCAACTGACTCAATGCAGATCTAATAGGCATAGCATTGAGACCACCATAAC
Organism: Nuphar pumila; assembly: GCF_984573655.1. Taxonomy (NCBI): domain Eukaryota; kingdom Viridiplantae; phylum Streptophyta; class Magnoliopsida; order Nymphaeales; family Nymphaeaceae; genus Nuphar; species Nuphar pumila. The sequence goes on along the minus strand of NC_143255.1, from coordinate 97,910,020 downwards.
TGAATCTAATTATGACCAATTAGCACAAGGCTTGTGGACTTAAGCTGTTAAAATGTAGTTTTGTTGGTGTGATTTTGAGACGTGAATACAAGTTCAGTTGACCTGCACCAGCTGGCTATTAGCAGTGATTGCTCGGCTGAGCCACGGTTGTCTGTTTCCCCCTTTTGTGCACTCTGCTGCAATAACTTGATGAAGCCACAAAACAGAATCTTCTCTCTCTCTCTCTGATTTTCTATCGCATCTTACATGCACACACCAATCAACTAAAGGAATTTATATAACTAGTTTTATTGGTGCTTTATGAATTTGTGCTTGATCAAGATGTGATTTGCATCTGAGCAACCTGCATGCGTGGTTGAATCTTGCACATTTGAATTAAAAAATTTCAATAACCCCATTGTGTTTTTCTGTTTTGCTAGTCACTGATTCTCTATGATGTTCTTACTTTTCTGAATTTTTGGTCATAAGTAGTGTACCGCGTACGCTATTATTGCATTCTTAGTGTGGCACTGCAGGCATTACTTGGTTAATCATTGCTTCATGACCACAAAATGCTATCTTCTTTCAAAAAGTTTGTGACCAGAGCAATATAATTCAAAAGTCGGAGACCTTGCTTATATGGTTGTGTACTTGGTATGAAAAGATTATACTGGACATAAAAGATGGATCAATGTAGATGCTTTCTAAGAACAAATGTATAGCTTCTTGATCATATACATTTGATCTTGAATTATTCCCTGTATGCAAGAGTGGAATCTTGACTGTCTTTGCCCTACTCATTAAATGCCTCAGGTTTCTTGGGTACATAACATGGGAGTATGTGACTGTCAATGATGAGAGCACCCTATTTCCTACCACCTTGTGTCCGTGTTTGGTGATGGAGGTTGAGGTGGTGTTAGGGATGGGTCAGTTTCAGTTTAAATGTGGGTAGTACCAGATCCATACTGATATAGCGTTTACAGATCTAGTGGTGGACTCGGGTTGGCATACTTCAAACCAGATAAGCTTCCTGTTTGGTATCGGGTTCTAAATTTTACATGTAAAATGGGTAACTGAACTCCAATTATTATCAAGGTTTACATAATATTTGATCCTTATCATATATAGGTTGTGTATGTTGCTAGGAAACCCGTTGGAAGATCTGATTAATATATCCTAAATTGGTGTATGTCAATTTATTAGTTCTTAAATTTTGATGAATTCTTGAGTTCCTACTTTGAGTGGATTGGAATTTGAGACAATGGGGACAAGTTGGCTGTTTGCGTTTTGGTTGAGGTGTTTGGCGCACATTTACCTTCCGTGTATAGTTTTCTTTCTATGTCCTTTGCATGGCTTAGACCTCTCTCTCTCTCTCTCTAACCAAATACGGGTCCTAGCTTAAAGAGCTAATCGGATGTGCTGTTTACATGTAATTGGATTCGGACATTAGTTGGATTCATATATAGATTCAGATCTAAAACTTTAAACAGATCCATATCTGATTATCATTTCTTCTTGCAATCCGACTAATCAGTTTTGTTTTGGTTGAAGAAATGACATCCCCACTGGTGATGCTGCGCAATGAATTCATTTGATAGATTTTCTAGTGGCACTCGAGAGCACGGACAGTCCAATGGTGGTCAGGACTGTCGATAGGTCGGGTGCCTAACCCAACCTTAACCTTAGCAACCTGAGTATGGGTACGGCTGGTAAATGAAAGAGCCTAGCTCGGCGTGTTTGGGCTCACCTTGTTAAGGGTGTTCCCCTGCTTGGGCTTGGCTTGTGAGCTCGAAATGAGCCGACTCATTTTCTAACAAAATTATTTTTTAAAATTTGATATGTAATGAATAATGCTCCGGGAGTACTTACTCCCACATACTAGAAATCATAGTTGTAGGTTGCATTTTCTAAATCAGACCTTATAGATGTATTCAACAAAATTTATCTGATAGGAATCATGCTTTGGATCATGTTTTTTAAACATAAAAATACGATTTTTTAAGTGCTGAAAATGTGATACATTGTAAGCCATTGATTTTTAAAGGTATTAAAAGACCTACTTGTATGATATAATCACATGATCCAAAACTTGGTTTATACTAAATAATGCTTGTAGATCATATCTATAGGGTCTGATTAACAAAAAACGTTCAAGAAATTTGAAAATTTAAAGCTTTTATTAGGTGGGAGTAGGTACTCCTGGAGAACCCTATCATTACTAATATATAATATATGCATAATATTGATATTATGTATAATATATAAGATGTTTATACATAATATATAAAATGAGTCTATACACCGAGCTGACTTCCCTTGTTCATACTAGGCTCATATACCTAAACGAGTTGGCTCATAACTCAGCTCACCAAGCCGAGCTTTTTACGAGCCTCCCCATGCCCAACAGTGAGCTTCTCATCTCGTTTCTGAGCCCTAAGTATGAGCACACAAATGTTTACCAAAATATTCTTCCGGTTGACCTGAACCCAATCTGGGTATACGTTGTTGGGATTGAGTTATGATTTGTCCAAGATGTGACCCGACATGGCTTTGACCAAGCATTTGTATGCACTTTTAAGAAAGCATAGTTAGGTGCACATTAAATTATTGGGATTTGGCTTTCATTTACTCAACCCCTAATATAACCCGATCCCTTAACCCAGTTACTTATTAAGGGGTGTCAATAGGTCGGGTTTGGCCCCAACCCGACCTGTACCAAACCTTACAGGGTTAAGTCTTGGTGATAAATAAGAAGGTCCTATTAGAATCTGGGTTGGACCCGAAGGGTCTGATTGGTATATGGATGCAGTGTGAATTTCATACCAGAGCTGGGTTTAATTGGTCTTTGTGTCATTTTCTTTTTCTTTTGTTAACAAGCAAGCTAAGGAGTAACTTTCAAACTCCTGGACATGCTAATGAAGTTTTTTTTTTAATCATTTCCATCTAATAAAGTTGTAGTGTTTGGTGTTACTTTAATATATGGTATTCATGGACTGTTTTGTTTATACGTGTGCTTATGTGAACCATTAAACTTTGTGCGCCAAGTAAGCCGGTGCAACTAGGGGTCCAGATCGGGTGCAATCACATGGCACAAAATTTGTGCATTAAGCACCTGATCACCCTCTATCAGGCCTTGGGCCACACAACTGACAGGCGTGTCCCCCCAAGCTGGAGGGTGATCAGGTGCTTAATGTACAAATATTTGTGCAATCATATTGCACTTGATCTTTTCACCTTTTCAATGGAAGCAAACCAACTTATGCATAATATTCTCGAGTTCAAAGCGACGTGCCTGTCTGCTTTATACTTCCAAGCTTATTAATTTGATAATACATAACAAATATAGGTGGCCTCTATTTATTATTGACTGAGGTTGTACCGTTCATTTTATATGGGCACACACTGTGGAACATCACATCACTTTGAACAACCGGAGAAATGCTTGTGAGGTGTCCAACGAATGCAACATGCCGTCTCTTGAGGGCTCGCAGATGTGTCCTTAAAAAGTGCACATAAACCAAGAGTGTGACTGGTTGCTCATTCCGTCCATACGCTGTGGACGGTCTTAATTTTTCAATTTCTTCATTCTCTCTGTTTCTTTTCTTTGGAATGCGACTTCACAGATGTGATGTACATGATTTGTTTGGTAGGAATCAGGTCGTCCAATTAAGATATTTGAGCAGGTGTTTTATAGGGTTTTGAGAATGAATGGATTTCAATTTTCATAAATTTGAAAAGCCCATAAAATCATGTTATTCATTGAAAAACACCATCCATCAAGTAATTATGTACCATGCTGAGCACATACGTGAGGTCAGACTTGAAAACATAGCCTACAATATAAAAAAAATCAGTACCATCCACGCTAATATGAACTATAAGAAAAACCAATTCTTCTATAAACCAATAGGCGAGGTTTGAAAGCATGGGATGCAGGAGTGGTGATTCATCACGAATCACTTGAATAAGAAAGCTTGTGTAGAAAAGAGACTATCAGAACAGCTTATAAATCATTCACATAGGGGCACTGAACCTATAAAGTTGAGTGTATGAAAGGCTAATGTACTCTAGAGTCCTATTTGTTTTGTGGGAAAAAAGACCTTTTTCATATGAAAAGGAATTGCTTTCCTACCATGGTTGAATGAAATTGATAACCATGTTAATGTAAACATTGATAGGTATGGCCCGGCTCAGGCGCAATTGTGCTCCATGCCCTTCGTGGTATCATATGAATCCCCATGTGTTTCCTATGCCTTGTCCATTCTGGCACAAATGTTTCAAAGTGCATGAATTTCATATGGAAGGCACTGCACTTCAAAAGGGCCCATGGAGATTCTTCATGTTCTAGCAGATGTGATTAAACTACTTTTCAAAGAATATCTTCATTCATCTAATAATGGTTTTCAATCATAATATTTTTGAAAATAAGTGGGGTTGGCATAAGGCAAGATTTACTCTAGTGAGATCCTATTCTTTTACGGCAAAAAAAGTGCAATATTACTAATGATAGTGTCATTTGACAACTTTTTGACCAGTCTGGTGTCTAATGGCATTGAAAGTTAGGGATCATCACCTTCTTTTTGTTTTTTTCATGACAAGGATGGTTCAGTCCCCCTGCGAGGTAAACTTGATGCACCTGCAGAACTAGATCTAAGACGATCTGCCAAAAAGAAGAAGAGCAAGAAGATGGAAGGCTATTAAGGATTCAGGATCCAATTAATTAGATTTTGTTTCTTTTGTTTCAAGTTATTATTGGATATTGGATTTTATCTAAAATCTATTTTGGGTTAGGGTTTCTGTTTTCCCTTATAAATATGCTTTGTAGGAATCATGTAAAGGGTGGTTGATGGAAAATTGGTATTTTTATTTGATTTATGCAATTTATTTTCTTAGATTTCCGTGGTAACCTAGGAGTAGGGGGGGGGGGGGGGGCTCCGCTTGTCTGGCAAAAGCAGTTGGTGCACGTCACCTTGTATTGAGGCATTGCAAGTTCTAATGCCAATGGTATATGATTGTATAACTGGTAGAACCCTAGCTTTCTCTGTAGAAAAAATAGTTAAAGGCACCAGCACTGCCGGTGGAGTGAGCATAGAAAAGACTTAATGAAAAAGACTTTTAGTGGCAGTTGTGACCACTGTCAAAAAGGCTTTTTGAGCAACACATGGCATACGACCACGCATTTGCTTGTCACATGTTTGATTTTCGTAGGTGTTATATATACCTATATCTATATATAATATTCATGGATTCATGTCCAATGGTAATTAAAAAAAAAACACAAAAACCTTAAAACTATAAACTAAACATTTATATCATTCTAAAAAAAAGCAAATCAAAACTAATCACTACAAACAACATAAAATATGCATTTATGCTAAGTAATACAAAACACTAATATTCTAACCAAAATCACGTATTGCAATATATCCATGCCTAATGATAATTAAAAAAAAAAAAGCACAGAAAAACCCTTAAACCATAACTAAACATTTATGTCATTTGAAAAAAACAAAACCCTAATCCCTACCAACATTATAAATTATGCAATTATGATTAATTAAAAAACCTTTAATATTCCAACCAAAATCAAACCACATAATATCCATGGTTTCATGCCTAGTGGTAACTGAAAATACACACCATAAAATCATAAATTAAACATTCACTTCATTCTAAAAAAAGCAAATAAACACCTTAAATCCTAACAAACATCACATTATAGATATGCTAATTGAAAAACAAAACCCTAATTAAATATTTATAGCATTTGAAAAACCAAAATAGAAGACAAATCCTAACAAAAATAAAAGATTTAGGGCTTTGATAACCAAAAACAAGCATTTATTAATAGAATCACACTTAATGATAATTAAAAAGAAAATATCTGATAAAAAACCCTAAAACCATCATTATATAATCATGCAATTTGAAAAAAAAACAAATAAATACCCAAAATCCTAAATAACATTATAGATTTATGCTAATTAAAAAAGAACAAATAAAATGTCTAATATTCTAACAAAAAATCAAGAATTATTCAAGCTTAATGCTAATTTAAAAAACACAAATATACAAAACCCTAGCAGGCAGATGACCAGAGAGAGAGAGAGAGAGAGAGAGAGAGAGAGACTACAAGAGGGGTGGACCACTGACACCGATGGAGGCTTCTAGAGAGAGAGAGAGTCCTCATGACCACAAAATCAAAGGTTTGCAAACTACTTAATAAGGCAAGTGCTTCCCCTCCTTTTTTCGAACTTAATGTTCCTTCAATATCTTCTAATATTTCAATCACAATAGAATACATACTGAGTAAATTAAGCAAGGAACCATAATGAGAGCTCCAACATGTATCACCAAGTCGTATGAGAGTCTTCTCTTGATTTAATCCTCGCTCAATTTCAATTTCACCAAACTCAATTGCTTCAACGTTTTGAATCGCTTGTATGTCTTGAAATATTTCAAGGCATTTGCATGAGATTGCAAGAAGATTTGAGACACTAGAAATAAAAAAAAATGAATCAATTTGAGAGTGATTTCTTGCAAGAGCAACTAATGTTAATTGCAATTGATATGCAAAGCAATGAATATAAAAAGTTGATTCGTTTTCTTTCAATATGAGTGTAGAGTCCATTAAACTCTCTTCACATATTACTTCCATCATAGCCATGTCCATACATCTTCTACTGTTGCTTTAAGGGAAGTAGCACTTGTGTCACGAACATGTACAAGCTCTATTAACAAATTGAAAAATAATAGTCATTTTCTCTTTAATTGATATATCTTGAGATTCATCAATTAAAATAGAAAATAATGCATCTCCAAGTGAGCAATGAAGTGAGCTCTGTTGCAATGGGCCAGAATTAGTGGTTATGCATATAACAGTCCAACTTCCTGATCAATATTCATTGTTTTGTGGGAATACAGGCCAAGAGCAACCCTCAAGGTTGGCCTTAGTAAACATGTCCTGTATTAGTTTTTTTTTCAGGACACTGGAAAAGTTCATGAGTAAGAACGGCCCTCCCTCCAAACCTGAGCAAACCCCGAACGAAAACCCTCACAAAACTGTCCAGCTCTGTCGTGGTCTGGAGTGGACAAGTGGTTGCAGGCAAGGATTCTGTAACTGTACAAGTGACTACCCAAGTGGTCAGTAGAGTCCTTTGTCAGAATGAATCCTCCTGATTACAGTTGGTTCATGGTCGGTTGTTACGTTACAGTTTTAACTCGAAGGGAGGTGGGCCCATTAAGTGACCTGGTTCTCGGTAAGGGTTAGTTCGTCATTAAAAAAAAAACTGTAAGCATGTGTGTACACGCTCATGCACGTGCAAACACGCATGCACACACGTGTGTGCATGTAGAGACCGTGGACCACGGGTTGGTATGAACGGGTCCCACAAAAAGTAAGCAGTGTGGGGCTTATTTTAGCATATCCTTTTCCTGACATATTATATTGAAATGAATGACATCGCCAATCTGTTAATGAACCTATAGCATTGCAGATCGGAGGATAAGTAAAAGCTTTTCATGATTTCCTAGTGCTACGGCCGCTAAAGAGGGATCTGGACCCTGGACCCCTACTTGTCTTGTTATGCTCAAACCCTTAGAATATGGATGGGGTGCTCGATCGCCGATCTGGATGCAGTAACTGTGCATGACTACCCCATGTGGTAAGCGGGGACCTGTGTCAAGCTGAAGGCCCAGCATCGAACCCTGCTGTCACATGGGGCTGTTGTTGCTTTTACACGATTGGGTCATGTAAGTCTGGGTGGTCGTGTCTTCAACCCAGAGTTTTACTTTGCAAGGAGCCCTGCCTGCTAGTGACCCGGTTCTCGGTGAGGGTTTAATTCCTTCATCATTTAAAAAAACTGGTGAAATAGGTTCAACAGCAAGCACAACACAAACAAGGAGTGTTTTGCTAGGCTCGGATTGTATAGGTTGGTTAACTAGTAACAAATATATTTTACATATATTTTGTACCATATAATCAAGATGGATGAATTGTTTGGCTTGAGCAATAAGCTTAGAGTTAAAATCCTATTATACTTACAACTTTGAAACAATGTTTGAGTTTGGCTCAATAGGTTGAATCCAATTTTTATTACTGTTAAAAAAATTATTTTCTTTTAATGCAGTTTGGCTGATAAGAAAAAGAACGCTTTTGCCAAGTTACTTACTTGATAACATAACATGGCTGTTATGAAGGAAAGCCGCATCTGGAAAGTTAAACCTCATGATTTTATTCCAGATACGAATTCTATATGATGTTCACGTCTTTTGTATAGTTTCTTTTGGTTGTAATCTCAGGTAGGTGTCTGCCTAACTCCAGCTTGCTAATCAAAAAAAAAAAAAAACATGCAGCTCAAATTGGCCTTGTTTAACTCAAGCTTGGCTTGCCATTTCATTTGAACGAGATGAGCTTAAGCACCCTATTTTCAATTATTTTAAGTCATTTAGCAGCCTTAATTTGGGGATGTGACTTATGTTGGTGTGGTCCGTGCATGCGCGCACACACACACATCTCGAAAAATTTGTAATATATTTGTCAAAACAGTAATAGTGGTGGTGGCAGTAGATGGGTTGGGGGAGAAGGTGCTGGGTTGGACTCACACCAAGTGTGCAGGTGCCTTTCACTGGTGGGCTCCATCAGGGCTTGGGTGCCACCCGTAGATTACCCGGCTTCACCGGGAATTTTAATCATTTAAAACAACATCCAAAATATGACCATGGTGCCTGTTGATGGGCAGGTGAGAATTTTCATCGGTGCATCTTGTGTCTGTATATAGACTCTCTACCGGCACTAAACGCAACTCCATTAGAGAAAAAAGAAAAACCTTGTTGGTTCCTATCAGTAGTCAATTGGCACTATCACATCTTCAAAACTCCACCACATGATGTTTGGTCGTTCCTTGGCGACGAGAATGAAATGAGAGATGATGACAAAACTTGTATTGTCTACCCAAAGGTAAAGAAGAAAGAGGACGATTCGAACCTCACATATTCATTCTCAGCACCAGTGGTATACAAAGCATTGTGTGACATGACTGACGTACAAGCAATTGTCCCCAGAAAAAAATTGAAAAGGTTTTCCTTTTCCTCTCACGGATCTACTAATCGATCCCAGTAGAATCTTTCTAAACATGCTTTCACATCAATCCAAAACCCTCAATTCTCTGACTTTCTAAACATCCTTACAAGAATCATTACAATGATATACTCTCGAAAAAGGTACAAAAAGCACTTGCATTTACAAGCTTCTGGCTACTTGTCATCCGTTGCTTGCACTGTTACTGGTGCTATTATAGGCCTTAATCCTCCTGTTGATTTCTTTCTCTAGCTCTTCCAATCCTCCCACCTCCTCCAATTCCTGCACCGGATTCAAATAAAAATAAATAAAGTTAGGATGAGTTTCCATGATGAAGTTGACGAGTAGTTATATATTTTGAGAACAACTTGGCAAAAAAACCATTCAAAAGCTCGGTATGCTGATGGTAGGCACGGATCGGAATAGGCAGCCCGTGTTGAATTCGATATGCAAAAGAAAAGAAAAAAACTAAGCATACAAACCTTTGGACCAAGGAAGAGACCGTAAGGCACACCCTCGAACTTCTCCGCATGATGGAGCTGCAATAAATTCATCGTTCAAGGGTCACCATCTAAAACTTTAAAAGAGCTTATCATAGTTACCGGGAAACAAAATGGATATGAGAAGCTATGGGTGAAGCAGAAGCAGGAAAGTGAGTGTTGAAAAGTAGCACGAAGCAAGAAGTGAGATAAGGCTACGAAGAGATTATGCAAGCCCATGAAAAAAATGAAATGCAAACATAGAAAGCAACATGAAGTGCAGGCAAAGCGAATAAGAAATGACGTGAACACAAATATAAAATACTACAAAACCAACTTGCAAGCTAATTATATATTATAAAAAAACTATATGAAAAATGTGAAAAGTGAGGGACAAATGAATGGAAAGTGACAAGAAGTAAGAGGAAAACTTCAAGGAAGAATGATTTGTAAAACGACCAGGAAGAAGCCTAATTCCCGCTCCCAGTAAAAGGAATCCCCACTAAAAGGAATAGGGTTTTTCATATTTTGGAAGCAGTTTTCTCCAAGCTTTCCCTTCTTTCTGAGAAGGGAGGAGTTTTCCCATGTAGCATAGAAAGAAGCTTCAGGCAAATATAGAGTTAATAATGTACATGTTGAAAAGAAGATATTAAACACGAGAAAACAACCTGATGGGCAGCGGCCACTCGGCGAAAATAAGGGACGTTAGCAATGGGGCCAACCGAGAACCTCTTGTGGACGAGACCATCGTGCACAAACATGTAGGCCATGCCATACACCGTTATGCCAAGACCCTGCGCATCCCGCATATAAACATTACATCAACAACATATATGTAGTTACGCAACATAAGTACAGATAACAATACAGTAACCGAGTAAGGAAAAGTAGTAGTGGTCTTACAGCGCCGAAGCATAGACCCGGGATGAGGCCCTTATGGAAGAAGCCGAACCCTATAAGAGCGATGGCAGGCACGGCGTTGATGATGGCGAACACATCGTTGAGCTCGAATGGTCCCTCCCTTGGTCTATGGTGTGACTGAAACAGCAACAACAAATACATCAATGAATGCCTTCTTCTGTTTATACTGTAAGTTGCAAACTTAAACTGAATAAAACCGTTGGTTCTTGTATTATTAAAAAAAAAAAAAACTGGTGGTGGTCTCAATTTTTGTTGCTTAAATGAGACCAGTTATTGTAAAGAGCAGGATATTTTCATTTTTTTTTTCTTACCTCATGCATAGACCACATGGAGGCATGCCACAGCGCACGGTGGGCCCACCGCGCCCAGAACTCCATCCCCACCTGCACAAGAATGGCTACACAAGAGAGTTACCAAAACAGCCCTCATTCATTTACTCGGTACTCGTAGAGAAAGAGAAGTCCAGAAACCGCTGGGGGTGGTACTGTGGTGATTTAGAGATAAAAAATGGGCACTAAACAAATTTAACAACTTAAACTGACCACACGACGAATGGAGAAAATTAAAAGGCATGGGAATAAAAAAAAAAAAAAAACAGTTAAAACCACGGTAAAATAGAAAATTACGAAGAGACCACCGAAACAACATTTCCGTTCTCAGCATTTATGGGTCAGTGAGAGTGAATTACAACAGAAGCATAGGGGGGGGGGGGCAAAAGGAGTAACCAAGAGAAAAGCGAGTAAAAGCTTTACCGCAGCTCCAACGGATAACGCGAACGTCCCCAACATCTCAGCGACCGGCACCTCCCCTCCCTTCCCAACCCAACCAATCGAAAATGTCAGAAAAACTAAAAAAAAAATATTAAGAATAATCATAGACGAAAATAAAATATAAAGAAAATTACAGAAAATCCGGAAAAAGGGGGTCCCCTTAACCGAGAGGTCTCGGGTTCGAATCCCATCAATAAAAAGAACGGACCTCCAACTGCCAAGAGAATCTGTAGTAGACGGCCGCGGCAGCCATCGACGTTATCCCCAGGCTCGATACGACGGCTGCCAGTAGGTAGGTGATCCTCTCCTTCCTCTTCCTCGCCGTTCGCTCCAACAGTCTCTCGTTCACCACCGGAATCGTCAATCCCAAACCCTCGCTCCCGTCCTCTTTCACCTCCCGGATCTCCGCTTCTCCTCTTCCTTCTCTTCCCTCCTCATCCTCACTGATCTTAATCCGAGCGCCAGCGATTTCCCTTCTCTCCTCCATGACGAAGCATACGGCCAACCTCCTCAACCCCAACGTCAAGCGCTCCGGCCGTCTGACGAAGAAGGCGCACTCGCGCACGCGCCCACGGCTCCCGCCGAAGGCCGGAATTCGGTCCAATCGGCATGTCGTCGATGCTGCGGCGGCGGAAACACCGGCCGCCATCTCGCCGGGAGGATCTCCGCTACGCCTCTTCCACGAGAGAGAGAGAGAGTAGCGCCTGATAAAAGGCAAAGACCGGGAGGGACGAGAGAGACCACTCGGCGAGTTGAGTTACTTAAACCAATGTCTACGTTTAGACGCCATCCTTCACTGAATATTTACGTAAACGCCATCTCGCTTTGTTTTACGAGACCCACCGCGTAATCAATCACATTACGTTAAACAAATACTAATCAAGATCTAAATAACCACATGTTCTTAATCACCAAACACCGATTTCTAGCGGAAAACAATTCCAAAGCAGGGGAAGTTTGCGGTTGGGGATCCTTTGTTTTTTGACGAATCCCGATGGGAAAAGGCAAACCAAATCATGGGAAAGGTGGAATCATGACGTGGGAAGTCCAATTGGTAAAATCAGCAGAGTTTCCTCTTGATTTTCAACACGTAAGCCTAAGACCATCTTCTTTACTATAAACAAAAAAAAAAGTATGATAGATTTTCGAACCGCCATAAAAAGTGTTGATTTGAAAACGTATCAGATCCCTTAAACTAATTTATTTATTTATTTCGATTTATTCTCATTGGGCCTCAACTCATTTGTCTAAGCAAAGGAGGTCCATATAGTATTTTTCATTAATGATTTTAACGTCCTTTTCCAAAAAAAAAAAAAAAAAATTGTTAAAAAAAGAGTTGTTTCGGTCGGTGTGAAACATATTTATAATATTGGTGGTGGTGGTTTTTTTTGTTTGAAAGGCAAGCTGCCAGAAGTGTTCTCTACAAATAACTTCTCTCCATAAAAGCAGCTTTACAATAATCATCCCCATACGATCAAATTTTAATTAGTTGTATCGTTGCACCACACGTTTCTTTTAAGCAGTCAATTATAGATAGTGACGTCAACAAGGGGTTTTTTCAGGATGCGTGATATCTTGTGCTTCTTTTAATATTTCCAAACCTTTTGTGAGAGAAGCTTGCTCTTAAAGAATTAAAAAAATTCGTGCTTTTATCACTATAAAATTTGAAAGGAAGTTATGAGTTCGAAACTCATGAGTGTACTCCCTAGTGAGCACAAAACAAAGAACCATAGGTTTTTACACCAACTGAATCTGGTAGAGCAACGCAACGCAACGCAACATAGAAGTGGCAGTCTTGTAGTTCTTGAGTAAGAAGAGGGGCTTTTCTAATACTCTCAATCGGACGTGGGCCGTGGGATGTCATGGAGGTAAAGTTGTGGTCCGAACTCCACGTCTTCGTCTGCTGGAGGGAGTGGTGCTCCTCGTCCCGTCCGCGCTCTTGTATCATGCTTACGTGGCACAGTGCATCACCCCCCCTTTCACTTCTCTCTTGCTCTGATGTTGACATGTTCATTAGTAATTGTGCATTGTTGGAGATTCCTCATCCTTTCAATCGTTTTACTTGAATTAATAATCACAATTTTTTTCTTTCTTAACCTTCTTCTCTTCTTGATTGGTGCATTATCTCATCCAGTTGGTTTTCATCTCTTCAAGTGCTTCCTCCTACGAGTTCATGAGATCATAACCCCTTAAATTTTGCTTGAGATGAGGATTTCCTTCCACAATTTCATTTCCTCAAGAATGTGGTCTTTAGATCCTCATTGTAGACAGATTATCTTTCAAAGTTGGCAACTTTTAAGTATTGGGCTGTCCTACGATCCCACTTATGCAAAAGCTCCAACGGGTCCAACACAATTTACGGTGGTGAAATAAAAATGGATTTGGATTTGGGACTACTGAGCATAGAGTGCACGCTCCCTTAAAGATGTCATCCAAACAATTCAAAATCGCATGTCAGGAGGCAACGATGATCGATCTAAAGAATAGAGAATCTCAATTAAGGAATGATCTCCACCTTGCTTTTAAAACAAAAAGAAACTCTAACCAACAGGGGCTCCGCTTATCCTGTACGAGCAGCTAGTGTACATCACCTTATGTTGGGACATTGTAGGTTCGAAACCCAATGGTATAGTTTTATATAAGTTGCAGGGGGTCTGCCTAACCCCAACTTGCTTTTCAAAAAAAAAAGAAGAGAAAAGAACTATTCTGGTGTCAAAAATCCTGAAGCAGGTGACTGCTTTTTTTTGTGAAGTTGCTTGTGATAGAAGACAAAAATACAATTCACAACATTGTTTAACTTGATACTTGTTGTAAAATGTGGTACAACATGATCTAAAAAATAATTTATAAACTTTATGAAATTTAAATACTACAAAAAATATTATTAATCGAGTATGACATATCCATACATGCTTGCAATTAAGTATAAAATTTCATTACTTATTTTATAAGAAAAAAACATATCTCTTTTTTTATTTATTTAAAATAATCATACTAATGAAAATAGCTATACCCTTCTATACATAATCCACGTGGCATATCAATTTAAATATGAAAATAAAATCTTTCATGACCAAATCAATATTTTAAATTAGTATATATGATCATAAATAATCAATTAAAATGTCTAAGCTTTCTTGATAGATCAAATCTCAAACAATAGGCACACTACATAAAATAACTCTTTTACTGGCATGCCTCCCATGCAGTGCTAATAATCAATCATGCGTATTGGGGCAAAAAATTCTCACACCAGTAAAGAGGCACATTATACTAGCATGGCATACCACCACAAGAAAATATGGAATTAGCGACGGCATTTAGCGATAGAATCATTTCGTCGCTAACTAGCGACGGCTTAACGAGCGAAATAAATCCGTCGCTACAATCAATAATCTTTACGAAAATAGCGACGAAACTGAATCCGTCTCAAACACCGTTGCTAATTAGCGACAGAGTTTGCGATGTAAGGTTTTGTCGCTAAATAGCGACGGATTCGGCGACAGAATAGATTCCGTCGCTATTTTGGTATTTTGATTTACGATGGCTTAGCGACAAAATTATTTCGTCGCTAAATGTCGCGTAAATCCCTAATCCCATTCCTCTTTCTCTTTTCATGTTTCGCTGTCTCTTCAACTGCTCCCGCCCGCCGCCCTCTCCCTACCGCCGCCCGTCGGCCTCTCTCCGGCCCCCACCGTCCACCGCTCGCCAGCCGCCGCTCCCCGTCAGCCTCCCGCCACCGCCCGACGACGCGCAGGTAAGCGCTTCCGTTGACAGGGGTCGACCCCCTCGTTTTTCCGGAAGGGGGTCGCCTCTCTGCGTTTCCGGCAGCAGGGGGTCGCCCCCCATGCGTTTCCGGCAGGCAGGGGGTCGCCCCCTCTGCGTTTTCGGCATGCATGGGATCGCCCCTCTGCATTTCTGGCAGGGGGTCGACCCCCTGCGTTTCTGACAGGGGGTCGCCCCCCTGCGTTTTTGGCAGCACAGCGCAGGGGGTCGGCCCCCCTGCATTTCCGGCAGGCAGGGGGTTGCCCCCCTGCATTTTCGGCAGGGGGTCACCCCCTGCGTTTCCGGCAGGTAGGGGGTGGCCCCCCTGCGTTTCCGGCAAAGGGGTCGCCCCTGCGTTCTGTGAAACTGCATCTGCCTCAGGTTTTTTTTTTCAGCAGGTGGTGACTTCATTTTAACACAGTGTTTTTTGCAGATTTTTCAACGGAACTTGCTTGTGCCCCACCACCCGTGGTAAGTAAGTGACAAAAATAATGCAAATCGGGTAAATACTTGTGGTAAGTAAGTGATGCAAGCGCATCACATGTTATTTAATTTATTGGATGTAACACTTTATTGTTCACACACTCACTTAGTTGTTGATATCTAGGACTGCTTTGTTGGAGTTCGGAGATCATGCTGAGCATGATTTTAATGTATGAGAATAAAAGTGTTCTTATTTTTGGAGTACGGATTTCATGCTAGGCATGGTAGTAGTTAGCGGGATATTGAAGTGTGTTTGTTGCAGGTACATGTTTGACATTTGTTTGATATGAATGATTTCGATGTATTGCAATGTTTGATGTGATTGTATTCATGCTTGCATGTAGTTACTTTTAATTTGATTATGTCTTCCATGTGAAATTGTATAATGAAAGCATACTTCAAATGAATGTATCGTGTCATGAATAGTTTGCACATGAAAATATTAAGTTATCAATGCATGCATCATAATTCTTGTGATTGTATGACATCATATATTGCATGATAAATTTTATATTTTCTTCATCATAGCATTCTGATGGTTCTCTTTTAACTGGTTCATCATAGAAATATATATATATATATTTCTTTCATTGATTTTCACTTGGGAGAAAGCTTGTTTTTCTCAACATCTAATATCAAAGCCTGGTTAATCCAGTTCTGATTCATTATATTTTGTGTGTGAAAATTATAGAAAGCAACGTTGGGCATATGATTAGTTTGAATGACACAAACTGGATGACTTGGAAAACAAAAATGGAAGATCTCTTGGTTTGTAAAGATTTGGATGGACCCATAGAGGGTGATAGCGGCAAACCAGAAGAAATGAAAGATGACGAGTGAAAAAAGCTAGACTGAAAAGCTGTTGGTTTCATTAAGCAATAGATTGATGATAGTGTTTTTCATCATGTCTCTACTGAAAATTTAGCACATAGACTTTGGATCAAATTGAAGAGTCTTTATGATAGAAAGACGATAGTAAACAAAGTTTTTTTATTTCGAAAACTTGTGAATCTCAAATACAAAGAAGGCACTTCTATTGCAGAACATTTGAATGAGATTAAGAGCATTGTGAATCAGTTGGCCACCATGAAAATTACCTTTGATGATGAGTTGCAAGCTTTGTTACTTCTTAGTTCACTTTCTGAAAGTTGGGAAACCTTGGTGGTCACAGTTAGTAACTCCGCACCTGATGGAATGGTAACTATGAGCCAAGTTACCAGCAGTCTATTAAATGAAGAGACAAGAAGAAAATCATCAGGTCCTTCTCACTTCGAGGTACTTGTGATGAAAAATCGGGAGAGAGGTAGAAGTAAAAGTAAGGCTCTGCACAACCGTGACAAATCGACAGGCCGTTCAAGCTCGAGTTCAAAGAAAAACGTCGAGTGCTATTATTGTTACAAGAAGTGGCACATAAAATGGGAGTGCAGAAAACTCAAGTTCAAAGAGTAGAACAATGAGAAAAATTCAGAGGAAAAGCAAAATGATACAACTACAATCACAGATGGTGAACTCATGATTATATGTGATGATACTAGCATTAATTTGATTGGATAAGAGACATATTTGGTAATTGATTCTGGAGCTTCATTTCATGTAACCTCGCGGGCTGATTTCTTTACCTCTTACTTGCAAGGTGATTTCGAGAATGTTCGAATGAGAAATAAAGATGTGTCAAAAATTATCGGTATAGGTGATATTTGCTTGGAAACAAATATTGGCTTCAAATTGTTGCTTAAAGATATGAAGCATGTACCGGATATTCGATTAAATTTAATCTCTGCTAGAAAGTTGGATGATGAAGGCTATAACAACAATTTCAGTAATGGAAGGTGAAAACTATTCAAAGGTTCTCTGATGTTAGCAAAAGGAAAGAATACTTGTTCTCTTTATACTATGCAAACAAATATTTGCAAAGGTGTTGTGAATGCTGTGGAGAATGCCTCATCCACCGATCAATGGCATAGAAGGCTCAGACATATGAGTGAGAAAGGATTGCAAGTTTTGTTCAAGAAAGAGCTTCTAGCGGGGATAAAAAGATACATCTTTGAAAATATGTGTTCATTGCTTTCATGGTAAACAAAATAGAGTGTCATTTTGTAGAAATATCTAGAAAATCTCATGTTCTAGAATTGGTACATTCTGATGTATGTGGTCCTTTAAAGGTTGACACTTGGCGGTGCACTATATTTTGGTACTTTTATTGATAATCATTCTAGAAAAGTTTAAGCCTATACACTGAAAACTAAATATCAAGTTCTAGGTGTATTTAAATATTTTCAAGACATGGTTGAAAGAGAAACGGGAAGACAGTTGAAATGTGTTCGCCCAGATAATGATGGTGAATATATTAGGCCATTTGATTAGTATTGCACCAATCATGGCATCCATGAAAAGACAGTAAAAAAGACACCTCAACATAATGGAGTTGCAGAGAGAATGAATCCCACCATTCTTGAGAGAGTCAGATGTTTGTTGTCACATTCCAAATTGGGTGAGGCAATGAGGATAGCAGTTGATCTTATCAATTTGTCACTTTCTATTCTGTTGAATGATGATGTTTCAGAGAAAGTTTGGACAGGAAAGAAAGTCTCTTATGATCACTTGAGAGTATTCGTCTGTAGAGCTTTTGTTCATATTCCAAAGGATGAGAAGTCCAAGCTTGATCCTAAAGCAAAACAGTGCATATTTCTTGGCTATGGGCATGAAAAATTTGGTTACAAGTTGTATGATCCAATTGATAAAAGGGTTGTCAGAAGTCGAGATGTTTTCTTAGAAGATCAGACTATTGAAGACATTGACAAGCTTGAGACAACTGAGTCTAGCACTGAAGATCTTGTTGACTTAGATCCTCTTGATTTACCTATTGTTTAGGATATCATTGAGGAGATGCAAGCATCTCATGATAATGTAGAGGAAGAAAATGTTGAGCCGGAGATTGAGGGAGAGCAGTTACCCCAAGAGTCATCTCTACAGTCATCGTTAATGAGATCTACCAGAGAGAAATAACAGTCTAAAAAATACTCTTCACATGAGTATATGATGATAACAGATCAAGGAGAGCCAGAGACTTATCAAAAAGTTTTGGAGCATGAAAACAAAACAGAGTGGTTTAAGGTGATGAAAGAGGAAATGAAGTCATTGCATGAGAATCACACCTATGATTTGGTAAAACCACCTAAAGGGAAGAAGATTTTGAAAAATAAATGGGTCTTCAGGCAAAAGAATGATGGGAACAACTCTCAACCCAGATTCAAGGCACAACTTGTTGTGAAAGGATTTGGTCAGAAAAAGAGAATTGATTTTGATGAGATTTTCTCACCAATTGTGAAGATGTCTTCCATCCAAACTGTACTTGGTATAGCTGCAAGTATGAATTTAGAAGTTGAATAGCTTGATGTGAAAACTGTATTTTTGCATGGAGACTTAGAAGAAGAAATTTATATGGAGCAACCTGAGGGTTTCATTGACAAAGGTAAGGATCAGTTGGTTTGCAAACTGAAGAAAAACTTGTATGGATTGAAGCAAGCACCGAGACAGTGGTACAAAAATTTTGATTCTTTTATGACTGAGCATGGGTATTCAAGAACCACAACAGATCATTGTGTGTTTGTGAAGAAATTTTCAGATGGTAATTTTACTATTATTTTGCTTTATGTTGATGATATATTAATTGTGGGCCAAGACATAAGCAAGATCAACATGCTGAAGTCAGAACTGAGTAAGTCCTTTGCCATGAAAGACTTACGTCCAGCAAGACAAATTCTTAGGATAAGAATTATTCGTGACAGATCACATGGACTAATCTGGTTATCACAAGAGAATTATATCAAAAAGGTTCTTGAGAGGTTTAATATAGACAAAGCAAAGCCTGTTAATTATCCACTTGCAGGCCATTTCAAACTTAGCTCAAGTCAATGTCCTACAAGTGATAAAGAAGAAAATGAGATGCAGAAAATTCTCTATGCTTCAGCAGTTGGTTCTTTACTGTATGACATGGTTTGTACTCGAACGAATATTGCTCATGCAGTTGGAGTTAGTCGATTTCTGTCAAATCCGGAAAAGGAACACTGGGCAACAATGAAATAGATTCTGAAGTATCTTCAGGGCACTTCAAAGATGAGTTTGTGTTTTGGAAAAGGCGAGCCTATTCTTGATGGGTTCACAGATTCTGATATGGCTGGTGATGTCGATAGTAGAAAATTTACTTCTGGGTATTTGATTACTTTTGTAGGGGGAGCAGTTGCATGACAATCAAGATTACAGAAATGTGTAGCTCTCTTCACCATAGAAGCTGAGTTCATTGCTATCGCAGAAGCAAGCAAGTAATTACTATGGATGAAGAAATTCTTACAAGAGTTGGGATTAAAACAAGAAAGATATGTTCTTTATTATGATAGTCAGAATACGATCCACTTGAGCAAGAATTTCTCATTTCATTCAAGATCGAAACATATTGATGTTAGATACTATTGGATCCGTGATGTTTTGAATGATAAACTGTAACATCTTGAGAAAGTTCACACTGATGATAATACTTCAGATATGTTGACTAAGGCATTGCCTAAGGACAAGCATGAGAAGTGTCGACTCTTGACAGGAATGGTCGAAGCCTCCACATAAGTCGGGAGGGAGAGAATTGTTGGGTTTCCCTCCTTTGTGGGACCCATCTATTTACTGAATAAGAACCTTTTGTTAACTGATATTTATTGGCATGCTCATTGAAACCATGCATATTCATTATTGCGAAGGGATTTCCAAGCACGACCTTTGATTGTCTCAAGGTCGATTTATGGCGCTTAAGCTGAATAGCAATTTGTGGTTGGCGCTTCAGCTGAATAGCGATTTGTGTGATGGTGCTTCAGTTGAATAACGATTTGTGGTTGGCGCTTCAGCTGAATAGCGATTTGTGGTTGATGCTTCAACTTCATAACGATTTGTGTGTTAGTGCTTTGTCTTCCACATTTAATGCGAATCTCGTTCTCTATTTAGGGAAAAGAGGTTCGGCTAGCAACGAGATTTTTTACTTCTTTTGGATTGTTTCGTGGGGCTGGTTCTTCAGAACATTTGTTCATTTTTTTTCCGGTGAGGTCTTTCCTCTTCTTTTTTTTTCTCTACACCTTTGTGTGTTTGTAAGGCTTATACCTTTTTGGTCACTTTGTAAACTCTGTTTGAAGATGGTGGAAGAATCTGACCTATTGGTTGCATGGACGTACCTCAATTTGAGATAACCACATAAATCTTGTGTGTTTCTTTAATTTCTGTTGATTATATATATATATATATATATATATATATATATATATATATATATATATATATATATATTGCTTTCATTGATTTTCACTTAGGAGAAAGCCTGTTTTTCTCAACGTCACATTGTGTTGAGACGTTGCAAGTTTAAATCCCAATGGTATCGTTGTATAACTGTTAGTGGTCTGCCTAACCGCAGCTTGCCTTTCAAAAAAAAAATATGGTTACGAGTTACTCCAAAAGCAATTAAATCTTTTTCTCATTTTCTTTTTCTTTTTCAGATTTAGCATGAAGAAACCACTGCTATGTTTGGACATCTCCTCACAGGTCAACAGGCGTCACAGTTTCTGTGAACCTGAATCAGTCTCTACAGTGTAAAATTCCACCAATACTCCCCCTGCTTGTCGGTGACAGTTTCCCATTTGGCTTAGGGTTTCTTTGCAAAGGTTGCACACCCTGGGTATAAAACTCTTGAACTCATTCAACTTGAAACCCAATGAATTCAACATATAATGGCTCAACTTTTAAATGCACCAACTCGGAAGCAGACCTGAAGTGTTTTATACCAATCCACTGAATCTTTTTGTCACTTCCTTCATGTGTTCTTCCATACAACGGATTCAAAGATGAATTAATCCTCATTACCCACTTCATCTTAATTACCTTGATGGAAATCGGGTCACTCGTAGTCTTTACTTTACACACTATGAGTTGGCCTGAACTGATTCTAACAACCTAGTGATCCAATCCATGTTCAAAGTATTTCATATCTGTTCGACTAAGTATGAGCCAATCTAACATTTTCTATTTCAATTAAACCTGCACTCTGCTTATCAATCTCACTCACTTGGCTGGGGGCAAACATGATTGTGGGCATCTTCCTCGAAAGTTATGCATCAAAAGATCTGAGAAAGAAGGCAGTGTGACTTGTTTTTAATCCCGATGGTGGAAGGAGATGCGATGAGGTTCTTGTAGGGAATCAAGCTCAATCACCGCTTTGGGCATGGGAGCCACTCTTTCCCAAATCCAATGCCCGGTTCTCTAATATAGGAAATGGAGCCCCAAGGGAGGTTGACGTAGTGGGGGTGTGGCTTTGGGTGTTAGAGGGGCAGTCAAGGTTCAATTCCCATGGGCATCACTCCTCTGTGAAAGCCAGCATAGCATAGGCCTTGGGGGCAGGGGTCCTAGCTTCAAAGTTTTACACTGCCAACACGACAACCGTAGGTATGGTAGGCTGAGCCAGCGCGACCAGGTCTTCGTGCCGGGTACGGTTTCTTTGGGTTATAAATCCATAAAAGTATAGGAAATAGAGGGAATGGGCCTCAACCTGCCAAACTTTATCTCATCTGAGTTGGCCTAGAGGAGATCAGGGTTGAGGCCCATGACCTGAGAATGAAGAGGCTACCGTATCCTTACTATCGGATGCATGAGTGAGTCAACCTAAGCTCAAAGCAGGCACATGCAGAGCCATTGGAGCCGAAACCCGTCAAAACATGAACCAAAGTACTCTCAAAGCGAAGCATTAGTTCGTTGATAGATTCATCCCAATACTTCGTCTAGATAGCAGCAAACAAGAACTGCAGAAATAGATTCACCAGTGAATTGAGGAAGATGGTTGTTTCCCTTGTCATTAAAAAGAAAAATAAATCCTCACCAATCTCACACTGTGTTTTAACCCAAATCATTCTGAAGTTCCTGTTTCCTTCCCATCTACATAAAATTGAAATCACCAATGTATCTAATCTATCTTTAATAGTGCATTCATTTAGCTCGCCTTGGTCTAATCCAAACCATAGCAAACCTCAATCGACATAAATCTAAAACCATTAGAACCTATTAAACTGCGCCAGTAAAAGATCTTTTTAATTTTGCGAAAGATCTTTGCTGGTGCAGAACTGCACCAGCATTAAATCTTTGTTGGCCCAGTTTTGCGCTGACAAACACTATTTTGTTCTGGCGGTATAAAGTTGCGCCAGGAAATGCCTTTCCTGGCACAACTGCTGGTGCATTCTTGCGCTAGCAAAGGTTTTTGCTGGCGCCATTTATGCGTCAGCAAAAACGACTTTTCTTGTAGTGAAGACTACCCATTCAAAATTTGAAAGTAAAATGGACCCCAATATCATGCAAAACATGATTTGGATAAAAAAAAATATCTCACAATTAACCTCCACCGAGTTGTGATCCTCTTTGAACAAACGGATCAACTTGAGATTAATTGAAATCAACCATATATCAAAAAGGCAAGTGTAAAACTATTTAGGAAGATCCCATTCAATTTGGCACGCTAAATGCTTCATGAGATGGGTTTCCATCATTAGTAGCCATTAGGTCCTCAAAAATTATGATTTAGCTCATCTGGTGAGTGCCACCAATGTGAATGGACATCACGAGTTTGAAACCCATGAGCTTACGTCTTTTACTGTGGGGGAGGAAGCTGGTTGTAATCCCTGGTGGGGGGGGGGGGGGGGGGGGGGCAAGGAGAGCCTTAGGTTTATGTACTTAATATGATTGCGAGTGAGTGACGTGGTACTTTTTCCTTGTCATCTTAAATAAAAGTAAAAGATATTCTAAACAATAATAAAAGGTTTGGAAACATTTACTTGGTTGCCTTTTTGTTTAGTTTGAAATTAAATTAATTAAAAAATGATCTTAAATAAAAAAAGGCAAACTAAACAATAATAAAAGGTCTTGGAACATTGTACTTGGTTGCCTTTTTGTCTAGTTTGAAACTAAATTAACCAAAAAATGACCGGATGACAAAAATGATGTGCATCTCAAAAAATCTTATAATTTGCCAAAATTAATAGATGACCAAAATAAAAAATATTCAACTATAAAATGACCTATTTAACCTTTGCATGTATGAAACTTACAAAGTTCGCACGATATATCACTCTGCTTGTAGGGTATCGTAAAGGAAGTCCACATGTTTTCTTTGCGAACATCACAAAGTTCGTATAATTATAGTTGTGATGTTAAACTAAAGCTTCAAAACTTTGCAAATATTCAATTTAAGTTTGCATATATATCCTCTTAAATATACAAAGTTCATCTTAAATATTTGAATTCCCTCACAAATATATAATTTTCTCCCAAATATACGAAGTCTTCTTAAATATGCAATTTTCTTCTCAAAAAATATGTAAATACAATAGTGATATGCGAGATTTTTTGGCATGCAAATTTTACCAAACCACAGTAATTATGATACTTCAATACTAAAAAAAGCGACAGTTTGCAAAAGCGATTGTGGAGAAGATTTTAGAGAAAATATGAGGTGGTGAATGATGTTGATGGTCATCAACAAAAGAAAAAGGTCCCGATTGTGGATACCACGTAGAGGAGGCATTTTCACCTCAATCATTTAATTGAGAGAAGAGAGTGTTTATGAACAAAAACAATATCCAACTGACATTAAGAAGCCAAAGATTGAACCTAAAATGTGATGTGGGGTTATATCTGATTGTAAATGGGCACTTGGTAAAACAAGTGCATGTTTTAGGGTTTGATTGCAGGATTTGCAGGCTCAAGAGTTAGACTTTCGATGAGGCGGTTTCACTTCTACCATTTGCTTGAAAGAAGAGAGTGTCTGCATACAAAAAAAAGTAACTCAACTGATATTTGATTGTAGGATTTTCAAGTTCAAAAGTCGTATTGTAGAGGAGGCGGTTTTGCCACAACCATTTACTCAAGAGAAGAGAAGGTCTATGGAGAAAAACAACTCGAATGATATTAAGAAGCTAAAGATCGAACCCTCTAATGTTGAGTCTTTTTTTATTTCATCAATTAATGGTCATGTATGACATATTCTGTTGAGCTCAAGTAGAGCACTTCAGAATTCATGATAAACATCTTTCAATTGCATTAAGAAGCCACATATCAAACCCTCTAATGTTGAGCTATGTACTGTGAATGTTTATAACATGTTCATTTTTTGAATGAACAAAATGAATATATGTACGAGCAAATTCATTTTTGAATGATTGGAATGAATATATATGTATGAGCATGTTCAGTTTTTAATGAACGGAATGAATGAATATATGTATGTGATTGTCTTATAAAATATGTTTGTTTTTCAACATAATTAGATGTGTGATTTTCTTATAAAATATGTGATTTTACTATCTTATTTGTGAAGTTATGATTAAAGAAGGTTTGCATAAGTTATATTTAAATGTTTCATGATGACTGAAAAAAATAAGGTGTGGATATACATTTAAGTGAGGGTTGCAGAAAGAAGAATGAAAAGAAGTTTGCATGATCTCCAACGACTTTGGTATAAAATATATTATTTTACTAAGGTATTTGCATAGTTACGATCATTAGGAGGTTTGCAAACTTGTTTTTGCACACTTTATGAAGACAACAAAAAATTAGGTATGAACATATATTTAAGTGAAGATTAAAGTAAAGAGGAAGAAAGTTCTCATAATTTTCTATGACTTTAGTATAAAATATGCAATTTTACAAAGGTATTTATGATTTTATGATTAACAAAATACCGCATAAATAAAATAATTTTTGTGCACTTTTTTAATACCGCAAAAAATATGTGTAAATATACATTTAAGTGAGGTTTTACCTTAGCGGACGGGCAAAACGATATATGGCAAGAATTTTGAGACATTCGTTTATGCAAAGAGAAAAAAGTCCTAAAAAGTTGCCTATTTGCGGTTTTGAACAGCTGGTGAATTTCAGAAAAATTAGAACATTAAAAAAACGCATCATACACACTATTTTTGCCTTGCAGTAAGGTCGTTTTTTGTTAAATTAATCATGAACTACATCTTCGTTATTCTGGGAGCGCAATGAATGTACTTTTAAAGATATCTAGATTCATTACACATAAACCACAAGTGATTACATTATGTAACAAATAATGCCACAACATTGCCAACTCATTGTGAAACTTGTCCAGCTCGACGCCCAAATGGGGATCCTCATTAGGGTTTGCTTATGAAACCCACGTGGGTCCATGGTCCATACCACCGTATGGTTTTTTTAAGCTATAAAAATAGCTACAAAGAAAGTGGCATGCGCTCATGGTAGTCATTGATTGGTTGGATGAGAGCATATTCCCAAATGGTTGCGCTGGAGATGATGAAAGAATTATTGAAAATTGGGTTCACATAAAACCCCCAATGCAACTAACCTAAACAAATATGCGTATGTAAATCAATAACAAAGTTGGTTACCTCTCTATTTTCTTGGACCTCAAGCTTAGACATGATCTATTCTTAAGGCCCCGTTTGCATGTCATGGAAAACACCTGTTTTCCGTGCAAAGTTATAAAAAAAACGCGTAATTTCTGTGACAAACCAAAGATAGGAAAGGGTTAAAATGCGCGGACTCATTTTCCGAGACCACCTCCCATCGGGAAATGATCGGGAAACGAATCCATGCATGATATTTCCTCTCTTTTCTGCCGTGCACACACACACACACATAGAGAGAGAGAGAGAGAGAGAGAGAGAGAGAGAGGAGCTGCCACCCTTCGTCCGCTTCCTCCTCCTCTCTCTCTCTCTACGTCTAGGTTTCATGCATCCGTGTTCGTTGATCTCATTGAGTTTTTGTGCGATCGGGTTTTTCCTGAATTATTTTGAGATCTTGTTTTTTTGTGGTTCTTTCGGTTGTTTTAGGGAATATTTTCACTCGTTTAGTTTTTTTTTTTTCTAGAGGTGATCCCACTTTTTCGTGTCCGTGTGTCCGTCTGTGTTTGACATCCTAGGTTTTAGGGTTATCTCTAGGATTAGAGCGATCTTAGTGGTAGATCTGATTGATTTATTGCGGATTTGTGTTTTTTCTTATTGATTTGGTTGGGATCAATTTTTTTTCTTTTGTGTTTTTTTTTATTTGGAAAATTTCTGCTTGTTTGTTTCTCAGTAGAGGAGATCTTGCATTTTTTGCTTGATTTCATGATGTTTTGTGGAGTTGAATTTCAGATCTGATCTGGATCGGGTTGTAGGGCGGGTAAGGTGCTTCTTGGTTGAATTTTTGTAAGGAAGAGGGTTATGTGGTTGATCTGTTTGGTTTTTGTTCGTATTGTCTGCAGATCGGGTGATTTTTTTCTTATGTTTTTGTAGATGGCGTGTGTGAGGAGTTCTAATTTTGAGTTATTGTTGCAGTATTTGAAAATAATTCTATGATTTAGTTTATGGCTTGGCAATGGTTGAAGGCTGTGCTTTTGCGTACATGGTTCACATATATATTGCTGGCTGGTAATTAATGGGAACTAATTTTATTTCTTTAATATCTGATTAACTCCATCAGGAAATGCCTGTTACTGTGAAATTACGTGTCTGATCTGAATTTCAGAAAATTGTGAAGCATTTTATTTGGTTTCTGGAAATTTTGTTGATTGTTTTCACCTTTCCCAGGATAAGGATCATCGAAGAGATGATCATTTATAAGAATGTTTGAATTTTTTTTTGATGGGTGGGGTAATTTATTAATTTGGATCTTTCATGAGGTAATGCTTGAAAAAATCCACACCCAAGGTATCAACTTGTTTCCATACTTATAATAAGTACGTAACTGGTAAGTAGGTAACCAAATCCATGTCTATGTGAGTTGGATTTGGATATCTAAAGATTCAACTTTGAGTCCCAACTTTTCTGTGGTGCAGTTGCAAAGTTGATCCATGCAAGTCATCCAAGACTCCTAGAGACTTCATGAGTTTTCATTGTTCCTAATCAAAGAGGACTCTCTCCTACTAAGGAGAGTCCAAGTGCATGTATATCTTATTGATTATATAAGCAACCTCTCTTTCTCTTGGAAAAACGTCGACAAAGAGAGAGAGAGAGAGAGAGAGAGAGAGAGAGAGTAGTTTTCCCGTGGAGGTAGGATCCTCACATGATACAAACCACGTAAATCGTGTGGTCTGTTCTATAGTGCTTGTGTGTATGCATGTGCCGTGTTCACCTCCTCTTTGATGTTCACAGTTATGACTTATGATCTTCGCTGATGATAAGAGAGAGTTAATGTTGGGATGTATTCATGAGATAAGTTTGGAAGTTACTAACTTTTCTTTTTTTGTATTTTTCCTTTTTCTACCCCAGAAAAAACTGCTTTACTCAGTGAGTTCATTGACGTAAGACCCCCAGATCTCTTTTTCCTTGAAGTAGGTTATATGTCCCCCCCCTGAACACGCAGGTGCGTGTTCTTGGGTCTAAATGAGCACCACGTATGTAAGCACGTGGGACTCGTTTCCCCGTGTTTGTCTGCATCACTTAGCATCGAAGTTCGGTGCGTTTGCAAAGACTAAAGTATCATTTCCCGCCATTAGCGCCATGAAACAACGTTTCGAGTAATGTACCAAAATCTCCTTCAGCCAGAAAATGGAGGATAACCTTTTGTTTTCGCCTTAAGCAACATCTCTGCTTGAAGAGTCTCAACCTCGAAATATGTCTCCCTCTCCGTTCTGGATCACCCTTACACCTCCGGAGGAGCACCCTTTGCGTCGTCTGCTGTCGTGGGAGCACCCTTTACTGTCGTCTATTGTCGGACCATCTTTTACTGTCGTCTGTTGTCGGACCACCCTTTGTCATGCATCTGAGGATCTATTAGATATTAAATCAACAAGAACAGATTCAAAAGTATACTCTGCAGCTGGTAGCTCCATATTCTTCTACAGAAGTTCTAACAACTCTGTATCAGGCGTCAGATCCCACATATCCTTTGCAAGCAAACGAGCTCATTCATAATGTCAGCCCACTGCACCATTCAAATCGATACAATTTCTCAGATGTTTGTTATGTTCAATATTATTTCAATTGGTGGTTGTACATACTCATCGAAGAGAAATAATTGAAGATCTTTACAAAGAATGGATTGACCCTGCCAAAGGAAAGGTGATTCAGTTATTTGTAATGGTCTTCGAGTTATTATTTATCATGCCAATAAAAGTAACGATTTATAGTATTAACATGTTTTGACGCGATTCATACGACAAATATCATAATAATTGACACTAGCAAACACATAATATCTATTTACAATGATTCATACTTCAAATAATGTGCAACAAGTTTAATAGAAATCGCTAACTGAGCAATGATTTGAACACACACATCGATGTATATATCGCATAATATACTACAAATCGATATGACAATTCAGCATAATCGCTTATTCATATTACAAATTGATACGATAAACGTAAGTACTGTTATGCCTCACAAACCCTGGACAACAACAATCGTGGTAACTTTATAAATTATAAATACAAATCGACAAGCTTGATCCATCAGATATTGAATGACACATATTTTGGTAACAAAGCCAAATCGACAAGATTTATAATTTATGATTTATGAGTTATGATTTATACGTTTAAAGCAGCAATGATTTATACATTTAATGCAATAGTGATTTATGATATATAAAGTTACCAAGATTTGTACTCAAGTTTGCTAAATCGTACAACGAGGTTTACTATTGAAGCTCAAACGTTACAACGATATGTACTTATGAAGGGTGCAATTTATACACAATTTGTAAGTTTGAAACAGTGATTTGTACGTTTAAATTAGAAATGATTTATACGTTTGATGCAATAGCGATTTATAATTGTTGATGATAGCGATTCACGTGATAGCTATTTAATTACAGGTACGATGCTTTAAAGTGATTTCCATAGAATTCACTTAAGGAGCAACGATTTGAACACACAAATGGCCACCTCATGTCCCTACAATTGTTATTCCTCATGCACAGGTTTCAATTACATACTACAAGTATCTAACCATAAACCATAAACCATAAACCATAAACCATAAACCATAAACCATAAACCATAAACCATAAACCATAAACCATAAACCATAAACCTAAACCCTAAATATCTTACTAAACCCTAACGGTAAACACTAAACCCTTAATATATTACTAAACCCTAAACCCTAAACCATAACCCCTAAACCAGAAACCCTGAACCCTAAACCATAAACCCTAAACCCTAAACCTAAATCATAAACCCTAACCCTAAACCCTAAATCATAACCCCTAAACCTGAAACCATAAACCCTAAACCCTTTTCCCGAAACCCTAAACCCTAAAGCATAAACCCTAAACCTTAAATCATAAACCCTAACCCTAAATCATAACTCTAAACCATAACCCCTAACCCCTAAACCCTGACCCTAAACCATAACCCCTAACTCTAAACCCTAAACACTAACCCTAAACCATAGCCCCTCAATCTGAAACCCTAAACCATAAACTCTAAACCCTAAACCCTTTTTCTGAAACCCTAAACCCTTTACCCGAAACCCTAAACCTTAAATCATAAACCCTAAACCCTAAACCCTAAACCATAACCCCTAAACCCTGAACCCTAAACCTTGAACCCTAAACCCTAAACCTACCTCTAAACCCTAAACCCTAAACCTTAACCCTAAACCCTTAATATCTTACTAAACCCTAAACACTTAATAAATTACTAAACCCTTAACCTTAAACCCTTAATAAATTACTAAACCCTTAACCTTAAACCCTAAAACCTAGACTATAACTCCGAACCCCGAAACCCTAAACCCTAAATCTAAACATCGTGTCGATTTGTTATTTAGTAAGTCTAAACATTGTGTCGATTTATTTAAAGCTATTTTATTTTCGCCTTTTATGAATCTGTCATTAGGTAAATCGTGATACGACATATCATTCACGTAGAAAACGCTCGTAAAAGTAAGTTGCGATAGGATATCATTCACATAGACAAAGCTGGTAAACAAAAATCGCTATAGGTCAATCATTAATGATTTAGGTCTGTTACTGTACAGATCTTGATAGAACACTTTTTCTATAAAACAGTGATAACAATTTGCAACTTTAACTTAATGTTTGTTGCTATACAGATCGTGATAGAACACTTCTCCTATATAACAGTGATAGTGATTTACTACTTTTTAATAGTTATCAAGTTGTAAATCGATTTGTACTTTACTAAGTCTAAACGTCGTATCGATTTGTGTACACGTGCGTAAAACCCTAATATAGATCTATGTAAAACCCTATTCTATGTAAAACCCTACCCTACCCAACCCATTGTCCATGTCTAAAACCCTAATCTATTTAACCTCTCTTCCTCTTTTCTGCGGCAGTGCAACTTCTTCTTCTTTTTTCTCCTCCGCCTTCTTATTCTTCTTCTTCTCCTTAATTCTTCTTCTCCCTTGTATTTTTCTTTTTTCTTTGTTCTTTTGTGTTCCTTCTACCTGTGCTTGATAGATGGGTTTTGATGCTGATAATGTAGTTGTTTCACGCCGTGAGGAAAGATCTGTATAATCTTCGATGATGATTATGGTTGTTATCTTCTGTGTATACATCGATATATTCATGACGCATACGACTATGGTGCATTTATCGTGAAGTATATCGAAGCTTACGTAGAATATAATGACCATAATCATCTTCAATCGTTGTCGTCATACCGAAGCAAGCACAAATATTCTGCATGATAGACAGAGGGTGATGTTGATGTTTATCTATTTGATCTATTTCTACTGCCAGACCCTCCATTGTTCACAAACCATAATTCGTAGTTAAAAAAATATTTGCCTACCTTCGATATACTTTGTGACAAATATGCACATAGAATCGGTTCCTTCAAGGGGACAGTGCCTGAGTTGATGTTTGCGAAGCATATTCTCAAGAGTGCGCTCATTTCCTACTGCAAAGTGATTCTATGTGTTGATCGCATATATCTCTCTCTAGAGCTCTTGCTAGCTGGAATATGAACTCCGTGCCTGGAGTGATAACATTGGAGGATCTCTGAAAACAAAGAATGTGCAGCACTCTGAAAGCAAAGAATGTTCAGCTGAGGATATTTGTATAAAAAGCAAAGAATATGCAACACTCATATATTTTGTAAATGAATGTGGTTGTAATGTATCGTTGAAGTTAACCCGATTTATAGTTTACTATGCCTAAACATCGTGTCAATTTGTTTATTGTATTTTCCTTTTTGCCTTTTATGAATCAATCATTGTATAAATCGCGGTAGGACATGTTCACTTATACAAAGCTCATAAAATTAATTCGCGAAAGAATAATCGGTATCAAGCAAATTGCTTGGATAAAGCTCGTAAAGGCAAATTTCAATAGGATATTCAATGTATAAATCGCAATAGATAAAACATAATATATTAATCATTAATACGATAATTCAGCATAATATCAATTTTTATCATGATTCTGTATATCGATTTAAGATATTATTTTGATTATTAATATCGATTTAAGATATTATTTTGATTTTAAATATCAATTTTTAAGATATCAATACGAATTTTAAAATCAATTTATGATATTATTCTAAATCTTAATATTGATTTCTATGTTGATTCTTAATAAGGATTTAAGATATTGTTTCATTCTTAATATCGATTTAAGATACTGTTTTGATTATAAATATCAATGGTTAAGATATCAATAGGAATTTGCATATAGATTAAGATGTCATTTTGATTCCTAATATCGATTTAAGATATTGTTCTGATTCTAAATATCGATTTGACAGATATTAACACAAATTTCCAAATCGATTTAAATTATTGTTCTGAATCTTATTATTGATTCTATGTTGATTCTTAATATCGATTTAAGATATTGTTTTGATTCTTAATATCATTTTAAGACATTGTTTTGATTCTAAATATCGATTTTTAAGATATCAATAGGAATTTCTATATTGATTTAAGATGTTGTTTTGATTCTTAATATCGATTTAAGATATTGCCTTGATTCTAAATATTGATTTATGTCCTGATTCTGTATATCAATTTATAAGCTATCAACAGTAGTTTTCATATCCATTTGTAAGATATTTGATAATCCGATTGCGTTATACTATGACAATATTTTTGCAACAAAGGCAGATCTTTGTGGCCGACAACGATGTCATTTTAAAATCTTTTATTATAAGACGTGAACTGCCAAAAACGTGAACTGACAAAAAATATTTAGCGGGTCCCATAAGCATTAAACTCCTCAGCTATAAAAGGAGTTCTTCGCAATATTTCTCCCTAAACATTCCATAAAAATTTTAACGCTTCATCTTTTTTTGTCGGAGCACCTTTTGTCATCTCAGCAAGTTTTTGTGTTGTGCAGGTTTCCAATGGCTTACATTCCTAAGAGAAGAAACACTTCGTCGTCAACGGAGAAAACTCTTGACGTAATCGTCCAAGAGCATGCTTTGTATGAGCAAGTAGAAGCGTACTACAAAATAATGAAGATTCAGAATGATAAAGAAATGGAGCAATTATTAGTAAAGTATAGATCGAAGCCTAATCCGTCAGATATTAAAGATGATAATCCAACGATGAAAAAGAAAAAGAAGGATGACAAAGACAAGCAGAATGAAAGGAATGAGGAGGATAGTGAAAAAAAGCAAAGGAAACCAAGGTAAAGAAAGGAGGAGGTGGAGGATAGCGGAAAGCAAAGGAATAATAAAGAGGAGGAAGAGAAGCGAAGGCAAAAGGAGGAGGAGGATGAGAGGGAGAAGCAAAAGAAGAATAAGGAGGAGGAAGAGAAGCAAAGGCAAAAGGAGGAGGAGGAAGAGAGGGAAAAGCAAATGAATAATAAGGAGAAGGAGGAAAAGAAGCGAAGGCAATTAAAGAAGAATGAGGAGGAGGAAGAGAAGCAAAGACAGTTGAAAAAGAAGGAGGAAGAGAAGTAATGACAATTGAAGAAGAAGGAAGAGGAAAGGGAAAAGAAGCAGATTTAGGATGAGGAAGAGAAGGAAAGGCAAAGGAAGGAGAAGGAGGACGAGGAAGAGAAGGAAAGACAAAGGAAGGATAAGGCTGATGAGTAAGAGAAGAAAAAACAAAGGAAGGAGAAGGAGGACGAGGAAGAGAAGGAAAGAGAAAGGAAGAAGCAAGACGAGGAAGAGAAGGAAAAAGAAAGGAAGAAGCAGAAGGAAGAGAAGAAAAGCGAAAGGAAAAAGCAGACGATGAACGGAAGAAAGGAAGAAGTACAAAAGCAGAAAAAGGGAGGGGATGAAGAGGAGAAAAATGTGACAAAGGTACGTTAATCACTATTGTATGTCGCGATGCACTGTTGTAGGTATTATTATGTATAGTGATTACTATGAATAGTGATTACTATATATAGTGATTGCTAAGTACATCGATTATTACGTATAGTGATTTCTCTTTAAATCAACTACTGTGATAACGATTAATGCGATAGCGATTACTCTGTATAGCGATTACTGCGATAGTGATTAATGTGATAGCAATTACTTCGTATAGTGATTATTGCGATAGCGATTACTTCGTATAGCGATTACTACAATAGCGATTAACTATGATTTGATATTTTGTATTACAAGCAAGTCAGAAGAGAAATAGAGCAGCAGGTGAAAAGTTGAAAGGGCGGTGTCAGTAGCCTGCAGTTTTGTTGTGGTTCAAAAAGTTGAATGAATATCAGGACCAATTACGAAATATGCACTTCGGCGGCCTTCTGGACCAACATTATTTTGAAAATTGCTGGAACACCATGACCCACCTAAGCAATAAGTGGAACTATAAGATGAACACGTTCCAATTTGGGGGTTTTGAGATGACCATGACCCTAGAAGATATGGCACGGATTACGGGTCTTAAGTGTCATGGCAGTGTTGTCCTAACACGGGATTCAAACTATAACCCAAAGGACAATTGCACAGCCCTTCTAAGAATGTCGATGGAGGAATGGCGTGAGTGTATTTCTGGTGGAGGCAATTCTTCATCGATGAAATTTCATTTTTCCGTAATAAATAGGAAGGCCGGTCCGTTGCATGTGCATTTGAAGCAGTTGACTAAGAGTTGTGCAACTTCTTTCTTTATTTTTTTGGACTTACTTTATTTTTCGATTGTTCTGAATCGAGAATAAGTTACTTGTGACTGCAGTTCCTGTAAGACTTAGATGAAGTCGACAACTGGGCATTGGGTGCTGCTATGCTCGCACACTTGTACAACCAACTTTACCAGGCGAGTAGGGGTACGAAAACTGTCAGAGGGTTTTGGCTATTTGTTCAGGTATTTGTTTATTACATATTTAGTGCTTGTGGACTAAGCTCGTTGAAGGTTGTAGTCTTACTAATATATTATTTTTGTAGGCTTGAACTTGGGAGCATATTGTCGTCTTGCGCCCTCAATGTGGCCCTGCGGTTTGTGGTTTTTCTATGATCGGTGCGTGGGCTTCAATAAATGTCAAGTGCGAAAATACTCAATTCATTTTAGATGAGCTGCAATTAAATAAGGTAAATGGTTTAAAATCGTTGTAATGTTTAGCATTCTTAAGTAATCATCACTTTATGATTTTGTCTTCCTTAGTACAAATTGTTATCTCCTATGCATCTAACTTTCATTAGCGTAAATTGTTATATGGTCTAGCATTCTTAAGTAATCACCGCTTTAGGATTTTGGCTTCCTTATTAAAAATCATCATCGCATTTGCATAACTTTCATTAGCGTAAATCATTGTCATGTTTAGCATTCTTAAGTAATCATCACTTTAGAAGTTTGTCTTCCTTAGCACAAATCATCATCGCCTTTGCATCCAATTTTTATTACCGTAAATCATTGTAATGTTTAGCATTCTCAAGTAATCATCGCATTCAATATTTCATTTTTCTTAGTACAAATCGTTATCGCATTTGCATCTAACTTTCACTACAACAAATCATTGTAATGTTTAGCATCCTCAAGTAATCATCGCATTCAGCATTTCATTTTTCTTAGTACAAATCGTTGTCACATTTGCATCTAACTTTCAGTACCGTAAATCGTTGTAATGTTTAGCATTCTCAAGTAATCATCGCATTCGCCATTTCATTTTCCTTAG
The DNA here is from genome assembly GCF_984573655.1 of Nuphar pumila. NCBI lineage: Eukaryota > Viridiplantae > Streptophyta > Magnoliopsida > Nymphaeales > Nymphaeaceae > Nuphar > Nuphar pumila. The sequence goes on along the minus strand of NC_143255.1, from coordinate 97,874,468 downwards.
TATAAATTGTTATCACATTTGCATCTAACTTTCATTATCGTAAATTGTTATAATGTTTAGCTTTCTTAACTAATAATCACATTCAACATTTTGTATTCTTTAGCATAAATTGTTATCGCATTCATCATTTTGCATGAATAATTATGTTTATATCTAAACCACAATCTCGATTGTACAGGTTGTGTGGAGACCTTATGGGGATGGAGAGGACGAGAATGATGAAGTTGTTGTCGAGGTTGCGAGACTCTCTGTATGCGATATTTGACTCTTTAGCAAATGTGAAGTCGAGATGCAGCATGGTAGTCGAGTACTCCTACAAGCTGGCTTGAGACAGTCGATACCGAAATTGCCTCTAGCATTGAAAAGGAAGATGAATAGTAGTGGGGCTACAAACATGAATTGGCACGAACACTTTAGGGAACAATTGGATAACTGGAACAAATGAAGTGTTTGTGTCATACCATATGATTATAAAGAATGGCAATATGACCCCAACTATTTCAAAAAATATTGGCAACCCATGCGTGGAAATCGACAGATTGAGGAGAAGCAACCTGAAAGTGAGGTCACTCTTGTCCCCAAGCATATTGTCCTCCAACATAGACGTAATGTCAATTGTGTCTATCTGGCGGATACTATGATTTCATTTGTTGCAGTACATGATAAGGAGCAAACACAGCTCCCAAAGGAGAAGGTATCGTCCGACCAAAGGTTTGCGATGCTGGAGAGTGAGAATAAGGAGTTACGGAAAAACATGCAGAATTTGAGTAAACAAATTGGATCGTTGGTTGAGTTGATTACTAGTGGGTTATATAAGATCAAGGAAACAAAGAAGCCACCGAATAAAGAGACTCCACCAAGTGCAAGCAAGAGACAAGTTATAGGTCTATCTGACTCGTCAAGCACAAGTGAATAAACATATGTGATTTGTGTATCCTGATAATTCTATATTGTAATTCTGACATTCTTTTTTGTAATTATATAATTTTTTTCTTAATAAGTGTAACACAGAAGTGCTACTAACTCTTTCATGATTTGTACTTACATGTAGCGATTACTGGATTCAGGTTTATTATGTATCATGATTCCTGTGATAGTGATTCTTTTATATGGCGATTAATATGTATAGTGTTTAGGAAATTACAACAATTTGTACTTACGTTTGCTAAATCGTATAGCGATTACTAGCTTAAAGTTTATTACTTTTAGTGTTTCTTGTGATAGCGATTACTTAATATGTCGATTACTCAGTATAGTGATTATGAAGATACCATTATTTGTACTTATATTTGCTAAATCGTATAGCGATTACTGGTTTAGGGTTTATTATTTATAGTGTTTCGTGTGATAGTGATTACTTAGTTTAGTAATTAATAGGTATAGCGATTATGTAGGTACCACGATTTGTACTTCCTGTGATAGCAATTATAACGATTACTAATTTTGAGTTTATTATGTGTAGCGATTTCTTTAGTTGCAAGAAACGTCGCATAACATTAGTATAGGGTTTAGGATCTGACATGCTACTGTTGTTATGCTACGTGTCATTCATTTACACGTACTAACATCGTGTCGATGATACTAACAAATGAAACAACGTCTTTTAATTAATGCATAATGTAATTTATTTATTTGTTAATAAACTTTCATTGCGTGATTTTTGAAAACTCGGAGGTTGTAAAATGACGTAAACAATAAATGAATGAATCGTCATGTTCTGTAAGGCACACAAGACGTTTTCTTTAATATCATGGAATAGGCGACGTTTCATTTGAAGAAAAAAATGAGCCTTTGCTATAGCCTGCTTCGTGAGCAACGAACAAAAAAACCAACATTTTCTCTAACCTCCTTCTAAGCGCAAGCTGTCGAAGAAGGACACTACGATTCAGTCAAACGTCCTAAAAAAAGGGTACCTTCGATTTCTATAACCTGCTTCAGCCATTTTACGTTGTTTACAGTTCATTTACTGAATATATTGCTACAGTTATTTTACTGAATATTCAGCTAATTTCAGTGCAGTATCTGCAAAACAAGGTGCCAAAAAACTCAACAAAGTGCTCGAAGAGAACATTGATCAGATGCGAGATAAATTTGCAGGACACACTATCAGTAATTTTGTACGTATGAAACCACTCTCAGTTATACATTAATGTATGCCATGGGTATGTATATTAACAAATGCACATTTGTTCTAAACAGACTATACATGATTTCATCATGTATATTCAAAGCAAGGGGAGAACCATGTCGGTCTGCGTCGTCACCTCTTATTTTATGGTATATCGGTTATCTGATATGTTTATTTTGTCATTTTATTTACTAATATACCTTCGTGTTTTAAACTTACTATTATTATTGTTCTGTTCAACAGAGTATTGTCCGCTGAATGTCATACTCGACTGAATTTCTAGATGGAATACAATACTGGGGTGACGATGACCAAATGGCAGACTTTTTTTCATGTGAAAAGATTTGTGACCGTATCGATTTGTAAGATGTTAAATCTATTTAAGATCCTCTTTTGATTCTTAATTTCGATTTTAAGGTATCAATAAGAATTTGCATATCGATTTAAGATATTGTTTTGATTCTTAATATTGATTTCTATGCTGATTCTAAATATCGATTTTTAAGGCATTGTTTAGATTCTTAATATTGAATTTTATATTGATTCTTAATATCGATTTAGGATATTGTTTTGATTCTCAATATCGTTTTAAGATATTGCTCTGAATCTTAATATTAATTTCTATGCTGATTCTTAATATCGATTTAAGATATTGTTTTGATTCTTAATATTGATTTCTCTGTTGATTCTTAATATCTATTTTTAAGGTATTAATAGGAATTTTCATAGCGATTTAAGATGTTGTTTTGATTCAATGCTGATTCCTAATATCGATTTAAGATATTGGTTTGATTCTTAATATCGATTTATATTTTGATTCTTAACATCGATTTTTATAGTATCAGTATGCATTTCCATATCTATTTTTTAAGATATTTTATAATCGATTTGCAGATATTGATTCCTACATTCTGACAATCGGAAAAGCATTGGGTCTTATACGTGTTGGATGTACGAGAACAAAAATTATGGCTATACAACTCCTTGGACTATGACATTGGTGTAGACCGTGATATTGTTCATTTGGTAAGTTTCTATCTTTAAGATTATTGTATCTTGTACCATGGCCCAAAATTTACTTGCTTTTGCATAAACTATAGGTTGGATTTTTCAAAGACATGTTGGGTGTCAACATTGGCCCGTGGAGGCTTCACGTCGCAAAGGATGCTCCTTTACAAAATAATGGCGTCGAATGTGGCATCTTTGTAATGAAGTATATTGAAGCAATATACTATGGATGAGCACCAGAATTCACCGTTGTATGTTGTACACTTAAACATTATTTATTAACCTATATTAGTGATTACTATATTTTTATATTGTTATCATTTCTGGGTTTTTTTTTTCAGGATGATATACCTGGATTCCGCAAAGAACTATGCAAGGAATTGAAGGATTTTCTAGTTGAGGATGATACAAAAACCTAGACTGCAAGATTACCTATAAAGCTACGAAGGACGTGAGGCCCTCAAGTGTAAGAGAAAGTTATTTTAAACGTCTACTTGTTCTCAAGGATAATGTGAAGATGGTTATGTTCTACTCCTGAGAGAGAAAGAGAGAGAGAAAGAGAGCAATTTTTGGTTCAACTTTCAATTTTCAAATTTTTTGTATACAGACATTTGTAACAAATTTTGTAAAACTGTATACAAAATTCACATTGATCCATAAATCAAAATCACGAACCTGGCACACGTGTATTGAACGCGCAAATCGCCACCTTAAGTGCCCAAATTGCAACAATGTAAATTCAGCAACAATTTAAGATATTATAACAATTTTTGTGAGATATTGTACAAATTATTAATATCGATTTGTAATATATTATGCTGAATTGTCGTATATAGATTTGTAAGATATTATGTGTTTTCTAATGTCGATTTGTGAGATATTGTTTGGTTGTTAATATCGATTTGTAATATATTATGCTCAATTGTTGTATATCGATGTGTAAGATATTATGTATTTTCTAATGTCGATTTTTATGTTATTTGTAGTATAATTTTTATTATAGAATTACAAAGAATTATAACATTATAATTAATACAGAATTATCGTTTAGCATTTTGTAGCGTGAAAATGTCACTAATTTGCTTTTACGAGTTGTGTTCCTATCGCGATTTACATAATGATTGATAAAAGTCAAATGATTTTTACAAACATTAACTGTGCAATTTTACAACGATTTGTACTCATGCACAGTGCAATTTTTATTCAGATGTGACTGACATAGACGTCATTGTGTAAATCGTTATACCATTGTGATTTACACAATGATGTTTGTCTTTTAGACAATGAGCTTTGTCTAATTGAATGACACGTACCATCATGCTTTACATAATGACGTATAAAGGCTACGTGCTATCACGATTTGCTTTTACGGGTTATGTCTATGTCAACAATATTTTCTAATCGCTTTTACGGGCTATGTCTATGTCAACGAAGGGCGAACATTACAAGCCTTTGTTCACCGCATACATAGCTAATTTCTTTTGTGATTTTCATTCACGTAGGGTGAGCATCACAACGATTTATGAACAATACACGTCTCTAATCGCTTATTGGATTTTCATTGATGAAGGGCGAACATTACAAGTCTTTGTACACCGCATACATAGCTAATCCCTTTTGCGATTTGTAAGATATTATGTGTTTTCGAGTATTGATTTGTGAGATATAGTTTTATTTGTTAATATCAATTTGTAAGCTATTATGTTGAATTTTCGTATATCGATTTGTAATATATTATGCTCAATTGTTGTATATCGATGTGTAAGATATTATGTGTTTTCTAGTGTCGATTTTTATGATATTTGTAGTATGATTTCTATTATAGAATTACAACAAAGAATTATAATATTACAACACAAAATTATCTATTTACAACAAAGAATTATAGAATTACAACAAAGAATTATCGATTTACAACAAAGAATTATAGAACTACAACAAAGAATTATAGAATGCTAAACATTACAACGATTTGTAAGATATGAAAGTTAAATGCTACAACTATTTTGAAGCTGAAGAATCCACACGTGATTCCAGTGTTGTGTTGCTCGTTTTGAATTGAACAGAGTCTGTCATGAAACAAAACAATATCAGACACTACATTAAGTTCAACAAGAAATGCTAACATCCTCCCAAAATTGTTACATACCAAAAGATTTGTCATACTCATGCCATCGTTCCACTCAAACAGGTCGGGTGGATTGCAAGTTACAACATTGTAGTGCACATCTGTATGATATTGTTGATGTTGGAAATTACACAAGTTAGATATTGATAGGTTCAACGTACGTAATACAATTTACATGAGAAGCAATATACTGTATTACATATATGTTCATGCGAAGGGCTTGGTTGCTTAATGATTGGTTATTTCTTAGATATTTTTTTGTCAACCAATTTTTGTGCACCCCTTGTCCTCTAACGACTGCAATCAGAGGCAGATTTTTTTTTGATACCCTTCACTACGTGAATATTTTCATCATAATCTACAACGTTTACTCCTGACTTGTCGAAGATAATGTTTACACTTCAACCCAACTTCTTACAAAGGTCAAGGAAAGCATGATTTTTACCTACGTTGTTCGATCCTGTTTTCTTAGATTGGTCTTCACGAGCTGCAACGAACTCATGGTAAATTAACTACACTTTTTCAAGTAATTTTCTTGACACGTTTCTCATACATACATAGGCTTCTTCGCTTTTCGATGTCAAATCTGCAACATGCATAAGTGACCTACATAGTTGTTGGTAACAAAAGGCTATCTGGCACTTCTTATCAACACTAGATGGACTGACATTATTTGTCTCTAGCAATTCAATCTTTGTTTGTCTCGTCTATCTTCGCATTATATATGACTCAGGTATTTCTTGTATCTTCTCTTGATTAAGTGCCTTTAATGCACGATGACATAAAATACATTTGAATTCAAACATTTTGCACGTTCATTCAACTGTTCTGTTGTCAACATTGTATGTAACATGTGCTTCTTGCCTTTTTGGATACTCTTCGCCATCCCATACAACATGGTATTTGTGCACATTCCCATATTGCATACATCTTTCTATGTTGCAATTCATAACCTATATAACCTTCTTCTTAGTTCATTCAAATACAGTTAGTGTATACAGATCTACAGGTCACGTCAATATTTTCATGCCCAAAGTTACAGGGTGGGTGTTGAAGCATTTCACATCTTGTTCAAGCTCATTCTGTCTAAGATTGTCTATAAATAATTCATATTGTTCTACAAAATAAAACATTGTTAAACATGAATACAATTTTTTTTCAGTGTGACATGCTTAGATTCAGCTCTTTGTGTGCTTATCATACCTGCAAAAAAGTATTGTCTTTCATATGCCAATGTTCACTTCTCTTTGTCTGCATATAAATGTTGTAACCACACACAATCTTCAAGGTCGTATATCTGAATCATTTGCTTCTAATCAGATATAAAAGTGACCTCGTCTATGCTCTCAAGTACACACTGTCTAAACTTTTTATCAAATCATATTTTATGATTAAAAATGTGTCCTATGTTCTTTGCTGTATTTTAAAAGATATGTCACAAACATAGGCGATGATGTGCATATGGCCATACATGGGACACTGTAGCTGCAATTGCATGATCACCATATGTAAGTACAACTCCAGGGTGCTTCCCATTCATTGTCTGTGTAAATACTCTAAATAACCACTCAAAGGTTTCCTTGGTCTAGTCATACAAAAAAAGTGCCGCCTAATATGCAACTCTATGAGTGGTGGTTTACTCCGATAAACTGTGAAAATGGTCATTGTTCTGTATTAATCTTCACAGTCGTATAAAAAACAAGTACATCATTGAAGCATTCATAATCCACTCTTGACTTTGAATCTGCCCAAAACATATTCACAACATACTCATCTTCATCCAGTTGCATTACACTAAAGAAACCAGGGTCAATGTTTGATTTTTTTTTGTAGGCAATTAACCAAAGAACATATTCCTTCATTCTTCATGTTTTTTTACCTCTTCCTTCTCAAGTGGTTTCTTAGATCCATAGGTGTGAATGGTACATTCTCGTGACCACCATCTACATGCATGCAGAAATTATATGTCTTCCTTGGTGCAATGCCAGCAGTATCAGCTATTTCAGCAATTGCAGCATGCGTTGTAGTTACTTTACGATGTGACCTTAACATAAGAGTCATAAATGAAGCGACTAATTCATGGTTATGATCATTAATTAAAGTATGAACTACATATTTCTCATTCAGAAGTCTTCTTAACACCATTCTCGTTGGACAGCCGCATCTTGAATCTGGCTTGCTCTTTGTTGGATTTCCACTTGACTTCTTCCAACCTTGCTTTGAACAAACATATGCCTTTCTCACCACGACACCTTGTGCCTTTTTTGGCCAAGAATACCTTCTAACACTGAAGCCAATTTTTAAAGCATAACTATTATAAAATTTGTATGCAACTTCCTCATTATTAATCTGCATTCCTTCTATGGGAACAGAGTCAATTGTACTATCATGTAGACTTGAGGTGCCTGCACCTTTGTCAAGTGCACTGTCATGATCGTCTACCTCATTATCGAATTGCAATTCGTCTGCTGGAATATTCAAGTCAAGATTGAATCCAATGTCTACACTCTTCTTATCATGTGCATCATTAGTGCACATATTCAATTCTTCAGGTGCGTCGATAGTACGGATGTTCGTTGCTCCATGACTTCCCAATGATTGAGATATGTCATCTTCACTGCAACTAATTAATATGCTCAATACTGTCATATGCAAAATATCAATTTGTGTTAGCCAATGCATACATTTACTACGATTTATTCAATATGCATATAACAACGACTACCGATTAGTTAAGCATAATAGCTTACAAATCGATACTCGAAAACACATAATATCTTACAAATTGATATACGACAATTCAACATAATATATTACAAATCGGTAGTAACAAACAAAACAATATCTCACAAATCGACAGTCGAAAAATACATAATATCTTACAAATCGATATACAATAATTCAACACAATATATTATAAATCGATATTAACAAACAAAACAATATCTCATAAATCGATAATAAAAAATATATAATATCTTACAAATCGATATACGACAATTCAGCACAATATATTACAAATCGATATTAAAAAACAAAATGATATCTCACAAATCGATAATAGAAAATACATAATATCATACAAATCGATATATGGCAATTCAGCATAATATATTATAAATCGATATTAACAAACAAAACAATATCTCACAAATCGTTACTAAAAAACACATAATAACTTATAAATCAATATACGGCAATTCAACATAATATTACAAATCGATATTAACAAAAAAAACAATATTTCACAAATCGACACTAGAAAACACATAATATCTTACAAATTGATATAAGACAATTCAACATAATATATTACAAACAAAACAATATCTCACAAATCGATATATATGTTACTACAATCGCAGTTTGTGTTACATTGCATATACCGAGTGAATGGACGATACCGGATGGGGTAGAGGCCCTTGCTCGCATCTGTAACCAAGCATTCTTGTCAATAGGTCTCAGCGTCTTACAAATGTTTTCAAGTTTCCAACCGTTGAAACGATAAAATCTACCTGGAATAACAAAACAATGCCTTAATGACACTCAGGATGACATATGTTCTTCAACAATAGCACAATGACATGGAAAGGTACTCACGACGCTTTAATGGCACGTGTTGGAATGTTTGTGCCTCATTGCTTTTTTTCATACTGCCTAACGAAAATGAAGAAGAAGAGAAGACTGTAAAAAGAGATGGCCGACAAATCCACCTTGACGCCCACCAATGATCGAAACAATCGTTCGATTTATAGTTATCTCTACGAGGTAGGAACGAACCAGGAAAAGTTTTCTATCTAACAAGTGTCTTTCTTTGCTTCTCCCTCTCTTCCTCCTCCTCCTTTTGCCTTTGTTTTTAGCTTGTACTACAGCAAAAACGGAACGTGCAAATGTATATACGAGGAGTGGGAGGATGTTTTCATCCAACACATATCAATCTTATGGGAGGACATTTTCGTCAAAAGTATATCTACCTTTTTTATATGTTATTTTATTATAAAGTCATCGTGGCAACATTGGCATATGAATTATTGCAGGTCCCAAGATATTCCTCTGTAGGAACACGCAAATTTGTGTTTAGGGGAGAACACACAACACCCTCCCCTCTTTCCTACAAGAGAGTACACCTAGCTTCAGCCTAATGTAGGAATCTAGCTATCTCCTCTTTAGACGTCCATGCAAATGTTGACCCACACATGGACCCACGACACCCTTCAACACTAACATGGATCTAGATGACAAGGATCATGGCCCAAATCCACCACATTTTGGATCTGTGTCAGATCCAGCTCATATCCACAATGGCCCAAGTTTAAGGGTGGGTATGTGCGGCACTTTTATGATGCCACGCAGCCAATTTTTTAGAATATTAAAGCTTACTCAGGCTACGATTTAAAATTAACAGATTCATTGTTTTTCATATAATAGAACCTAATCAACCTTCTCTGGATGAAAGTCTCCCGTACAGACTGGATTGTCTTCCCAAACTGCTTATTTTTTATCTTTTATATATCTTGTGTTTAGTCTGCCAACATAAATAAGTATGAGAAGAAGTGTATGTAGCCATCAATTCTCCAGGATATGAATCTCAAAAAATTGAGAAATTCACTCCTTAGTGCCATCTCTAAAGAATGCAGAAGTTGACAATTTGAAGATTATTTTATTGTTATTATCATGTCCCATTCATAAAATAGAAATATATAGTATTTCCCAATCTTCTTTCTTTTGTGTAGATGGTGTATTTTGAACTCTTTTATTCTTCAATCTTATGAGATTCTAAAAGTATTTTATTATTTTTGCGACCCTAGGTCTGTATTTTGTACATTTTCTGTGACTTATGACCAAAAATCGAGACTTTGAGATGCCTTAGATTAACTTCACCAACTTGCAGCCTTTGAAGCCAATAGTCTCTATGAATCTTGTCTAATGTGAAGGGAACGGCTAAGTGCCATGGCTATTTCACACAGCCAATCACATGACCACATTTCATGTGGGACCTGCACTATGTAGCTGTGCGCCCATGCAATGTTGTCAACCTGATTGGCTAGTGTTCGGACCGCCATCCTTGCCAACCCGGCCCATTCTTTGACTTCCTTCAAAAAAATTAAAATAAAATAAATAAAAAGGTCATTATGCATGTCGTATCATAATATGTTATACCGTATCACAATGGGCAAGTCTGCCCCACTCCCCCCATCTGACTATTGAAAAATGAATCACGGATCCTCATTTTGAGGTGGATCTGAGATTCAGCACTTGTTGTTAGGGGTGTCAAGTGTCGGGTTTACCCAGAACCAAAACACTATAGGATCCGGGTATGGTAATAAATAATAAAACCCGATTAAGACCCGGGTCTGGATTCAAAGGTTCGATTAATACATTGACCCAGGTATAGTTTGTAAAATTTTATACCAGACCTGGACCTGGCCCAAGTTCCGATTAAGACCTGCAATATTTCAATGTAAAAATGATAAAAAAAATATGGTTTTACCAGGTCTGGTTCATGCAGTTATTATCGGGTCTGGGTATATTTTTTCTTATAATAGACCCGATTAGACCTAGGTTCAAACCCGATACCATACCCAAAAATCAGGTCCAAGTCTGGTTTGGCCTGAGTCTGAACCAAACCTGACCCATTGACACCCTGCTTGTTGTACCTCGAATCCCAGCATGGGGCCAAACTAGATTCAATACACACGTTTGACATCCGTAGTATTCACAGTGATTAGTATTCCCTGAAAATTTAAATCAATCCACACAAAACTTGGGCCTATTGAGTTGTCCACTTTTCTAGTGTTTGATATGATTATAGCAGTTCGATATGAGTAAACTTTAATGCAAAGCAGTGGGATGTCCCGGTATTCTTTGATATATTTTCGTACATTGTGCTCCCTCTCTCCATCATTGTGCCTAGCATTAGGGATGGCAGTGAACCCGGATGGAGGAGGGAGACAATGACTCCAACCCGCCCCGTTTCAAAAGTTTATCCTCAAGAGATGAGAGCTTGTGTGGCTCGTTGGAGGAAGAAATGGAAGAAGAGTGAAGAGATTTGAGAAAGGGTTTTATGTTAAGGTTAAAACAATGCGCTATGACTAGGGGTGTCAACGGGTCGGGTTTATCCGGATCTGACCCGGATTAGCAAAAGTCCTCAACGGGATCTACGTTGATCTCTTTCTCACAAAGATTGGTCGACAAGAGGACACACGGCGTGAATTCGACTCGTAAGTTTGAATTTTTTTTTTTTTTTTGAGAAATAGGATGTGGCGAACTTTCTAATCCTTTAATCAATAAAAGCTAGTTTGATATTTTAATAGTAAAAATGCATTTTTATTGTTTAAAAAGCATTAACATAATATTTAAAAAAGTACTAAAAGCATGTTTATACGTGTCAGAATCCGTGTCAATGTGTCCAAACGTGTCTGTTCATGTGACCAGAGACACCCAAAATTGGAGTGTTCCGGTGACATAGGTCGATCCTAGCCGTCCAACTAATGCATCAAAGGGGCCAGTATTACTCGGCATCCGGGTAAGAATGTGGCCTAATCTTAAGTGTTGGTTGAACGGTGAAGATTAAATTTTGGATAGATTTCATCAGGCTTATTTGGTAGGTTGATGAGAGAGAGAGAGAGAGAGAGAGAGCATCTGTAGTCCAAGTTGTCCAACCCGTGAATAACGCGCGTCGAGTATTAAATCTTAGGGTAATTTCCTGACACAAACCCATCTTTTAAATGAAATTCCATGTAAGGTACTACTTTTCTGTTTTTGGAACCAACGTTTATCTGACAATGGTCCTATTTCAAAAGAATTTCAAAGTTCCTATTTTACCCTTTAGCTATATGTGCTGCTCTAACTTGTATCCCTTGGGGGTTTAAAGGTACTTCAAAATATTATTTAATAAGCCTTTATCTATACGCGCTTCCCTAATTTGTATTCCTCTATTCCTTGAACTTTTAAAAGTATTTTAAAATTCTTATTCAACGTTAGGCTTGCAAATGATTAAAACGGATCACAGTTCCACGGATTTCACGCATATTTTCAGTTTTGAGTAACATTTGAGTTTGGGCCATACCATTTTTGGATGTTGGTTGAAACCAAATCAGCATTATAGCAGGTTTGAATCAAAATCAGGCAACTCAAACCCCTCTTTCACATGAAAATAAATAGATGCAGCTCTATTTTAGTGGACCCGGTAACATAGAGCCCAAATGGATTCAAATCTTTATTATGAGACCTGAATTGAATATAGGTCTAAAATTAGAGCCAATCGTCAAAAATCAAATTCCGACCCATATTTTGTACTGGATAGCATATGTATGAATTTGGGTTATCTTTGACAAATATATATTTAGGCTTATTGAAAGCAAGGTTAGATCAAAAAATACATTAAAGTCAGATTTGAGTTGAAATTGGATCCAATGACACCCATTGTACTAGAGATCTGAGCCGGATTCAAATCAAAGAATAACACCCAAATTCAAAATCAGATATAACCCAAATTTTTGTAATGGTTCGTACAAGCATGTCTCAGATCCATTTAAATACAGATGAATGAGAAATAAAAGAGTAGAAGGATATATTTGGTATTTCAAAATATGTAAGTTAGGTTAACTATGTAAAGTTAATGGTATGCCAGACCAAGTCCTTATTTGGCTATTGTCAGAAAAATATAGGCAGATATCGGAAATTTCAGAAGGGCTGATGCCTGACATGGAAATTTCCCTAAATCGCGGTTCCAGTTTCTGTACCTCATTCCTGAAAAGGAAAAGAGAAGAAAGTACCCAAACTTTTTTCTTTTTCCTGCGAGTGCCTTCTGTTGTTTCCATTTTCTTTTTCAACTGCGACCAAAAAATCAGTGATGGGCCAAATAACAGGCTTGGCTTTTGTCAGTGATTAGTCACAAACTCACAGGAACCAAACGAGCCCACAACGCTCCAAAATTCACGATCCTCCACAGCGAGGCACGCACCGGTTTAGGTGGGAGTCCACTGTCCCACCCCTCTTTGGACCACAGCCCTTCCCAAGAAACCTGTTGTAATTTGCAAGGTGTAATAAGTAGGGATGGCAGTGGACCGGGGGACAACGTTCCCGCCTCCTCCTGTTTGCACCGGGGATGAAGGGCATGAAACGGGGATGAAGATTAAAATCTATCCCTGTGCGGGGATGGACTTACGCTTTTCTCTGTCCTTCCCCTTCCCCGTCCCAATTCCCGCCTAGACCCGCCCCGCGTCATCCTGTTTGAAGTGGGGATGGAGGACATGAAACGGAAAATGCACAGGAGATGGAGGTTAAAATCAAAACCCATGGAGGGATGCATGGAGGTGGGGATAGAGAGCAAAAATTTGACATGGGATAGGGGTGGAGACCTTGTCCACCGCCCCCTTCCCTGTCCACTGAGGGGCTTTCTTGACGAGTGGGCCCCTTCTGCATGGATTGGTTTTTTTTTTTGTGTGTGTGTGTGTGGTGGTGGTGGTGGTGGTGGTGGTGGTGGGGGGGGGGGGGGGGGGGGCAGCCAAAATTTTTGAGCTGGAGTCTTACTATTCAGCCAAAAAACTGTTGCATTGCTCACACGCGCAAGCCAATCATGTGCTTGAGCTTCAGGACGGAAATTGGGTACAATACACCCGGTCCATAAAAATTAGGCCCGATCATATTTTTATTTTATTTTATTTTTATAGACTCGAGGGCTCATGGGTTGAGTCTGATACTAATTCTGAACCCATTGAAGAAATACCATACGTTTGATTACAGGGTTTCCAGTTTTAAATGCAAACCTGTGTATTGGACCCATTGAAGAAATATCACTACAAGAAAATTGTCAATTAATGACGGATTTTTTCCATTGCAATGTTGCGGCGGATTAGCGAGAGAAACTAATCTGTTGCTAAGTCATAACAGATGCGACGATTAGTGACGAATTTGCCGACAGAAGTTTTTCCGTCGCTACTTAGCAACGACGTTAGCGACTAAAATCTTTCGTCGCTAACTGGTCATGTAAATTTACAATGATATTGCGACGGAATTAGGCCGTCGCCAAATCCGTCGTTAATTTTCCCGTAAATCCCTAATCAGAGCCCTTTTTTCTTTTTTCTGTTTCGTCTCTCCCGCCCGCTCGACGCACTCCTCTGTCGCCCGACGCACTCCCTGGCCCGCCGCCCGTCGCTCCCCAGTCCGCCGCCCCCCGGTCTGCCGCCCGACGTCTCCCAGGTAAATCCCTCTCTTTTTTTCTGGCAGGGGAGGCGCCTGCCCCTTTTATTTTTTTCGGCAGGGGTCGCCCCCTGCCTCGTTTATTTTTTTCGGCAGGGGGGGCGACCCCCTGCCTCGTTGTTTTATTCAGGCAGGGGGTCGCCCCCTGTCGGAACAAACAAAATGCGGCAGGGGGTCGCCCCCATGCCTCGTTTGTTTTTTCCGGTAGGGGGGCAACCCCCTGCCGCATTTTGTTTGTTCCGGCAGGGGGGCGACCCCCTGCCTCGTTGTTTTATTCGACAGGGGGTCGCCCCCCTGCCACTTTTTTTTTCGGCAGGGGGGGCGACCCCCCTGCCTCGTTGTTTTATTCGAGCAGGAGGTTGCCCCCCTTCTTTTTCGGCAGGGGTCCCCCCCTGCCTCGTTTGTTTTTTCCGACAGGGGGGCGACCCCCTGCTGCATTTTGTTTGTTCCAGCAGGGGGGTGACCCCCTGCCTCGTTGTTTTATTCGGGCAGGGGGTCGCCCCCTACCACTTTTTTCGGTAGGGGGGGCGACCCCCTGCCACTTTTTTTTTATTACAATTCTGTATGCTTCTCTGCAATGGTAAACCAAATGTAGCATCTCATTTAGCACTCTTCTTTCTTATTTTCTGAGTTCTTGTTTGATGTTCACTTTAATCGCCTCATTCTGCTCATTTCCATTTTGTTGGCATTAGTATCACCAGCCATGTTATTTCCATTTGGATATTTTCAGCCATGATCGCACAATTATATGATTTAGCCTTCTGCAACTAGATATTGCATCGTATTCCTATGCCTATTCATTTTCATTTTCTGTTAGTATTGTCTCTGCATTACATTTTGCCTCTTTATTTCTTCTTTTAGTCACGTCCCTGTTTCTGTGTACTGACTGTTATGGATCAGATACCTACATTTTCATTCAGATTCGTACTTCGTCGCATCATTCCCCCTCTCTCATCTGCATCTTTCATTTTTATTACATACGCATTGCATCATTGCATCCAGTGTTCTGATTTCCAGGTAAGCCCATTAATTGTCTATGCTCACGTTTCATTACATTCTTTGTATGCAATGTATGATGTTTAGTTTAGCAATACCTACATAATATTTTGCTTTTTTGCAGTAGTTTCATTTCATCATCTTGCATGCGATAGAGCCCTGTGGCTGATTTGACGCCATTCACCTATTTCTTCGTGGATGTTAACATATAAAGGCTACTGTCTTATTAATCAAACACCCTCATCATTATAAGCTTGAGCCAAAATACCTCATGTATTGGTCGGGTAATAGATCCATACCCTTTTAGATTCCCTTTCCCACACTAAACTGGTTCTAGTGTTAACCAGAACAAAGAAAGCCGACATCATATTGCCTTTTCTGGTGGCCCACTTACTACCTCAACAGACTAGAAAGGTAGGTGCCATGAGAATTGAAT
Organism: Nuphar pumila; assembly: GCF_984573655.1. Taxonomy (NCBI): domain Eukaryota; kingdom Viridiplantae; phylum Streptophyta; class Magnoliopsida; order Nymphaeales; family Nymphaeaceae; genus Nuphar; species Nuphar pumila. The sequence goes on along the minus strand of NC_143255.1, from coordinate 97,858,568 downwards.
GCCTTGTTCGTGTTTCTAATTTGCGGTAAAATTAGTATTTGTTGAGCTAAGATTGGATGTCTTGGTTATAGTTTCTTATTTATCCTGATTGGCTGAGCATCACTTTTGCTAATCTTTGGCACTAATAGGCTACCTATAGTCATCTCTTTATAGTAATATCTTGTCACCACCATTCGCTTGCGTTCTTGCATACAGCATTAGTGTGTCATTAGCTATTACATTTAGGCTTCACCTTCCCTGCACTACATAGTTTCACAATAATGATGCATCTGCATAGCCATTGTAGTGCTTCCCCATTTCGCATTTTGCATAGCATCTCATTTGACATTTTACCTCATATCATTGGATCCCCTGCATATTACATTATGTTTACGTTTCCATGAGCACATATAACATACATTCTAGTTCCAAAATAGTCCATTAGCTTTTCTTTTTCATATTATGTGCTTTGCCTTATGCTAACCCTATTTTGCAGAAAAGATATAATGTATCAAGTTTTCTTTCTAGATTAGGATTCTGTCATTTTAAATCTAAAATTTCAATAATTTAATAGTTAGATCTAATGAGAATTCTTTACATTTTAGTCCTAGAATAGAATGTATGAGCATGTATATTTTTTTAGAAATGCTTGTTTCATACAATTTTTCTTCTTTATTCCAAAAATTTCACGAATGGAAACACAAATGGCACGTGCACCATTCTAATAAAAGGTGATTAAATCCTAAGTTGACGATTTGCATCAATGGCCATAGTCAAGGTGTGAACAAAACTAAGGATTTTTATCTTTTATGGAATAATACTAGATCCACACTGGATCTCTTTTAAAAAATCATCATATTTTTCAAATATTTTCTCCCTTTATCAGAGTTTAACTTAAAATTAACTCAAAACATATATCAATGGTCATAGTCAAGATATATTGAGAGTTAATTTCATTTTAAACCCTATAAAGACACAAAAATATGTTTTATTCTTCACTTGAATTTAAATACAATTATTATATAATACATTTTATGACCATAGTCAGAAATGTATTATATCTTCAATCTTATTTCAATTCATTTAAAGAATAAAATACACTCTTCAAAATCCAATTTTAAATTCTTTTAATCTATTCATCATCTAGGATAGAATTACATCATATTTTCAAAAAAAAATCAAAATCCAAGTGATTTTTGAGAATATTTTCAAATATCTTCTTCATTTCTCAAATCAATCTTCAATTTCTATTTCAATTCATCTTTTTATCTCATTTCAAAATTCAAAATTCAATTTCAAGGTCCCATTTGACTTTGAAAAATCAAATTCACTCCTATATTCCAAATTCAATCCAAACCCAACTTGAAAGTTCAATTTAACTTTGAAAAAATTCAAATTCATTTTCATTTCCAATTTCAAATTCAATTTAGCATTTCAGGTCAAGTTTCAAAGTTCAATTTAACTTTGAAATTTCTGATTCATCTTCTGATTTCAAAGCTCAAGCTTCAAATCAAGTTTATCCTTTATTTTTCAAAATCTTCAAAGTTCTATCTTAAGATTGAGTCTTGATTCTCAATTCAAAATCAAGGTTTTGAGATTGATTCTGAATGTATTGCAATACTTGATTTGAATTATTTGAATATATTGAAATGTATTGCATTGATGTGAATGATTTGAAACAATTTGAATGCATTGCATGGCATTTTTTATTTATTAGAATATGGTTCGTGGAGCTTACAGTGGTCGTTCATCCAGTAGTAGCCAGACTCGGGCTTCATCTTTACGGGCTCCTTTGATAGGTATATCATTTAACTAATTGGATGCTTGATTAGTTGAAATGCGCATTCAGAGAATTTCTAACATATTTTTTTACAGATGATGTTTCGCCTGTACATGACCCACCTACACCAGTTGATCATACAAGTCAGGAGCCAACACAGGATGCAGAGTCTTCTTAGTGTGGCACAAGAAGACTCATTCGAATAGTGTATATCGATAATCGACCGTAAGTATTTCGTTTTCACTTATTGCATATCTTATAAATATTGTATATTGATATTTACTATGTACCAATTCATGTGCAACACGAGGTTTAAGCCACAAGAAGTAGTACGCGATATTAGGAATTCACTACAACATCTACCAGGATCGGTCGCTCAATGAAAAGAGTATCCAAAAGAGGTGATAGACAGATTATTGTCCTCATTCACGGTATACAGTTGTTTGTCATAGTTAATATGTTTCAGATTTAATTTTTTGTTATAGTCATGTCTACTAAGTTTCTGAAAATATATATAGGCTTCGAATTGCTTCGCGACTACGATGGAGAAAAATGATGCAAGGAAGGTGTGGCAGAAAGTGTCTGTCAATCGATTTGCAGACATGTTGCACAATATGAAGACTGCAACAAAAAAAGCATCTGGCGGAATAGATGATCCACTACAGTGGAAGGGCCATGACCCTATTACTGTCAGGAGAGATTATTGGGAGGGAATGTGTGACAAGTGGGCAGAGGATGCATTTCGAAACCGCTCAGCGAAGGCTGCACAAAATCGAGCAAAAATGCCCGAAGCCCATCTACACACAGGTGGATCTACGACTTTTGGGAGCCACCTGAAGAAAATGGTAACTCATCAATATATATATATTGTCAATTTTATAAGTATTGTTGCAAACCTTTTAACTAAATCTTTTATCATTTCACTTCGTAGGAAGCAGAAAAAGGAGGCATTGTGACATACAAGGATGTGTTTGTTGAAACACATAAACGTAAGACCACGGGAGAGTTCGTATCAGAGAAGGTGATAACGATAATAGTATGTATTTATTGTATTAATAATTATTTTAATATACAAGTTATCATAAACATTGTAATTCTTAATTATTAATGCATACTATAAATATTATTTTGTAGGAGGCATATAAGCAACAGATGGTAGAGCGATATGACGATGACTCTACTCAGCATCCATCATTTGATCTTGCTGCATGGGTGACTGCAGCAGGTGAACCCAAAAAGGATCGTGTGTTCGGGTTTGAGAGTAATATGAACACCTCACTAGTCGTTGCTTCCTCCAGTCACGGCTCACAGACTTCTCTTGTCGACATCAGCTCCAAGCATCCTATTTTTTTCGGTGATGATATACGACAGATCGTTAAGGACACAATGCGTTACTACTTCCATGAAACAATTGCCGACGTTCTCCGAGATGAGTTCAACGGTTTTTTGCAGAACAGGGGAACTTTGATTGCAGGTGCCTCTCAGGTATGAAAATTTCATGTGATATATTGCATGTCATTAGATTTCATATAACTTTGATTGCCTTAACTTAGGTGCATTGGATATAATTTATTTCAGTATATTTTGTTTATCAATACTGACCTTTTATATAATATTTCAGTATAATATTTTTACTGCTTTTGGACACATATGAGCACGATAGAATCACATATACAGTTTTTTTACTGCCTTAGAGCATATATGAGCATGATAAAATCACATATAGAGTTTTTTACTCCCTTTGAACACATATGAGCATGATAGAATCACAAAAACATTTTTTTACTACCTTTAGAATACATATGAGCATGATTGAATCACATATAAAGTTTTTTAACTGCCTTAGAACACATATGAGCATGGTATAATCACATATACATTTTTTTGCCTGCCTTAGAACACATATGAGCATGGTGGAATCACATCTACATTTTTTTGACTGCCTTAGAACATATATGAGCATGATAAAATCACATATAAAGTTTTTTTACTGCCTTAGAACACATATGAGCATGATAGAATCACATATACAGTTTTTTTGACTACCTTAGAGCATATATGAGCCTGATATAATCACATATGTAGTTTTTTGTCTGCCTTAGAACACATATGAGCATAATAGAATTACATATACAGTTTTTTGACTGCCTTAAAGCACATATGAGCATGATAGAATCACATATACAGTTTTTTTATTGTCTTTGAACATATATGAGCATGATAGAATCACAAAAACAGTTTTTTGCCTGCCTTAGAACACATATGAGCATAATAGAATCACATATATAGTTTTTTGACTGCCTTAGAGCATATATGAGCATGATAGAATCACATATAAAAAAAATTTGACTGCCTTAGAACACATATGAGCATGATATAATCACATATTCAGTTTTTTGTCTACTTTAAAACACATATGAGCATGATAGAATCACATATACAGTTTTTTGACTGCCTTAGAGCACATATGAGCATGGTAGAATCACATATAGAGTTTTTTTTACTGTCTTAGAATACATATGAGCATGATATAATCACATATATAGTTTTTTGTCTGCCTTAGAACATATATGAACATGATAGAATCACATATAAAGTTTTTTGACTGCCTTAGAGCACATATGAGCATGATAGAATCACATATATAGTTTTTTTGACTGCCTTACAACACATATGAGCATGATATAATCACATATATAGTTTTTTGTCTGCCTTAGAAAACATATGAGCATGATAGAATCACATATAAAGTTTTTTTATTGCCTTAGAACACATGAGCATGGCAGAATCACATATAGAGTTTTTTTTACTGCCTTAGAACACATATGAGCATGATATAATCACATATATAGTTTTTTGTTTGCCTTAGAACACATATGAGCATGATAGAATCACATATAAAGTTTTTTGACTGCCTTAGAGCACATGTAAGCATGATAGAATCACATATATAAATTTTTTGACTGCCTTACAACACATATAAGCATGATATAATAACATATACAGTTTTTTTTTGGTGCCTTAGAACTCATATGAGTATGATAGAATCACATATAAAGTTTTTTTACTGCCTTAGAACACATATGAGCATGGTAGAATCACATATAGAGTTTTTTTGACTGCCTTAGAACACATGAGCATGATATAATCACATATATAGATATATAGTTTTTTGTCTGCCTTACAACACATATGAGCATGATAGAATCACATATAAAGTTTTTTGACTGCCTTAGAGCACATATGGGCATGATAGAATCACATATGCAATTTTTTTGACTGCCTTAGAGCACATATGAGCATGATTGAATCACATATAAGTTTTTTTTACTGCCTTAAGAACAGATATGAGCATGATAGAATCACATATACAGTTTTTTACTGCCTTAGAACACATATGAGCATGATTGAATTACATATAAAGTTTTTTTACTGCCTTAGAACACATATGAGCATGGTAGAATCACATATACATTTTTTAACTGCCTTAGAGCACATATGAGCATGATTGAATCACATATAAGTTTTTTTTACTGCCTTAAGAACACATATGAGCATGATAGAATCACATATAGAGTTTTTTTACTGCCTTATAACACATATGAGCATGATAGAATCACATATACAATTTTTTTACTGCCTTGGAACACATATGAGGATGATAGAATCACATATAGAGTATAATTTATTTCAATATATTTTGTTTATCAATACTGACCTTTCTTTTCTTATGTAGGTTGCTGGCGATAATCATCGTAGTGGAGCTGAAGGGACAGATCAAGACAACGAACAAGAGGTTGCACAAAATCTTGAAGATGATTAGATTCGTGTGTCGAATTTGTTCTACCTTCTTTTTGTTTCAAAAATGTAAATGTTGAATTGTAAATAATTAGAACTTGCGAATTTTAAAGTGGATCGATTAATTGTTTTAGTTTCCTTTTATATGTATTTTGATATGTATTTTATTTTTTATTCACAGAAAATATAAATTGTACAGAAAATATAAATTGTATCATGAGAATTTTTTTCTCGATATTTAATTTTCATTTTTTTTCTTGTTTCTGACGGATATATCCGTCGCTATATAATACTAGCGTTGAATGTAGCAACGGATTAGCGACGACTGTAAATCCGTTGCCAAACCAAAGTCATCATTTAGTAACAACGGCCTTGCGAAAGATGTTGGCATTCGTTATTCTGTCACAACTTAGCGACGGAACTGGCGACAGATACAGTCTGTCGCTACTTAACGACGGAATCGGCAACAGATATATTCCGTCGCGAGTCAGCGTCAAAAAATTCATGATGGAAGATATCCATCGCTAATTCGACGCTAATCTGTCGCTAAGCTATTTAGCGACGGATTAACGGCAGATTAGCGACAAATTTAGGTCGCCGTTAATCCACAGGTTTCTTGTAGTGTATGCTCATATACTTAAATATGAGCATATAGATTCATAAATATGTATATTGTATTATACATTATCATACATCAATCTAAGCCAAATTCTGCTAATGGTTCAATCAATATTTACATAATATATTATGTTATATTAATACGTTAAAAGTCATTGCCCGCCTCTTCTTGGCAAGGAATAAGAGAAGGGTTTATAATGATACATCGAATGCATTCACATGTGCATTGTATGTGTGTGTGTGTGTCTTTTGCGTAAAGCCATTATTTATGTATGTAAACCAAGTGAAACAAAAGAACTATTTTAGTGGAAACCTTCATTATGCAGATTGAAGTGGATTTGATTCTATTCGAATTATTCTGAAACTCTACAACCCGTGGGTCTAAAATAAATATAATACCTCAAACCAAACCCAAAGGGACTTTGTTTGGGTCCAACTTCAAACGTGACACGAAACTAAGCTTTTTACCTACTCATTTATACCCAAACTGATACCGGAGCTAGGGGTGGCAAAATCTGACCTGACCCGCCAACCCGCTTCTTAGTCGGGTTAGGGTTTGGCTTAAACAGGTCGACCCACCTAACCCATTTATTAAATGGGTCAGGTTCGTGTTAGGGGTATGCCAACCGGTTTAATAAACGGGTTAGGTGGGCGGGTCAACCCGTTTACATGAACCCGTCAACTCGCAAGAGAGCAATAGCCAACCCACGCCGTCTGAGCGACAGCCAAAGGTCACCAGCACCGACAGCCAGCCGAAAGGACACTGACGATGGCAACCGTCCCCCATTAGCATCATGATCGGGGTCAAAGAAAGAAAACGACGGCCAATGCTTGGTGACCCACGTCGTTTACCGGCGACCATCCAACACCCTGCGATGGCGGTTTTCGAAAGAGGTCTTTGGAGCCTTCCGTCGACGGCAACCTGATGGCCAGCCATCGTTGAGACCGAAGAGAAGAAAAGCTCCTTTTGTGTCTCTGACGACACACGACGATGAACCCCGGTGAGACATAGGACATCGTCGGCGAGGCAATGAGCCCCGACAAGCATCCTATCAGAAAACCCCTTTCCAACAAAAAGGGGTTGTGTGTTGGCAGCTACCAGAAAAAACTCAAAAATCCCTATCGACGTCGTGTAATCGGGTGTCGACCCGACCCGTTTATTAAACGGGTTAACCGTGTTGTGTCGGGTTACCCATTTAATAAATGGGTTAACCGTGTTGTGTCAAGTTACCCATTTAATAAACGGGTCGTGTTCGTGTTTGCCACATTCGACCCGTTTAATAAACAAGTCATGTTCGGGTTGAGGTATTTTGACCCTCCAACCCGCCGACCCGACCCGATTGCCACCCCTAACGGGAGCCCAATAATTGATACACGAATAAATAAAAACCATACTCATACCTTACCTCAAAGCAACTTGTAAAATACCAACACAAGGTCACCTGCACTAACTGCCTCAAGTTGGTAGTATCTCCATCAAGCTCATGGAGCCCATAGTCTGCACCAATTTGCCATGGCCTACAATAGAACACTACCAAAGGAAAAGGTGAAACCTTTTAGGGCTTGTTTGTAATCTTGGTGCTGGGATGGGGGTTTATGCATTTGGTGTTTCTTAGGCAAAATCTTGATCAAACGCCCATGGTGCTCCCGTTTAGAATCTGGGCACTAGGATTGGCATTTATGCATTTGGGATGGGAAGTGAGGCCATTTTTCATTTGTGTTTTACACTAAAAGATGGATTTCTCAGCTAGGCAAAGCAGCTGCTAACTTCCTCAAATGCATAAACTCTATACGCCTATCCTAGTGAAGGTCCATATCTCTGCCCCCATCCCAACAAAAGATCCCAAACAGGCTCTTAGTCTTTTCTTTTCTTTTTTGAAACACACCCAAATGGGCCCGGGTTCCTGCAAGGTAAACTCCGGGTGGGGTCACCTACATCCAAGCCCTTACGGATCCCATCAGTTAGAGGCACCCTTATGGACACAGCTGGAGTCCAAAACCTTTTGGACAAAATTAGACAGCAAGATTGGTTGATTGGAGATCCTTCGACCAACGTTGATACCTTAAAAAAATTAGCTGTATCAGAATCTACATCTTTTAGCTTTCCCTTTTGCTTTATTTATTTATGTGTTGGTTTATGTTCAATGCTTTATTTATTTAATTGTTCGTTTATGTCCAATTATTGAATTTACGGAATTAAAAAGTCTCCACCTCCAGAAAGAAAGGATTCAGACCGAAAACACACTTGTAAAAGAAGATGGGGGAAAGAAAAACCTTCTTGAAAACCAAGATATGCAAGTAAAAAATAAGAAACAATTTTTCAAAACACAGAAACAGTTCCCATATCGATCAAAACAGTTTCCAAAGGCCCACCCATAACTTGAAACAATTCTTTGGATGTTCACAAAGAATATACCACAACAACCAATCTCCGATTCCAGAACCACAAACCCATGCCCTTCTCTTTTCCATGTTAGGACAAAACTTCGAGTCGTTTTGACATTAACAAAGGAAAAAGAAAAGGGCAAATGAAAAGAGAGAGAGAGAGAAAGAAACTTCCACCCAACACGTCTGAATCAACGCCTCAAGCGGGTCACGCAATTTCCGGCATCGGAATCCTCACCGGAGACCCTTCTTCCCTTCTAAGTCTCCTTAGGTTCATAAGACAACTGCGAAGGTTTCCTCCTGCTCTTCAACCTAAGGAAGCTATACATCTTCCTGAGCTCCGTCAGCGTGTGGAACTCCTGCCGGACTATGTTACCGGAATCCGGCAACATGCCGCTGAAGCTGTCGCTGGTGTGGCTGGCGGCGTATTTCCTCACCGGCCGGCTGCTCGATTGCAGGGCGTTGATGACGGACTTCAAGGCCCGGCTGGGGGAGGTCCGATTGACAATCAAGATCTCTCCGATCTCGGCGGGGGTGAGGGACGCCCCTGCTTGGAGGTGCTCCTCCACGTTGGTGAAGAGCTTGTGGTCCTTCACACCCAGGTAGGTGGAGGCGAGGGTCTTGAACGCCGGGAAGGTGCAGGCCGGAAAGTGGACGTGCACGTCGAGCCTTCCCGGCCGGAGGATCGCCGGATCGATCCCGTCCCTGCTGCCCATCGTGAACACCATGATCCTCTGCTCCTCGCAGCAGGACCAGATCCCGTCCAACATGCTCAGAAGGCCCGAGATGGTCACCCCCGTTGTCCTCCGGACGCCGGCGGATTCCTTGGCGCAGAGTCCGGCGAAGTACTCGTCGACGTCCTCGACGACGAGGACCGATCGGCTGGTGGTCTGCTGAAGGAGGATTTTGAGCTCCGAATCGTCCGCGATGTGCGACAGCTCGATCGCGTAGACGTCGAAGCCGAGGAGGTTGGCCATGGCGGCGATCGTCGTCGATTTCCCGGTGCCGGAGGCGCCGTAGAAGAGATAGCCGCGCTTCCAGCTCCGGCCGACGCGATGGAAGTACTGCCGTCCCTTGGCGAACGATTCCAGGTCGGATTTGAGCCAGCGCTTCATGTCCGGGTCCATGGCCACCGTCTCGAAGGTCGCCGGGTGGCGGAATGGGGCGGACCTCCACCTCTGGCTCGAGTTCGTGAAGAGGCGGAGTTCGATCCTCTGGCCGGTGATCTCCTCGGCGACGGCCTGAACGTGCTGGAGGTAGGGACGGAGCACCCCGGCCTTGTCCTTCCGGCGGACTCTGAGCACGAAGGCCCGACTCCCCTGGCCGTCCTCGTTCTTCCACCACATCCTGGCCCCGAGAAACGAATCCTCCACGAACCGGTTGGCGTCGAGGCTGTGCGAGATCTCGTTCGAGTTCCTCGGCGTGAAGAGGTTGGCGAACTCGGTGTCCTCCGACGCGGGAAGCGACCTGAGGTAGACGGATACCCGCCGGTACAGCCCGTTTTCTCGAAATCCGTCGCCGTCGAACTCGGGAATCCGGTAGAACTGGTACGCTCGGCTTCGGTCGTCATCGCTCCGCCTCCTCACGATGAAGAAGAGAAGAAGAAAGATGAGGAAGGTCTGGAAGACGCAGAAGAGGAGGAGGAGGAGCATGTTTCCGGCGGCCGGAAAACAGGGGGAGGGGGAGCCTTTAATCGTTATCGATAAATCAAAGGATGATGAAACGAAGGGGCAAAATAGAGGAGGGCGACGGGAGATATAAAAGGAAAGTTGGAGAAAGAGTCGGTGAAGGAATGGAGTTGTGCTCCATTGTTCCACCTCCTTTTCTTCCCACTCGCTCAAGATGGGAATTCCTATCCGAAACCCACGCGTTTGATTTCCTTCTCAAAACCAAGAAGAAGAAGAAGAAGAAGAAGAAGAAGAAGAAGAAGAAGAAGAAGAAGAAACCTAATACGAGATGTCAGAGGATACAGAGTTGAAGAAGGAAAAGGGTATCTCCTCCTCTTCTTCTTCTTCTTCTTCTTCTCGAGGTGTGGGGTTGTGAAATGAGGGTAAAGTAGTAAGAAGAGGAAGCTGCCAACCGCTGAATGGGTGTGAAACAGACTTATTTTATTGCTCTCCACCAAACCAAAAAACCAATGGATGGAATTGGGAACGTCGTAAGGGAACCGCTTAGCTTCGCTCGCGGCTTCTTATTCCAACGCTTCTTTCGCGGCTTCTTATGCCAACGCTTCGCTCGCGGGTACACTCACCTGGACGGGCTTCCTTCCGCCAGTAATCACTCACCGCGTCGTTCGCTCCGTCACTCGGCTCGGCTCATTTTTCTTTCTTTCTTTCTTTCGGGCCATTTTCCAAATTGGGGATCCGACTTTTCATCGTACCCAAAACGACGCAACTTTTTCCTTTTTTTTTTTTTAGAAGAAAGAATAAAATTATATTAGAATAGACAGGTAAGACTACGAGAAATCGTCATACCTACAGAAAGAAAGAAAAAAAGCATTAGTAAGATATACATAATATTTGCATAAAGAAAGTTAAAAGCAGTCCATCAAAGAAATGGACCCGGAAGCTGGGACCCAATCCACGAGGCCAAGCAGCAAGGGCCGAGTGAAACAGATCCGATTGAATGGTCAGGATTACACGGACCACATCTTCTTCTTCTTTTCAAAAAAAAACAATCTGTTATTTCTTTCTTTCCTTCCAAGTCGGCCACCAAGCTGAAGAAAAAACGATGCAACTTTTGAGACCAGCTAAATTTTGTCGTGCTAATCAAACAACATAATAGTGTAAAATCTCAAATATGATCCTTAAGGAGTCACTATAACTACCCGTCAATCAATTTAATCTACATTCCGCATGGCTAATTTGTTAGGAATCAATTATTGGATCATGGGATTATTTATTAAGAAATGCGATTTTTAATGCTTAAATATTTATCAAGATTATGATCTGTTGATTTTAAAGATTTAAAAAAACTTGTTTATGCCTCGTAATTGGTTTATTCAAGAGCTGGCCCTTATAAAACCAAAGACATAGATCACATCTATACCATTGGATTTAAGAGAAAAGAATAAAAACATCCATAAAAATTTCAGTTCACACAATAGTTCTCATATTCCAGTCTCCAACCTTTTACCCATTCACTTCCGAAATTTGATCTCTCGTTTACCACTTGGACCAATTGGTTTGGATGATGAACGAATTAGGTGAATGCAAAAACATGAAAACTTGAAAATTGAGGTAGGAAGATATGGCCACCTAATTCAGCAGCCTATATGATATCCAAAAGGACAAAGTTGGGTGCAAATCCATTCCACTCATCTCCCATGTCATCCCTATCTTCATACTCCTCCCTGGTCGAGACGAAGCAATGGTGGCTCTACCTACTCCACTGACCATCGCTGTCTTCACAACATAAAATATCGTGGGCTTATCCTTTGTCCCTAGGGAGTCGCCATGCTTTGTCTTGCACAAGACGCATATTCTTTCTTTAACATCGTCAGAAGAATTTTTTTTTCCCGGTTTCTAATTCTGGGGTGGGCGACCGCCCACCCATGCCCACCCCTGGCTCCGCCAGTGCCCCATGGGATTTAATCTAGACCACCTGCCTAACAGCCTAGGTCTCATCCCACTACCTTTTAATCTAGACCACCTGCCTAGCAGCTTAGGTCCCATCCCACTAAGTCAATCCGCTTTGGAGCCCTTAAGTGTGATTTACATTATTCAATATTTACTTATGATTGATATTTAAATAACTCAAACCAGTCTTGTATGCAGGATATTTTGGCAATTCAAAAATCAATGGTTGACAAAACACAAAACTTTGTAATTTTAAAAAATCGAATAAATATTATCCAAGGGTCAGCTCTTATTAAATCGGCCATGCTGAATTAATATATAAGGTCAGATTTCATCAAAACAACTTGCATGAGAGGGATGACATAGGGGATCAGTGGAACCGAACTGAAACTGAAGGTGGATGTATTTTCCAGCGAGCATGAAGGACCTCAAAGGTTTTACCAATTGACCATATTTTCTAGTGCCAAAAATTATTGTCATCTGCATCGTTATTCGACTTTTGAATATATATATTTTTTGAACTGCTGAAAAAACAAGAGCATGTTTGAATTATGCCGAAAAATAAAAGGCCATTTTTGAAAATTTCGCCTTTTCCTAAGACAGAAGCCTTAACCTTCACCACGTACTAAAATCTAGTAAATGAAGCTGTCTATGAGTCGGATGCGGGTAAGGCCTAGGTGAGTCCGTACCCATTTTCAGGCACAATCTCGTCTGGGATAATCCTGAATGGGTCCTGCTACGCAAACCGAAACCTTCTGGTGTAAGCTGTAAACCGAACTCCCTCCTCCCAAACCTATCAGGTCCGTAGATCCTCATTTGATGTGATGGTTTGCGAATGGGCCCGGAACGATCCAGACCCAACTTTGATCTTAGCTCCGTTCGGGTGTTCTAATTCCAAACTGTAAAGTACACGGAGTCCATTCACAGATGCCATGTAATGGACCTTGTCATACTTTTTTAATTACCCAGGAAGAAGGTCAAACGTGGGGAAAACAGGTTTAGTGAGATGGGGGCTCAAAGCAGTCATGGAGCCCTGCGATTAGATCCAGGATCCAGAAGCTTCAAACGCAGAATTGGGTCAAGATGTCAATTAGAGCATGTGCATGCCTCTTGATCATTATCTGCAAGAGGGTGCACATGGAAAACGTACAGCATTATTTATAATTCGAAGAAACCGCACTCAGCACGGAGACCTCATCGCGCTGGCTCAGCCTGCCATGCCTACTGTCATCGTGCCAGCAGCATAAAATTCTGAGCCTAGGACCCCTTTCCCTGGGGCCTATGCTATGCATTAGCTTGTGCAGAGAGACGCACTCCCGTGAGAATCGAACCTTGACTGCCTGTCTAACAGCCAAGGCCCCATCCCACTAAGCCAACCCCCTTGGGGCCCAAACGATCTTAATTTGATTTACAAAACTTTGAGTAGTAAATTATAGGCCTAAAAGGAAGCTGTAATCAACTCTGCCAATTGACTCCCATCTTAATTTCTCCATTCATTATGAGCAGATGATGTGGGTTGCTGGTTTCCTGGCTACGCAATGTTGGTATCTGCTAAACTAACTCAACTTGTCCATCAGCTGTGCCGCTAATTAAAGTCACAAAGATGTTCAATCTTAACAGAGCATATTTTGAGCACCTCATTAAAGCTTCCCCCAATAGGGATGGCAGTAGACCGGGGCAGGGGTTGGGGACAAGGTCTCCACCCCCGCCCCCATCTCAAAATTCTGCCTTTCATCCCCACTTTCATCCTCACATAGGTTTTGATTTTAACCTTCATCTCCACCTTCATTTATTTATTCAAATGTATAGAGTCTGAGACATAAGTAAAAGTAAAGAAAGCAAAAAAAAGAGTCCAAATGGGGCGAGGCGGGGAGGAGTCTGTTTTTCTTCGGTCCACTGTCATCCTTAAAGAGTATTTTAGCATTTTACTAACGGAGATCGGAGACGGGGCAAGAAAAAGCGTAACTCCATCCCCACATGGGTTTTGATTTTAACCTCCATTCCCGCCTTCATCCTTGTTTCATGTCTTCCATCTCCGATCCAAATGGGGAGAGGCGGGGCAGAGCCCCATATATATTCTTGTTTGGTTCAACTTGGGGAGAGGGACCCCAATGCTTGTGCACCTGCGTGAAGCTTTCAACCCGGCCTATACGGTTCAATTCTGTCGCATTTCAATATGGGGGCATTTGTGTCATGGGCCTATTTCCTTCAATGGGCCAGCGCGGCGCGACAGTCCTTCCTTACCGCTGCAAGCCTACTCGTCAGCTCGCTTGCCGGTCGCGGAAGCTTGTGATCAGAGTGCAAGAGAGCAAGAGAGAATAGAGGGAGAGAAATTGCAATCACAAGAAGCAATCACAACGAGGGTGAACAAAAGAAAGCTCAACGCATTTAATTCATTCACAATTTTGCCCGCAGGCGATTACAGTTCAAGTATACGGGCTGCCCCTTCGGGGTATTGATTCACCTGAACCGGGCAGCTTACATCAGACTCAACAAAAGCAAAACAGACTCTAGCGCAACTGTACACTGTAAGTCGCAAGGGAACATGCTCCCCCCTTCAAATCATGCACCGTCCTCGGCGCCATCTGTTTCGTGGTAAGCTCTAACTTCAGCCGGGTAGCGGCTATTCATTCGAAATGCAGGCTCCCACGTTGGTTCCGCTGTTTCCTCCCACTGCACCAAGTATTTCTTCGCTTGCCCCAAGTAGTTGACCTTGTGGCGAAGGATCTGACTGAGGTGCTTCTCGGCCCGTTGTGCTGCCGGGGCCATCTGCATGATGAGAGCGCGTTGTGGCACACTGTGTTCCGGATCTCCATTATCTGGATGGAACTGCTTGAGGTTGCACACGTGGAACACCGGGTGCACCTTGAAATCTGGGGGCAACTCCAACTTGTATGTCTGCTTGCCCACCTTCTTTGTGATGGTGAAGGGTCCCTCATACTTTCTGAGTAGTCCGCGGTGCCGCCCGCGGAAGATGCCTATGCGACCAGGATATAGCTTCACCAACACTTGGTCCCCAACTTGGAACCCTGCGGGCCGACGGTGTTTGTCCGCCCACTTCTTCATTTTCTTTGCCGCTTTGTGTAAGAATGCCTTCGCCAACTCATTCTGCTCGTGCCGGTCGCGAATAAACTGATAGGCGAAGGATGGCCTTCCCTTTTCTTGTGCGGCAAGAGTGTGCGGGGTCAGTGGCTGCTGCCCCGTGGCTATCTCAAACGGGTTGTGGCCTGAAGATTCGCTCTTCTGCAGATTATAACAAAACTGTGCCACATCAAGGAGCTTCACCCAATTTTTCTGATTGGCACTAACAAAGTGCCTAAGGTACTGCTCCAGTATCCCGTTGATGCGCTCTGTCTGCCCATCTGTCTGCAGGTGAAAGCTTGTTGAAAACAGCAAATCAGAGCCAAGTAGCCGAAATACTTCACGCCAGAACTTACCCGTGAAGCGAGCATCGCGATCACTCACAATGCTCTTTGGTATGCCCCAATGTTTCACCACATGCTTTACGAACAACTCTGCAGTCTTCTCTGCAGGGCACTCCTTGGAAGCTGAGATGAAGGTGGCATACTTTGAGAAACGATCCACCACGACCAAAATAGAACTGAGGCCCTCTACCTTTGGCAGACTAACAATAAAGTCTATAGAGATGCTTTCCCAAGGACGTTCTGGAATTGGTAGAAGCTCAAGGAGACCGGCAGCCTTCTGGTTTGTCCCCTTATCTTGCTGGCAGATGAGGCATGTCCGCACATACCCCTCAACGTCGTCTCTCATCTGCGGCCAATAGTAGCCGCGCTCAAGGAGTGCTAAGGTCCGTTTCTGGCCAGGATGACCGGCCCATAGTGTATCATGGCACTCCTTGAGTAGCTCTCGGCGAAGGCTTCCTCACCGTGGCACAAAGATGCGTCCCCCTTTTGTTACGAGGAGACCATCTTGTACCCAAAATCGCCGTGTCTTCCCTGCCTGCGCCAGAGAAACAAGATGTTGTGCGGTTGGATCCTGCTGCGTACCTTCGCGAATGCGGCTCAGCAATGCACCCTCCAAATGCACTTCAGAAGGCTCCGCGCGCGTAGCTGCCAGTTCAGCCCTCCGGCTCAAGGCATCTGCCACAACATTGGTCTTTCCAACCTTGTACTCCAAGGCAAAGTCGAACTCAGCCAAAAACATCTGCCATCGAGCTTGTTTAGGCATCAACTTCTTCTGCGTCTGAAAATAGCTTGTGGCCACATTGTCCGTCTTGACGACGAACTCGGCACCCAAAAGGTAGTGTCGCCAGGTCCCGAGGCAATACACAATGGCGGTCATCTCCCGTTCATGCACTGTGTAACACCTCTCTGCATCTTTCAGGTTGCGACTCTCATATGCAATCGGATGACCATCTTGCATAATAACTCCGCCAATGGCAAAGTCTGAGGCATCCGTGTGGACTTCGAAGGGTCTCGAATGATTAGGCAGTCACAGCACTGGCTCCCTCACTAAGGCTTTCTTCAAGCCTTCGAAGGCATCTTGGCACGCTCCTGTCTAGAGCCATACCCGATTCTTCTTTAACAAATCAGCGAGAGGTACAGCAATGAGGGAATAACCTTCGATGAAACGCCGATAATAGTTTGCCAAGCCGAGGAATGACCGCAATTCTGGCACTTTGCTTGGCGGAACCCATTCCTGGATGGCCCTTATCTTCTGCCCATCCATACGCAGCACACCACGCCCCACAACGTGGCCAAGGAAGCTGATCTCCTCCTGCCCGAAGAGACACTTCTCTCGTTTGACACAGAGGTCATTCTCCTTCAGCACCTGAAACATTGTTCGCAAGTGCCCGACATGTTCCTCCATGTTACTGCTGTAGATCACGATATCATCCAGATAGACTACCACAAACTTGTTTAAGTAAGGGTAGAAGATTTGGTTCATTAAAGTCGTGAACGTGGCTGGAGCATTTGTCAACCCGAATGGCATTACTAGAAATTCGTAAGCACCATAGCGGGTGACATAAGTTGTTTTCGGCTCATCACCTTCAACAATCCTCACCTGCCAGTAACCCGATCGCAGATCTAACTTGGAAAAGATACGGGCACTGATCGAACAAGTCCGCTATCAATGGCAATGGGTACTTGTTCTTCACCGTGACCTTGTTCAAAGCATGGTAATCCACACATAACCGTTTAGAGCCATCATGTTTCATCTGGAAAAGGACTGGGGCACCAAATGGGGCTTTTGATGGACGAACAATGCCTGCGTCCAACATCTCGTCTAGCTGCCTGCGCAGCTTCTTCAACTCTGCTGGCCCCATATGGAATGGAACCGTTGCGGGAGGCTTTGCTCCCGAGGTCAACTCAATCTTATGGTCGAGCTCGCGTCTTGGCGGAAGACGCTTTGGCAATTCTGGAGGCATCACCCCTCCCCCCCCCGAAACTCCTCCAATAGAGGGGCTAGGGTCGGCGGCACTGCTACTTCTACCTTCCCTTCATCTGCACGCACTGCAACTAAGAATGTATGCTCCCCATGCTTGACACCCTTCTTCAGTTGCATTGCTGATAACACTGAAGACTTGCCTTTCTGCGTAAGGCGCTGCACTGTGTGGGACAGGTCTGATCCCATGATCGTCAACGTGTTAAACTTTGGCAGCATCATCACATTCTGGCTTCGCAGAAACTCCATGCCCAAAATCACCTTGAAATCGTCCAGGGGCACCACAGAGAAGTTGGCTTTGCCGACCCAACTCCCCACTTGAGTAGCCACATCTCTTGCTTCACCAAGGATGGGCTTGGCCTCAGAGTTTACTGTTTTGATAGTCCTCTGCTTTGGCCCAGTTTTCAAGCCCAACCGCTCTGCCTCTTCCCACGAGACAAAGTTGTGTGTGGCCTCGGAGTCTACCATTGCTGAAGTAGACTTTCCATTCATAGTGACTTCTACGTACATAAGCTCCTTACTGACCTGCATGTTCTTAGCTGCGCAACTTCTAGCTGCGTTAATCGATCGCATGGCTCCCATCCTTGGTTGCATAGTCTCAGTGTCACTGCATTCAGTATCGCTGCATTCCTCCCGTGCAGCATTGGCTTGCCCGTCGTCCTTTACAAGGCGCTTTGAGCACTGCCTGGCAATATGTCTATCGCCGCAGAACCAACATGTCACAACCGCACCCTTGTTGCTGTTGTTATTCTTTGTGTAGTTCTGTTTCTTTTCGGATTGATGGCGTGTCGACGCCTCACCTTTATCGTTGCGCTGCTCATCCTTCTTGCCTCCGTGGTCAGGCTTCTTTCCAACTTTGGTTGATGGGGTGAAAGGCTTGCGCTGAGTGTCAACTAAGCGCTCAATCGCCACATATGCATCTTCCAAAATACGGGGGTTGCTCCTTTCCACTTCAGACTGTGCCCATGGTTGAAGTCCCACAATGAACCAGTTGAGCATGTCGTCTTCTGGCATGTTAGGTATCTCCAGCATAAGCTTCTGGAACGTTCTGACATAGTCTTGCAACGAACCAGTATGTTTGAGCTCAAGAACCATCCGGTAAGCCTGTCTCTGCGCATTTCTTGGCATGAAGTAGTTGCGCAACTCTACTTTGAAGTCGTCAAAGGTGTCTATCACACATTGACCCCTCTCCATGTCATTGCGCTTCCGCCTCCACCAAGCGATAGCATCACCATCAAGTAAGGCCGTTGCAGCCTTGATCCTCAGATCTTCGAGGGTCACATTCTAGATATCCAAGTAGTCTTCTACTTGGAACAAGAAGTTCTCAATGGCCTTGCTGTCGCGAGAACCATTGAATTTTGAGGGTCTAGGTACATCAATCATTGATGGTCTCTCACCATTTCCGCCATTCAGGGTCACCGTCCGCTGCAACGTACGGTTCCTCAACTCAAGATCGGTCACTGTAGTCGTCAACGAAGTGACCTACCCCATTAGTAAGTTCACCTGCTCTTGCAGGCTCGCCACCACATCATTCAATCCATTGAATGATTCACATGCGCGTGAAATCGCTTCATCATGCGAAGTCACATCTTCCACTAGCTTGTTAACAGTTGCAGCCAACTCTTCTTGGCCCCGAGGTGAACCCATCTCCTCAGCTTCGGCAATTGCCTTGCCTTTGGTGTTGCGCAAGTGTTGATAAGGCGCTACGATGTCTTGCTCACAAATCGCAGCCTGTCGGCGTGTCTGTCGACACCGACTCCGAAGTCCCTTCCTCAGCACGAGAACGGGCTCTGATACCACTTGTCACGGGCCTATTTCCTTCAATGGGCCAGTGCGGCGCGACAGTCCTTCCTTACCGCCGCAAGCCTACTCGTCAGCTCACTTGTCGGTCGCGGAAGCTTGTGATCAGAGTGCAAGAGAGCAAGAGAGAATAGAGGGAGAGAAATTGCAATCACAAGAAGCAATCACAACGAGGGTGAATAAAAGAAAGCTTAATGCATTTAATTCATTCACAATTTTGCCCGCAGGCGATTACAGTTCAAGTATACGGGCAGCCCCTTCGGGGTATTGATTCACCTGAACCGGACAGCTTACATCAGACTCAACAAAAGCAAAACAGACTCTAGCGCAACTGTACACTGTAAGTCGCAAGGGAACAATTTGAATAATGTCACAAATATCTCTTACCTTAGAAACCTAATATTATATGAAAAGAAAGTGATATTTTCAACATGTACAATAATCTTGCTCATTGATTCTGGAGCAAAGTATTGTGCAGTTGGGGTTCAAGATATCCATTTAGGTCTAGTTTTAGTTTAAGGTTTTTAACCTCCACAAGACGTAGATCCATTTCATATAAAGAATATTCACAAGACCATATATGAAATGTGGCTTTTACTTGGACATGCTTAAGTGTTTTCAACAGAAATTTGGCTTCGATCCGAGGCCAGTTTCGAATCCAACAACCAAAATTTGGCTCTGATCCAATAACCATTACATGTCCAGCAAAATTACATAGTCATATTACACATTCAGGATAGTTCTTCATGGATCCACCATACCTTACAAGATCCACATCAAGATGAGTCAAGTCGGATCTGGACGGGAATAGGTCAAAGATGTCCATAGTCAAATCCAGAACTAGATACACGATCTTGGGTACAGCACTTTTACGAAAGAACATCCATAACTTGAGTACATTAATCGTTCCTATTGTTACATGTAAAATGGAGAAAAGCTCATACTAAATCCAATTTGTTACATGTAAGTGGATTCGATCATTCATCAAATCTGGATATCTATCAGATCCAATAACAAAACTCAAAGCCAAATCTGATTATTAATCGAATTCAATTTTGGTTTACTAGATCCAACTAATTAGAGTTGGATTGGGTCCTGTCCTGGACCGAGCCTTCGGAATGGGGCATGTGCAGTGTGAAGCTCTACTGAGGGAAAAATGCATCGAGTGTAGGAATGCACGGTGTGCATTGATCGATGACGTATGGTGATAGCATGACACTACAAGAAATATGTGAATTAGCGATGACCGCATTTCGTCGAGTTTAGCGATGGATTAACGACGGCTAACTTTTATCACAAATTTCTAGTTGCTAATTAGCGACGAAACATATTTGTCGCTACCTTTGTCGTTAAATTGTAATGAATTAGCGAATACTATGATTCATCGCAAGGCCGTCATTAATCTGCAGAGATTTGGGTTTGCGACAGATATGAATCTGTCGCTAATTATGTCGCTATTGTAGCAGCGAAATTGCGACGGATTAAAATTCGTCGCACAATATCAGTCGATTCAGTTTTGCGATGGTTAAATATCTGTCCCTGATCCGTCACTAAATTAAAGGCCGATACTAATTAGCGATGGATAAAATCCGTCGCTAATCCATCGCAAAAAAATTTAAAAAAAATTAAAAAATTTGTTTAAAATATAAATATCGAGAAAAGAATCATGTGATACAATTTATATATCTTGTGAATAAAAAACAAAGTACACATAAAAAATACATATACAAAGCAACTCCAAACAATTTATCGATCCACTATAATCCTCACCAAGTTCTAATTATTTACAAGTGAACATTTACAAAGAGTTTATTTTGAAACAATAAGAAGGTACAATAAATTCAACACATGAATCTAATCATCGCCAAGATTCTGTGCGTCATCTTCTTCATTTTCTTGATCTGCCCCTTCAACTCCTCTATGCTAATTATCTCCAGTATCCTACAAGAAAAAAGAAAGGTTAGTATTGATAAACAAAATATAATAAAATAAATTATATGCAATGCACCTAAGCTAAGGCAATCAAAGTAACATGAGTGAATTACACATAGTCTAGCTAGCAATAAAGTGAAGGATATTAACAGAATTCAGATGTGTTCTAAGGCTGACAAAAAAAAATCATAACGATTCAATCATGCAAATATGTGTTCTAAGGTTGTCAAAAAACTCTCATAGTGATTCAATCATGCATATATGTGTTCTAAGGTAGTGAAAAAACTTTCATAGTGATGAAATCATTCTTATATGTGTTATAATGTAGTAAAAAAACTTTAATAGTGATAAAATCATGCATATATGTGTTATAAGGCAGTAAAAAACTTTCATAGTGATGAAATCATGCTCATATGTGATGAAATCATGCATATACTAGCTTGAAATCTAACGACATGAAACTTTCATACCTGACAGGCACCTGCAAACGAAGTTCCCATGTCCCAAAAAAAGTTGCATAACTCATTACGAACAATGTCAAAAATTGCTTCATGTAAATAGTCACGCCTTGTGTCCTTAACAAGCTGGCGGACACCATCCCAAGAATTAGGCGGGTCAGTCAGATGCTTGGAGCTGATGCTAGCGAGAGAACTCTGAGAGCCGTGACTAGAGGAGGCAATGACTGGTGAGGTGTTCATATTACTCCCAAATCTGAACACACGACCCTTTTTGGGTTCACCTGTTGTAGTCACCCATACTGCAGGATCAAAAGGCGGATGCTGAGTGAAGTCATCGTCATATCGCTCTACCATCTGTTGCTCGTATAATTCCTACAAAGTAATGATTACAATGTAAATTAATAATTAAGAATTACAATATTTATGATAACTTGTATATTACAATGTTTATTAATACAATAAATACATACTGTTGTCATTCTCGCCTTCTCTGATATGAACTCTCCCGTGGTCTTACGTTTATGTGTTTCAATAAACGCATCCTTGTATGGCACAATGCCTCCTTTTTCTGCTTTCTGCGAAGTTAAATGATAAAAAATTTATTTAACAGGTATGTAACAATACTTATAAATTTGACAATATATATTGATGAGTTATCATTTTCTTCAGGTGGCTCCCAAAAGTCCTAAATCCACCTGTGTGTAGATGGGCATCGGGCATCTTCGCTCGATTTTGTGCAGCCTTCGCTGAGCGGTTTCAAAATTCATGCACCGCCCACTTGTCGCACATTGCATCCCAAACATCTGACCTGATAGTAGGAGGGTCATGGCTCTTCCGCTGCAGTGGATCATCTATCCCGCCAGATGCTTTTCTTATTCCAGTCTTCATATTGTTCAGCATGTCTGCAAATCGACTGACAGCCACTTTCTGCCACACCTTCCTCACGTCCTGCTCCTCTATCGTAATCGTGAAGCGATTCAAAGCCTACAAATAATTTTAGAAAGTTAGTAAACATGACTATAACAAAAAATTAAATATGAAACACATTAACTATGAGAAACGATTATATACCATGAATGAGGACCACAATCTATCCAACACCTCATTCGGATACTCTATTCATTAAGCGATCGGTCCTAGTAGATGTTGAATTAGTGAATGCCTAATCTCTCGTATTACTTATTGTGTCTCGAACCCCGCGCTGCACATGAATTGATACACATTAACTATCAATATATAATATTTATAAGATAAGTATAGGATAAGTGAAAATGAAATACTTACAGTCGATTATCGATATACACTATTTGAATGAGTCATCGTGTGTCAGATTGAAAAGACCTTACATCCAGCGTTGTCTCGTGACTTGTTTGAACAACTGGTGTAGGTGGGCCATGTGCAGGCGAAACATCATCTATAGAAAAATGAGTTATAAATTTACACAATGTGCATTTAAACTAATCAAGTATATAATTAGTTAAATGATATACCTATCGAAGCAACCCGTGAAGATGAAGGCTGAGACTGGGTGCTCGACCATTGTAACCTCCACGAACCATATTCTAACAAATAAAAAATGTCATGCAATACATTTAAACATTGCAATACCTTCAAATCATTGCAATACATTTCAATACATTTAAATCATTCACATCAAATATTGCAATACATTAAAACATAAGATATGACATCACTTGCTAATCATCGATAACTTATCCTTAACTTACAATACAATTGAATCAGTTATACAACTCTATATCTTCATGGATACATAATCAAATTGAAAATAACTTCATGCAAGACATTTAAATATTGCAATACATTCAAATAATTCAAACACGTTACAATATATTCAAATCATAACTCTATATGTATCGAAAATACATAATCAGAGAATAAAAAATGTCATGCAATACATTCAAACATTGCAATACCTTCAAATTATTCAAATCATTGCAATACATTTCAAAATATTCAAATCATTCAAATCATTCATATCAAATATTGCAATACATTAAAAGATAAGATATGACATCACTTGCTAATCATGGATAACTTATCCTTAACTTACAATACATTTGGATCAGTTACACAACTATATATCTTCATGGATATATAATCAAATCGAAAATACCTCCATGCAAGACATTCAAATATTACAATACATTCAAACATGTTACAATAGATTCAAATCATAACTCTATACGTATCGAAGATACATAATCAAATAAAAAATAACTCCATGCAATACATTCAAACATTGCAATACATTTCAATACATTCAAATCATTCACATCAAATAGAGGTATGTATTACAATATGTATTTCACTAGCTCGAGAATGCTTTCTCATCACTTGTTTGACTTTCATATTTTTCTTCTTCCTCCTCCTCCTCTTCGTCATATTCTTCTTCTTTATTGGTCGCCCATCTACTTGGTATATCATTTGGATCGCATTCTTCCACGCATGTGCCATCGGACAATGGAGATATGACATGCATACCATGTGTGACATCGTGACCATAAGAGAAGTCATACATATCATCTGATTGATAGTAATCACTCTCTTCAGTTAACTTGTCTTCCTGTAACTGATCATACTCGGGGTATAGTTTAGACTTCACCTTGCAAACTGCTCATCATTCATTTCTATCTGACTTTCTTGTACTCGGATATGAAGTATAGTAAACTTGTTGAGCTTGCGAGGCTAATATGATTGGTTCATATGTTCCAAACCTTGATTTATGATTCACCTCCACAATGCCTGAGGTTTTGTCGACTTTTGACCTCGTGTTACCATTGCCTCTTATCTTTGGTATGAACCGAGGATGCCCACATGATGAGCATGATATGCTATTTTCTTGATCTTTGAAATACAACATGCAGTGATTTGGATAAGCATCTATCTTTTGATACCCTATACCTAGAGCATTGACTATAACCTTCGCACAATAGAAATTTTATGGCAATTTCTCATCTTTGGGCAACATACTCTTCACAATAGAGCACAGACGGCCAAAACATGATTGACTCAAATTAAACTCTAACTTCAAATTCAGTAGTTGAAGAACTGCAAACAAGATAATGTGACTCTCGCAACCATTTCAAAGTGGCTCATTAGCATCTCCAAGTAAATCATAAAATCTACTAGCTGCATTATTTGTTGTTGCTTCCTCTACCCTAGTTGGTACATCACTAGAACCCATAGCAGAACTCAATTCTGATCGTGCAACATCAAATATCAAATCCATATATGGATTATCGTGCACCACACCCACTCGTGCGTCAAGATTATTCTTAAATTCTTTACCATGAAACATCCAATTCTGATAATCACTCACAAAACCCTTTCTGTATAGGTGATGTCTAACACCATGAGGTTTTACAAATTGATTGTTCTTACATATCATGCAGGGGCACGTAATCTGACCTGTGGGATCCACTGTACTGACACTTGCCATTGCAAATTCAATAAAACGGTCAACACCATCCATATATTTAAGTGATACCTCATTGTCAACTATCCTACAGTACATCCATTCACGGTTTGCAATCATTTTGTCCTATGATGTTACGGATATTATCCTAACCAGTTAAAAGAGAATCATTAGAATGCTATGATAAAGAAAATATTAAATTTATCATGAATTCGTAGTAAATATAACGATTTAATATATCACACACACACACACACACAGAGTTAAAAGTTGTTTGTGACTTATCGGTTTAGTTTCTGTGAGAACATTTTGCTGACTTCAGGAGAGAGTTACAGTGTGCTGGCTTTAGATGAGAGTTGCAACATTGGGCCAAGGTACCCTTGTGAAGACGAGTGCTTAGGAAGACACTTTAAGGGACTGCTTTGGGGTGATATGCAAGTAAGCGTCTCCCACTTGAAGACTAGTTTGGACCATTAGAAAATCGTAAGTTGGTGCCTTAAGAAAGTTGATATCCATGTGGCACACATTGGTGATCGTTCTTCTCTACGAGTACCACGAATGGCTTGGAATTGCCCTTGCTAGGGTTGGAAGGCACCTCAGCCTTGACCTTGAAGATGACAAGTTTGTTATGCGAGTGAGGATGACCTGCTTGTGTATGAGACTGTACTGGGGTCTCACGAGTAAAGAATGCTCGATGTTGATGGAGCAGAAGATCATTGTGTAAGTGATCGGAGGCACGTTAAAGAAAAGGACTTGGCATGTTAAAAGTTACGACGATGGTGGATGAAAATCAGAACAAGTTGAGTATGGTAAAGAAAAGAAGTAAACCAAAGATAAGTACAAAGAGAAACTGGCATATTTGTTAAGACTGTATTCTTACCTGCACCGACATTGTTGAGGACGATAATGGTTTGGGTGCAGAAGAATGTCCTGGATCAAGCCTTCAGAATGGAGCAATAGCAGTGCAGAGTTCTACTGAGTGAAAAATGCATCAAGTGTAGGAACATGCAACGTGCGTTGGCTTGATCAGTGACGTGCGGCGGTAGCATGGCACACGATAGGCAACAATATTGTTGTTAGTACATCGTTGTATGGCAACAAAAATTTGGAGCGTTGTTTGGTTATGCAGTGTCAGCGGATCAGAGGATGTTGCCTTTAAAATTTTGGTTAAGGACCTCTCAGCTTGCAGGTGGTCCCACGAGTAGCGGTTGGATGCACAGAGGTGCATGTGGGTTAGGGCTAATTCTCCCAGGAATCACCTTAGGTGATTCTAACAGAGTATGGTGACTCGGGGCTAGGCAAGTGAATGCCTAGGCACCGACGAATGAGTCTGGGTGGTGTTTTTCGCTATGGTGTTTAATTATCAATTGGTCTTCAGACCGGGGACCGCAAGGTCTTGTTCCTTCAGTGACGAGGTTTTGTTGTAGCGTGCGCATAGAGTCGCAATACGCTCCATAGCATGTAAGGCTAAGGTAAGTTTGTGACCTTTTTGAAAGTGATAGTTGGTATGGGACGGCTATGCACTAAGCAGCATAGACTATATAGAATACACATTTAGAAATGTGCTTGATCAGCTTCCGCTAGGCAGCTGCGCATGAGGTGGTGCGTAAGGGTAATGAAATGGTTCAACACATGAAAAAGTGTTGGTACGCGGCATTTGGCCATTAGGCTGGTCAGGCTGGGTAGTTTGGCGTGATGCATCTTTGCGAAGCATTCTATGCCCGTGACAAATTAGTTGCAAGTGAGCGACTGGAAGGCTTGTGGCGGTAAGAAAGGACTGTCGTGCCTCACTGGCTTATTAAAGAAATAGGCCCATGACAGGTCCAGTATAAGATAAAATCTGATCAGTTGACATTCATACGATGCATGCCTGAATTGGCTATTTTTTAATAAATTTAAAAATACCAAAAATACTTTTTAAATATTATTTTAATGATTTTAACACCATTATGATTGACACATAATATTTTTTATTATTTTTTGGCTGATACAGAATGATTCAGTTGAGTATCGGTATAAGCCGAATACAGCTGAATCGGTGGCCCAACGATTCTGGGCCTACACCGATACTGACAACATTAGTTTCAACTATTCCATCGAAGGCCAGCAGGGATTCAAGCTTGTGCAGCAGTATGGAAGCCTGTAGAGAATGGATACTGAGGTGAAAGATCTAGGAGTTGTACAACAGATCAACTCTCAAGTAATCCATTCAAGACTTTGACCCACCCAACTGACCAAGTGAAAGAGCTGCCACATGAGTTGCGAGAGTGGACTTTATTTTTTAGCAGCTCATCCACGCTCACAAATTACACGCAAAATTGCCTACAAGTGATTGGTACGCCTAGTTAGGTGGTTCAGCTTAAGTCAGCAAAATTGCCCAGACTTGGACTAGATTTTTGGGTATGGTAGTGGGTTGGTACCCGGGTCTAATCGGGTTTACAATAAGAAAAATCATACCCGAACCCGATAAGAACTACACGTACCAAACCCGAACCATATACCTGGTAAAACCATATTTTTATTATTATTTTTACATTGAAAAATTGCTGGTCCAAATTAAAATTTGAAAAGACGACATCCAACTGCGGTACACCAGGTCACTCTTCAAAGTCTGTTGGCTCCAAAAAGACGTGCTACTCTGCACCAAATAGGCTTTATCACACAACAGTTGAAAAACAAGTGCTGCTGGGTTTCGGAATCCCGAAAGCAAAGCGAACATTGGCTGGTTATAGGTAAACCCACATGGCGAAGCCTCTCCTGGGTTAGTAGCAGCATGTTCCATACAGCAAAATACAGGGAAAAAGTCCTTGCACCAAATACATTTAACCAGCTGAAAGGGTTGGCCTTTATCTCTCTCTGAGAAGTTGTCATGCATTCAGATTGACTAGAGAAATCTTTAGACACCTCTGCTATTAGTGAATTGGTCCCCAGGTTTGCCATTGATCACCACCGTGAATGAGGGATTCGTAACACACAGCTTTATCAGGTGAATCCACTCCTCTCTAAATCCAAAAAAATGAAGTGAGTCCTTCAACAAGGTCCAATCTACTCTATCATATGCCTGGTCAAGTCGGTTTTGAACATTACACTCGCCTTCTTATTACGGAAAAGAGAATCTAGTATCTCGTTAGCTATAAGGATGCACTCTTGAAGGTTGCTATCTTTCAGGAAGGCCCTCTGGTTTTGAGATATAACTTGTTGAAGGATACCCCTCGTGCACTCGACCATGATTTTGGAAATAACCTTGTATACAAAATTGCATACATTAATTGGTTGAGTCTCTTTGCTCCAATTTGTTTGTACTATTAATACTGTTGGCTACATGATGAAAGGAAAAGAAAGATTTAGTGTCACTACACACATTGCTTCCAACAATATCTGAGTAAATCTGGAAGAAAGAGCCTGGGAAACCATCAGAGCAGAGTTTGATAAACCAAGACTGTTATAATTCGGAATCCTTGAGGCAGATTATTCATTATCAAGAAGATAACGTACAAAAAATTCTCATGTAAATTTATCATGAGAAAATCAAAATATCAACAAGGGTTGTTGCAGAGTAGGAGAGTAGATAATGAAGTTAATGTATGAGTGAATGCTGTGTAACGTCCTTTTTTAAGGACAGGTTGTGTGAAACTAGTGGGTGTTTAAGAGTTGAAACGGCTATACGTGTGAGTGTGTAACTGTTAAATTAAAAGTGTTGGTGGTGACTAAAGAATTGGGTGTGTGCCTTAACAAAGCAGGTTATATGTTCCCCCCCCCGAACAGGGCAGTTAGCTACATCTCATGATCGGGGGTCCCAAAGAGCACCACGTATGTAAGCATGTGTGTCTCGTATCCCCATGTTTGTCAGCATTAATTAGCGTTGGAGTTTGATAAGATTGCAAAGACTTAAGTACCCTCTTCTCCATTGGTGCAAAAAAAAATGACGGTTCTTGAAAAGGAGTGGTTGTAAAGACTTAAGTGCCCCGAAGATGATTATTTAAGACCCAGTCTCTGCACTGCAGGATTATCCGAGAAAGAAATCTCCCCTAGAGGAGGCCATGAACATCAACCCTCTCACTCTCTCTCTCCCTTCTATTTCTGCTTCTGTGCACATCCATTAGAAGATCATACATTGCTCCATCAAGCACCGACTGACCTATACATTGACTCTTGTGAAGCCTGATTCAGAGTTTTTACCCTTACAGGAGGAGGGTTTGGGGGCTCCTCCCAGCGTGGGTATCATCATTCAACTAAATGAGTTGTAGATCCTGATTCAGAGTTTTTACCCTTACAAGAGAGGGGTAAAAGCTCATCTCACTCTCTCTCCCTTCTCTCTCTACTTCTGTGCACATCCAACATTTCTCCATCAAACACCGACTGACCTGCACACTAACTGTAGCATCGTTCAACTTGATGAGTTGTGGAACCTGATTTAGAGTTTTTGCCCTTACAGGAGGGGGGTTTGGGGGCTCCTCCCAGCATGGGTAGCATCATTCAACTTGAAGAGTTGTGGAGTCTGATTCAAAGTTTTTATCCATTCATATTTTAAGGCATTAGATCTCATTTTTGAACATCCACGCATGTGCAGTTTGCTTTCATCATGTTCAGTTGCTTTCTAGATTATACTTTGAATTCTTGTGCATTTTAGATCTATCGATTTATATGTAACCAGAGCTCATTTTAATCTAAAATTTTTACTGCAACTTCATGCATATGTCTTCATGCTCTCCACCAAAAATCAGATCATTCTGATTTGTTTGACCCACTTTAAAAATCGAGATTCAAAACCTGTTATTTTGCACCGTCAGGATTTTAGCAGAATCAGGACCAACTTGCGGGAGTGATTTCTCTCTAACCAGAGATGATCTTTCCGATCCGTAAAAAAGGTTGTTTTCTAAATTGAATCTAGTTTGTTCATACCAAATTTCAGCGATTTTTATGGTGTTTTCGTACCAGTTTTGGGTCAAAAACCATAACCCTGTCACCCTGTGTCATTTTAACAACTCAGATTTTGATCCATTTTGTTTGAATTTTATTTTCTTAATGGAAGATCATTTTTCAATTCTGTAAAATGGGTTCTCTTTGTTTATGTGTCTAGTTCATCCCTTTAAATTTTCAGAATTTTTCATGGTAAATTATTATTTTATTTTGATTAAATACCAGAACCTTGTATCCAGATTTTATAAATGTTCTGATTTTGGCCCCCATATCATGACTGTTGTAGCACTTCTTCAACAAATCGTTATTTGATTGGCAATATTCTTCAGCAAATTATTGTTATGATTTTTTTGAGTCTCTACTATGATTTGTAGTATTTTTGGGTCTCCAACGAGCCTCACAATGATTTATAGTGTTGTTCGATCTTTTAACTATGATTTATAGTGCTTTGGGGTCTCCAACGAGCCCCACAACGATTTATAGTGTTTTTCGGTCTTTTAACTATGATTTATAGTGTTTTCGGGTCTCTAACGAGACCCACAGCGATTTATAGTGTTGTTGGACCTCGCTATAGCGATTTGTAGTGTTTCTCGCTAAACACTACAGCGATTTGTGATACAAATCGCTATCCGAATCAGGACCAACTTGTCAGGGTCATATCTCCCTAACCAGAGATCGGATTTCAAATCCGTAAAAAGTGGTGTTTTTGTTATAAAGTCTAGTTTATTCTTGTAAATTTTCAGCGATTTCTATGGTCATTTGATACCCCATTTGGATCTAAAACCAGACCCCTATCA
Source organism: Nuphar pumila (assembly GCF_984573655.1). NCBI lineage: Eukaryota > Viridiplantae > Streptophyta > Magnoliopsida > Nymphaeales > Nymphaeaceae > Nuphar > Nuphar pumila. Next base: position 97,827,681 of record NC_143255.1, on the reverse strand, counting down.
GTCTGCCTTATTTGAGTGACATGGGTTTTTATTTCATTTTGTAAGAGTCATATCTCCCCAACGGAAGATCATTTTTCAAATCCGTAAAAAAGGTTTTCTTCCTCTATGTGTCTAGTTTATATCTGGAAAGTTTTATAACTTTTTATACTCATTTGATATTTTGAACCTGTTAAAAACCGAGACATGTTATAAAATGTTATAAAACTTAAAAAGTTTGAAACTTCCTCTATGTGTCTCGATTTTTAACAGGTTTAAAATATCAAATGAGCATAAAAAGTTATAAAACTTTCCAGATATAAACTAGACACATAGAGGAAGAAAACCCTTTTTACGGATTTGAAAAATGATCTTTCGTTGGGGAGATATGACTCTTACAAAATGAAATAAAAACCTATGTCACTCAAATAAGGCAGACTGATAGGGGGTCTGGTTTTAGATCTAAATGGGGTATCAAATGACTATATAAATCACTGAAAATTTACAGGAATAAACTAGACTTTATAACGAAGACACCACTTTTTACGGATTTGAAATTCGATCTCTGGTTAGGGAGATATGACCCTGACAAGTTGGTCCTAATTCGGATAGCGATTTGTATCACAAATCGCTGTAGTGTTTAGCGAGAAACACTACAAATCGCTATAGCGAGGTCCAACAACACTATAAATCGCTGTGGGTCTCGTTAGAGACCCGAAAACACTATAAATCATAGTTAAAAGACCGAAAAATACTATAAATCGTTGTGGGGCTCGTTGGAGACCCCAAAGCACTATAAATCATAGTTAAAAGATCGAACAACACTATAAATCATTGTGAGGCTCGTTGGAGACCCAAAAATACTACAAATCATAGTAGAGACTCATTAGAGACTCAAAAAAATCATAACAATAATTTGCTGAAGAATATTGTCAATCAAATAACGATTTGTTGAAGAAGTGCTACAACAGTCATGATATGGGGGCCAAAATCAGAACATTTATAAAATCTGGATACAAGGTTCTGGTATTTAATCAAAATAAAATAGTAATTTACCATGAAAAATTCTGAAAATTTACAGGGATAAACTAGACACATAAACGAAGGGAACCCGTTTTACAGAATTGAAAAATGATCTTCCATTAGGAAAATAAAATTCAAACAAAATGGATCAAAATCTGAGCCGTTAAAATGACACAGGGTGACAGGGTTATGGTTTTTGACCCGAAATTGGTACGAAAACACCATAAAAATCGCTGAAATTTGGTATGAACAAACTAGATTCAATTTAGAAAACAACCCTTTTTACGGATCGGAAAGATCATCTCTGGTTAGGGAGAAATCACTTCCGCAAGTTGGTCCTGATTCTGCTAAAATCCTGACGGTGCAAAATAACAGGTTTTGAATCTCGATTTTTAAAGTGGGTCAAACAAACTCAGAATGATCTGATTTTTTGTGGAGAGCATGAAGACATATGCATGAAGTTGCAGTAAAAATTTTAGATTAAAATGAGCTCTGGTTACATACAAATCGATAGATCTAAAATGCACAAGAATTCAAAGTATAATCTAGAAAGCAACTGAACATGATGAAAGCAAACTGCACATGCGTGGATGTTCAAACATGAGATCTAATGCCTTAAAATATGAATGGGTAAAAACTTTGAATCAGACTCCACAACTCTTCAAGTTGAATGATGCTACCCACGTTGGGAGGAGCCCCCAGACCCCTCTCCTATAAGGGTAAAAACTCTGAATCAGGATCTACAACTCATTTAGTTGAATGATGCTACCCACGCTGGGATGAACCCCCGGACCCCCCTCCTGTAAGGGCAAAAACTCTAAATCAGGCACATAAGTAGAGAGAGAAGGGAGAGAGAGAGAGAGGGTTGGTGTTCATGGCCTTCTCCATGAGGAACCCTTTACCTCCCTTGATTTCTTCTCTATAGAGAGAGAGGGTTTTATAGTGTTTTACGAAGAAGGAAGAAGAAGAAGATGACGATGGAGCAATGTAGGATCGTCTGTTGGATGTGCACAGAAGTAGAGAGAGAAGAGAGAGAGAGTGAGAGGGTTGATGTTCATGGCCTTCTCCAGGAAGAACTCTTTGTTTCCCTTGATTTCTTCTCTAGAGAGAGAGAGGGTTTTACAGTGTTTTACGGAGAAAGAAGAAGAAGACATGTTTGTCCTTTTTTTGAACAGAAAAAGAAGAAGACTTTGAAGAGTCAACATCATCCTCGACTTTCTGGATGGAGGACATGTTTGTCCTTTTTTTGAACTGTTTGTTTTTTCTTTTTTGAATGAAGGGCATTTTTGTCATTTTCTCAAACCATCACTTTATGAGAAGAATATCAAGAAAGGGTACTTAAGTCTTTGCAACAACACCAGAGTCCGATGCAAAGTTATGTCAACATACACGGGAATACGAGCCCCATGTGCTTGTATACGTGGTGCTCATTCAAAGCCCCGAACACAGACGTGGGATTCAGTGAATCATCGGGGGCGAACATACACCACCCTCTCGTGCCTTAATGATGTGTTGCCTATATAAAGAGGCATTAGACGTGACTTAGGCTTATTATTTTCTTGTGCTCTTCTATCAATGTATTGAGGTATTTTAGTATTTTTTTTTGTGTGTGTGATGAATGTCTTATAGCTAGTGTTTTTTGCTTCTTTCGACATTTTTGGTACTAGAACTTAGCTACGGTGAAAGTTGGGCATAGCACTGTGGTGGTGAAGGTCGTTACTGAAGCAAAAGATTTTCAAGTGATACAAAGAGGTAATCGTTTTGTTGTTCATGATGTCTAATAATATGAACATACTCAACCTCTCACAATCTCTAGTTTCTATTTTTAGTGGTAAAAATTATGAATTTTGGAGTATAAAAATTCAAACATTCTTCATCTCACAAGATCTTAGGGATCTAGTAGAGACTGGTTTTGTAGGACATGGAGTTCTAAAGCAAGAGAGAAACCAGCAGAAGCATGAAAAGGAAATTCGAAAAATGGATCCCAAGGCGTTACTTGTATTGCAACAAGCAGTTAAGAATTCTATTTTTCCTCGAATTGCCAATGTCACAAAAGCAAAAGAAGCATGAGACATATTAAGGCAAGAATTTCATGGTGACAAGAAAGTAACCACGGTGAAACTTCAAACTCTACGTAGGGAATTTAAAACATTGCTTGTGAAAGGCAGTGAGTTTGTACAAGTTTTTTTCTCTAGAATGTTTATTATTATTATTAATCAAATGCTATTTTTTTGAAAATATATTATTGATCAAAAGATTTTTGAAAAAGTTTTTAGGAGTTTACCTTCAAAATTTGATCATATTATCACTACTATCAAGGAATCTAAGGACTTGTCAACTTACTCTCTTAATAAACTAATGGGTTCTTTGATAGCTCATGAAGTAAGAAGGAATAGACCGGTTAACAAGAATATTGAACATCATTTCAGTCTAAGGTGGAGATTTCTGACAAAGAAAAAAAATAATGACTTTTTTTTATCACAAGTATGTAAGCAGTGGAAGAGGAAGAGCTAGTTATCGTGTTTGTGGTTGTGGTCGAGGATGAAAGAGATCTTACACCATGCAGCAGAAATCAAATAGTGGTGAAAAAGGAGATAAAAAACAAAGTCACAAGAAAAAACAATGCACGTTTTGTAAAAAGATGGGTCATGCTAAGCCATACTGTTGGGATAAAGCAAAGCAAAAAGCAAACTTTGTCAAAGAAAAGCAAGATGAAGGAAAGTTATTTCTCACTCGCTTAAATTCAAATAAAAGTATTGGTGATGTGTGGTTTCTAGATAGTGGATGTAGTAACCACATGATCGGCAAACGAGATTTGTTCTGCCATATGGATGATTGGATGAATCAGTGAAGTTACAAGTTAGGCTTGAAAATGACTAGCGTGTAAAAATTGAAGGCAAAGGTACCATCATAATTAAGACTAAATCATGTGATGAAAAGAAAATTGATGTTCATTATATTCCTAGATTAGCTCATAACTTGCTTAGTATGGGTCAGTTGATTTAAAGAGGTTATTCAATAATATTTCATGATAATATGTATGAAATTAGAAGTAGAAAATCTAATGTTTCACATATTAAGATTCACATGGCCGACAACAAGATGTCCCCTCATGATATCTCACATCTTGATGAGTGTCTTTTTGCTGCTATTATAAAAAATAATTCTTGATTATGGCATTTACGTTATGGTCATTTGCAACTCTATGGTTTAAAGTTATTAAATCAAAGATGGATGGTATGTAGTTTGCCGTCTATTATTTCTATTGATAATATGTGTGAAGTTTGTGTTTATGACAACCAACATAAATGATCATTTCTTATTAGGAAAACTTGGACAACCAAAAAGCCCCTTGAACTGGTTCATGCTGACATATGTGGACTGGTATAAACTCTATCTTTGAATAAGAGTAAATTTTTTTATTATTTACTGATGATTTTTTTTGTATGAGTTAAGTGTTCTTTTTTGTTCAAAAGTTGAAGGCATTTAAAATAATTTAGAAATGTAAAGATCTTGTTCAGAAAGAATGTAGACGTTATAACAACTCTCTGCACTGATAGAGGAAGAGATTTTTTTTTATGAGTATGATTCTTTTTGCAAACAAAATAGTATTAACAGGCAATTAATTGTAAGAACACACCAGAACAAAATGGTGTTGCTGACCAAAAAAATCAAACAATTGTAGAAATGACTCAAAGTGTGCTAAGTGGGAAGTAGCTCTAAAATGATTTTTGGGCTAAAGCAACAGCGACGTCAGTTCATCTTCTAAACATATCACCAATTAAAGCAGTGTGCAACAAGACTTCATATGAAACTTGGTGAAAGTGAAAACCTAATGTACGCATTCTAAGAATCTTTGGTTTTGCTGCTTATGCTTTGATTCATTTTGATGATCATGCCAAAATGGTTAAGAAAAGTAAAAAATGCATATTTGTTGGGTACAATGATCAAACAAAAGGTTATCAGTTAACATTTTTGGAGGATGAACTTAAGTCTACTCCATCAATTGAGAATATGGCATCCCTTGAGTTTTCATCTCCTTCCACTTCAACTTGAAGGACATCATCCAATGATTTGAAGGAACCTGAAAACAACACTCCTCTATAGAAGGTACGATCCTTACATGATATTTATAAATCATGGGATTTTGCTCTTATGGTTGCAAAGCCTACATGTTATGAAGAGACAAGTGGAAAAGAAGAGTGAAAAGAAACAATGAGAGAAGAAATTAAAGCTATTGAGAAGAATAACACGTAGGAGTTTGTATACTTGCCACCTAAAAAAGATGCAATAGGTGTGAAATGGGTGTACAAGGTGAAGTGCAATTCCGATGAAAGTATAAAATAAATTCAAAGTAAGGTTAATTGTAAATGGGTATGCACAAAAACGTGGTATAGATTTCTTTGAAACTTTATCTCCTATTGCTCAAATTGAATTCATTAAACTTGTATTGGCATTAGTAGCTCAATGAAATGGCAAGTTTTTTAATTTGATGTCAAGTCAGTCTTCTTAAATGATTTTTTATAAGAAGTTGTGTATGTTAAACAACCACAAGGATTTGTTGTTGATGGAAAAAAGGAGAAAGTTTACAAGTTGAAGAAAGCACTCTATGGTCATAAGCAGGTACTAAGAGCGTGGTATGAAAGGCTTGATTCGCATTTTCAACAAAATAATTTTCGTTGAAGTGAAAATGAGCCTACGATATATGTCAAAGTGAAAGGGAATAATGTACTCATTGTTTGTGTTTATGTGGACGATATTATATATATATATATATATATATTGGTTCTTTAAATCTTCTAGTTGAAAAATTCAAGAACAGTATGATGCAAAACTTTGACATGATTGATCTGGGGCTCTTGCATTACTTTCTTGGACTTCAAATTTATCAAACAATTAATGATATTTTTATCTTTCAAGAAAAATATGCACTTGATCTTCTTAAAAAGCACAATATATCAAATTGCAATAAGAGCTCTACTCTGATGAATATGAATGATAAGTTATGATTAAATAATTGAACAACGCATGTAAATCCAATATTGTTCATAGGCATTGTTGGTGGGTTAATATATTTAACTCTATCTGGTTCAGATGCATTATCTTGGAGAAGCCAAGCGTATTCTTTGTTACATTCATGCAACTAGCAACTATAGAATCCGGTACAAACCAGTTCTTAATTTTAATTTAATTGGTTTTACTGACAGTGATTGTGCTAGTTTTGTAGATGACAGAAAAAGCACAAGCGGATATGTTTTCAATCTTGATTCAAGTGTTATATCATGGAGCTCAAAGCGGCAGTCTTCTACAATGCTATCATCATTCGAAGACGAATATATTGCAATTTTAGCATCAACTTGTTAAGCTATATGGATGAGAAAGATTTTAAAAGATGTGCAACAATTTCAAATTTTTGCAACAAAAATTTATTGTGAGAACATGACTACAGTAGCAATGACAAAGAATCCAGTTTTAGTTTTTTTATGGTAAAACTAGGAGCATCAAGCTTTGCTATCATTTCATTTGAAATGTTATTGCTGAAAATATAATTATGTTAAAACATTGTTTTACAAATAATCAAGTAATTGATGGCCTTACCAAAGCTTTTTCACATCCAAAGTTCATCAAATTAAGATTTCAATTGGTGTCTCTAGTTTTGCATCAAAGGGGAGTGAGAAGTAAATGTATCAAGTAGCTGATGGTCTCTCTCTCTCTTCACAGTGTGCAGAGATGGCCTCCTCCCTCATGGCATCTATCTCCCCATCAAAACCCTAACCACCAACTAAGACCCATCGCTCCATTCTCCCATTCCGGAGCCCCACAACACCCAGGACGTCCCAAAGGAAGCGCCTTTCCCTCGGCCCTCCCATTCCCAAGAACCCCAAACCCTCAAATCCTGTCTGGCTGCTGGTGAGCAGCTCTACGGCATCTTCCTAATGAGCTTCCCTTCGATGCACGCCGAGATCGCCGTCATTGACCTCGAGCACGGCCCCGACGACATATCCGCCACGCTTCGAGGCCACCAGCGTCGCCACCTGGGCCAAGCAGGTGCTCAATCTCGACCCGTAGGGCATCATGTTCTCGATGATCGACTCCCCCAAGGATGCTCGCAAGGCAGTCTCCTACTGTCAGTACCCACCTCGAGGGATCTGCGGGTCCGCCCACCCGGTGGTCCGGGCGTCTCGGTACGAGACTGACGATGGGTACCTCAACCGGTGCGAGGAGGAGATGCTGGTGATGTGCCAGTTCGAGACAGAGGAAGCGGTCAAGAAGGTGGAGGAGATCGTAGTTGTCGATAGGGTGGATTGCCTCCAGATGGGGTCGTTGGATCTGAGCGCCAGCTTGGGGTATCTGTGGGATCCCGGCAACAAGAAGGTGAAGGAGGTGCTCTACAAGGTGGAGAGGGTGGTGCTCGCCTCCAGGGATGGTGGTGGCGGTGGGGCGTACTTGGCTGGGTTTGTGAGAGGGGAGGTTACAGGGGAGAGGGTGCCATATGGTGGTTGGGGCTGAGGATATCGCCCTGTTTAGGGATGCCGCGTTACGAGATGTGAGGAAGTTTAGGGAGAGCGGGGAGGCCTCTCTCTGAAGAGGATGATGATGATCGGAAGAAGGATGAGAAGTACTGGAGTGAATAAACAGGAAGAAGCTGCTACTGCTGCATCAACTTTGCGTAGATAAATCTTTAGTTTAGCCATTGTTGATTTCTCTTCTCTTCCTTTGAATTGGATGGGGGTGGTTCTTACCGAGATTGTGAGACTGGAGACCAGTAGCCACAAGTCTGTCATGAAAGCCCCGTTTTATCATCCAGCTATCTATTAACATAATAATTCCATATTGTGGTTTTATTAAGGTAGTTAAAAAAGAATTCTTCATGGTGTTGCTTACAGTAAATATGTCGGGCCCCATTCCAGAAGGAAAGAGTGTGACTGGGGGCTTTGTTGTTGTTATTATTATTATTATGATGATGATGTTCTCTATGATCCTTCCAGTAACAGTGAAGTTGAAAAGCAGAAGATGTTTTGGGGTTTTTAAATGTGTAAGGCGGGAGAATCTGTTTAAACTGTTAAGTGACTGTGAGACTGGGGCGGGGGTGGGAGACAAGGTCTCCACTCTTGTCCCATTTTAATCCATCCACGCACAGGTTTGATTTTAACCTCTATCCATGATTCATTTTCTGTTTCATGTCTTCCATTATCGGTGCAAACAAGGTGGCGCCCCATTTTCTCGATCCTTTTGCTCTTGTCCCTTTCTACCATTAAAAGGAGAGGAGAGAAATAAAAGATCGCGCGGTTCGTTACAAGAAAAAGATATTCGAGAAAGAGTTTTAAGTTAGGGTTATATATATATATATATATATATATATATATATATATATATATATATATAAGGGTATATTAATAATTTTTTTAACAGAGATTGAGGACGGAAACGGTGGGTGGGGGGGGGCAAGAGTAAGTTCATTATCACCTCCATTCCCACGAGTTTTGATTTTAACCTCCATTTTCGGTCCATTCTTCATTTCATGTCCTTCATCTCCGGTCTAAACCGTGCAGGGCAGGGCGGGGCCCTGTTTTACCGATCCACTACTATCCCTAGGGGTGGCAATTAGATCCACAAAGAACAATTTTCCCATAATTGCCAAACAACTAAATCTCTTGTGATAACTTCATTAATTTAACAAAAACATAAATCATGATCAAGAAGTCATTGATGACCATTGTATTCAAAGAAAGAAATCCAAGAGTAGTATATGCAATTGAATAGTATATGCACTTGCAAAATAACCAATAAGGATCTTACATTGGTGGTGACGAGTGCTGGTATTTTTTTTTTTTTGAAAGGTAAGTTGGGGTTAGGCAGACCCCTACCAAATTTTATTGATAACAGAAATTACATTACATGAGTACCTGGCACATCTCATATCGACTAGAGAATTGGAAGCCAATTTTCTGAAGTTTGTCATGTGTCAGAAGGCACTCTTGAAGGGCCCATCAGTGTGTGATATCAACCCTAGGAATAGCCTTTTTGACCCACACCATCTTGAAAAATCGATTATTTGGGTTTTTATCTCTAATGGCATGAGAATTACAGTCTTTGGTAGGCAGCCATTTGAAAATGTCCTCTTTGTTGGGGTCCCAAGAGTGGGTATTAGTGGTGGTTATGACAAAGTTTGGGAGGGAGGAGTTCACAAAACGGCACCGGGGGAAATGGGAACGGTCTATGTCATCCTTAAACCTGATGGGAAAAAACTATTATGCATGACAACTTTAGTATATGAGAGAAGCAAAGATAACATAGGACCTTGGGAGCACCTGAGATCAAACCAAAAAGCAAAGTTGGTGCCCCTACTTATTACCCATTGGCCGTGGGGGAGGATAGTAGTTGTCCCACCCTTGACACCCTTCCAGCCATAGGATCCCTATTAGGCCTTAGGGGCAACACAATGGACTCCATAATTTAGCTCCTATAATAGACGTACAGGGGAGGCTGCACCGGTGAATATCTTCCAAACCAGTTTTTTAAGATAAGTTATATATATATATATATATATATCATGAAGTTTTCGGATGCCCAGGCCCCCCTCATCACGAGGCTTACAAACTTGATCTCAGGACACAAGGTGATGATGGTGGTGAGTAGTCATTCTAAAAAAAAAATGCGCATAATCCTTTCCAGAAATTGGATAACATAGCGAGGAATGAGGAAAGAAGTCATCCAGTAGAAAGCGAAAGAGGAAATGATTGATTGGATAGGTGTTTACCATTCCAAACTTCCAATTTATATATGAATTTAAGGGTTTCACACATTCCTTTACACAACTTGCCCTTGATCGAAAAGGGAAGTGCCCAAGTAGGTGATCAGGAGGTCTTGTGGGTACCACCCTTACCCACTCCATCTCTGAATGATGTTGATTCCATGAGAGCACAAGTTGCAGGGAATAAAGATGGACTTTTTCTGGCTGATCAGGAAGCCTGAAACTTCTTCAAAAAAAATCATAGATTTGAGGAAATTGGGAATGAACTGTATCTGATCTTTGATGAAGAACAAAGCGTCATCGCCAAAAAAAAAAACTGGTGTCATTGGAAGTCCTTCATAGCGATCAGAGCAAGTACATTATTCGACACCTTTTGATTCAAATGATGTGCAAGTCTTTTCATTACAAGAAGGAATAAGTAGAGGGATATGGGGTCTTCCTGACAAGTCACTCGGCTTCCCTGAAATTGTTTGCTTGTTTTCTGATTGATAATGACCAGGGGGATTGAACACGTATCATGATCCAATTAATCCACACATGGTCAAAGCAAAATAACATAAACGTATCCTCAAGGAAATCCCAGTCAACGCTGTTTTGAAAATCACACCTCATGTTGCTGGATTTCATAGAATCCACCATTTCATGGGCCATGAGGATGGTTTTTTGAATACTTCATCCTTTCAAGAAAGGCGTGTTGATTGGAACTCATCAATCTTTCCAGAATTTCTTGCATTCTGACCATGATCTTAGAGATGATCGTATAAAGGAAGTTGCATAGTCTTAGTGTAACACTTCAATTTTTATAACCCGAAAAATGGTAAAAAAAAAATTGAAATACATTAGCAAATAACAGCAGAAAAACTCAACAGGTCTAAAACTTGGCGGGTTACTTCACATGAACACTTGCATACATATAATTGTGAAATTTCAAACTTAACAACTAATTAATCATGCATAAAATGAAATCAAGGTTTCACAATATAATCATTTACATTTGTCCTTAAATTGAATTAAAATAAATCAGAGTTCAAAATCATGTGAAGACAAAGGAAAGATAGGCTCGATCTCCGTCGCAACCTTCCGCTTTCGCATATAAGTACTTACTCCTCACTTGAAAAACATTAAATCATATAGGGTCAGACACACATGTCTCAGTAGAGTGAAATATACTAAACTTGTAAAATAAAATATGAAGTTTGGATTTTATTAGATTTTTCATAATTTAATATTTAAAATAAAAAAAACTACTTGCACAATTGTCATGCATATTCAATTACTAAATTAAATCACTATGCATCTATTCATTCTTCCGTGCTTGAAAATTACTTGCCCCACGAAGTTTTGTATCACTTGTCACTCTCTTAGTAAGTATCTAGAAATTTAAATGTCACATATTTACTTGATTTAACTTGTATTTTTTATGCAACATCTAAATTCTTCATCACTTTATGGGCAATAAATGCATTCTTATAAAGCATTAAAACTTTCATTTAAATTATGTTTTTAACATAGACTTGAGCATATGCAAATATAAAAATTTCATTCATTTTTATGCTTTGATTAACACATATGCATGTACATGGCTAATGAAATAAAGAATATAAACTTGAGCATCCATATTATTAAAATATTAATATTATCATAACATGTTCAAATTTACAGTTATAATTAATACTTGAAACATAACACTGCACTTTGCATATTGGACCCTGCGATACATCAATTAACACTTGGCTCCCTTTGAGCAACAAGATTAATTACGAGCCTTCACTTTCATGCCATAAGAATGGAACATCATTCACTATATAAATCAGACATGAATATACAAACACATTATACATTCAATTCATACACAAAATTACATAAAATATAGATAATTGTGTATATATCGGGGTTGGACCCTTAGACCAACTCTAAATTGAAAAACTCTCAACTCTGTCTGATTGTTACAGAGCTCACAAAAAAAAATTCAATCAATGAATAGAGTTGAGATTTTCACAGAATATAGTAAATTTTGTCAGCTTTTCATAAGTGCAAACCGTTCATAAAAATTCTTCTATATGAGGAAGTTATAATTGTTTTACTATTAACATATCAGACTGAGTTCCAACTATTGTTGAACCAAACTCAGACCACGAACAGTGCTCAAAATTTTACACTAGATAGGAAATTTTGTTATCTTTCTAACGCAATAAACTGCTTTCAAAATTTCTCTGGACAAGGGAGTTATGAGTGTTTTACCGGTCATAAGTCTGTTCAAAAAACAAGAATTTGGGGTTTATGCATTCAGATGGGCCCAAACCAGGTCACCCAAATTCGTACACCCATAATTTTTTTATATAATTTAATTAAAAATTATAATAAAACTTTACAACTAGGTCTGATCTAATATCTCTTAGACAAATCATATTTTTCCTCGGCCTTTTGGCCGAAAAAATTGACTCATCTCTCACATGCATTATTTCCTCATAAATTAATTCAGAAAAATACATAATTAAAGGAATAAATTATGGAATTTATGTAAATAAAATTAAAAAAAAAATACAAAAATCACAGAATACTCCTATGCATATATTCTACCAACTACAAAAATAAATTTACATGAGTTCATATGTGAAATTCATGATATTCTCTAATTTACCAAAATCTTTTATGAAAAAACCCAATTTTACTAAAATTATGATATCTCAAGATTCTGATCATAGAAATTTGTAAAATTTTCACAGAATGTCTACAGCATCATATACTACCAATCCAAATTGATACTTGTACAAAAAGCATAGCATATTCCATGAAATTTTAAAATTTACAGATTTCTCTTCGGAGAAACCCGTTTTTGAGTAAATTGTGTTTTCAAAGAGGAGTTTCCTTCGAAAAAACCTTTTTTTCATGGTTTGATAACCCTAGACCAAACCCACGTGTGTCAAGGTTTGTTTAGGGTCTATGGGTATGAAAACCCCATGGAATTTATGCCACAAATTTTGTTTTATAAATAGAGTATAGATCACCTACCTTTTTGTCGAACTTTTCATTCTTTCGTGCACCGGTGGGTTGTTTCGCACGATCCGTCACTTTCAATCACACTACTTCCTAGTGTAGGACCTCCTTATACCTTCATCAAACACGTGAAACCCTTTCCGTTGTTGGAACAAGAGAGAAACACCAATGGTGTTTGAGAAAAGAGAGGAAAAAGAGAGTTTTGAGAGAGGAGAGAGAGAGCTTGAGAGAAGAATCTCAAAAGGGCAAAATAGGGGGGCTATGAGCCCATTTTCTAGTTTTATAGGATTTGTTTTTATGGTTTGGGGGAAAGGGATGGATTGATTTCTATCCCTTGATCTAGATCAAAAATTAATTTCCAAATCTCAATATCATTTTACTTTTCTTTTCTCTCTTTTTTTTTCTTTTGCATTTTTTTGTATATTTTATTTTAGCTAGCTTAGGGCATTTATTTTTATTTATATATATGATATAATTAGAGTTATATACATGGACTGGTCGACCTCCCTCCCCCCCCCCCCCCCCCACACCCCCACCCCCATGGGGTTGACCCCCTTTCCAAATTTTGAAAAAAAAAGTCCAACTTGCTTGCTTGGCAAGCAAGTTGGCTAATACCTTTTCTTTCTTTCTTTCTTTCCTTTTTCCTTTCATTCTTCTTTCATTGGTCCAGTCATTGCTGGACCTTTTTAGACCATTCCATGGTTGGCCCATTCTTAGGGGCCCTTGTTTTACAACAAGGCAAGTTTTGACTTTTTTTCAAAGCTTTGCTTGTTTTTTTGTTAGTTTTATTTTTACTTTATTTTTAAGTTTTTTTTTATCAATTTAAACTTTAAATTAGGATGGGAGGGCCCACCTATGGACTCCTACCATTTTATATATTCTAATTAATTTTTTAAATCTATTCCATGAAATTCAAGTCAAAATCATTTTTAAATTACATTGAAATATGTCATAAATTCCTTTAAAATTCACATAAAATGCTAATGTAGGTAATTTAATTAAATTCATAACTACTAAATTTTCATTAATAAATTTTTAAAGTTTTAAACATTTGCATCATTTATTTTTAATTCATTCCCTCAAGGATAACTCTAAATTTTACTAAAAATGTGATTCAAAATTCTAAATTTACCTTAAATTCAATTTAATATTTCATAAATAAACTTGTAAGTTCACATAAAATGCTATTAAATGAAATTTAGCTTAAATTATCATCTAAGTAAATTCTCTTAAAAAAATCTAATATACCACACCATTTAAATTATTAAACCTCATTATTCTTTTAAGATTTCTTTTGAATTTCTCAGAATTTATTTCTGAAAAATTCAAAATTCAAAATCTATAGGGTTAGTGAGACTTTGGGCGTGTAGGGGTTCTTTTCACCAACAAAATTTTGTTTAAAGCCTACAAACCCTATAGCATTATCATTATAAAAAATTTCTTCTGAAATTATCATTTTCTCAATAATGCCCTTTTTAAAATGATTCCTACCCGAGTCAGCAGGCCCTCTTATCGTACTGACTATTTGATTTTAGTTTTGTACATTAGATTTCAAACTCAAATTAATACTCGATTAATTCTTAACTTAGATTTGAATCAAATTCAAACCTAATTATAATGTTTGAAACATATTTATTAAATTTGAATTTAAATTAAAATTTAATCCAAATTCAAATTCCTAAATCGAAATTCGGATAGATAAAACTTTAGAAATTGAAATCAAAATTCAATAAGACTTTAAATTAAAATATACACTTAGCTTGAATCCTGACTAGTGTTAAAACTCAAATTAAGATCTGATAAAAATTAAAACCTTGATTCAGAATAAATTCTCACTTGAAATTTATTTTGAATCCTAATTAATACTCGAATTATAAATAAATTTCTAACTTATTTTTGAATAAGGTTTTAGCCTTAATTCAATGTTATTTCTCAAAAAACATCAAAATTTTATGGGTTTTACTCTGAGGGGTCAAAATTGGGTTAGCTTGTTGGCACATGTAACCTTGGGGATATGGACTATGTGTGTACAGTTAATTGGTTTGAGGAGTTTATCACTTCAAAAGAAACCACATCTCCCCCCACAATATGCCAAAAAAAATGGAAAAAAATTTAGGGAAGTCGTCTAGGCCGGGAGCACTGTTGGGCTCAAGTTCAAAGACTGCTTTATTGATCTCCTCTAAAGAAACTTCTTTTCTAAGGAGAGAATGTTCGAGTCACCCACATATAAGGACTCTCCTAGAGGTGTTCCTATCAAATAAATCTTACCATTTAGAGGGAACATTTATCTTAACTGGTTCCTAATAAAAGTTAATGCTATAAAAGGGATATTGATGAGAAACCCCCAATGCATAAGCAGAAGCTAATCAATATAGTTGATGATTCTGGGATTCAGATCTTGCTCATCATCGCTGGAGGGCCTACGCTTATCAATGACTGTGATCGGCTGAGGAGACGAATGTCTTAGAGATGATAGATCGGGTTCACTCATTGGCCATTATCATGCGAACATGGCTGCTTCAGGTATTTTCTATCTCATCTTTTTGCGCAGGCACCAACATTGGGTTATGGGCCTACTCACACGCATTTCATTGCGCGTGGGTGAGTGTAGGGTCTTCTGGCGTTCTCTGCATTCAGGCGCGCTGACCGCATGTCACCATGGGGCGACATGGGTCATCAGTTTCTATGGCAGACTGTTCCCATGGGCCAACAGCCTTCACCAGTGACAGAGCCATCCAATAAGGAGATTGCCCATTGTCGTGAGGTGATATGGGTCGCCAGTCAACGGTGACTATCATCATGGGGCAACTGTCATTCCTGGCAGCCGTATGTCAGTGGCGCTTGCAGCCCTGGTGACCCTCTATATAAAAAAAAATAGAGGAGCGGACGATTTTACCTGTGTTGTCAGGTTGTAGGGTGGTCTGCCAGTGACGGGGTCACTGCGGGTTATCGTCGGAGGGGGAGATTGCTTTCAATGTCCGGCGACATGTTGCATCCGTGGTTATTTTCACCAGATGGCTAGCATCTAGGGTTTTAAAATCCCCCATTTTTTGTGTTTCCTTTAGCCGTCGGGTTGTGTTGGGGTGGTGGGTCATCGCCGGAGATTCAGGAGGTCGGATGTAGATCTTTATCGCTGGCATTTTTTTGGTTGGAAGGAGACTGCAACTGCACGTCGCCATGGGGCGACGTGTGTTGCCGTCAAATAATGCTGATGTCATCTCCATCAGGATCTGTAGGGGAATTTGCGGTGCTGGGGTTATCATTAGAGGTGTATCACTGGGGATAGGTGACCGTCGCCAGCTGGGCACCGGCGTCAGTCACCGTACGACGATGTGGGTCACCGTGGGGTGATGAAGGCGGAGAAACCGTTTTGGTTTCTTAGGTTCAGTAAACAAAAACCCTCAGGTTTATGTTTTAATGATGGAACCAGACCGGGTCCGATATTCTGACCCGGTGATAGGCCCGATCCAAACCCATTTTGGGTGGATCGGGTCCACCGTTTCAATTGGATCAGACCCGAACCCACAATTATTTCGGGTCTGGGTCTGACCCATGTATACCAGGTCAGATTCGGGTCTATTTCAGACCGAGTCAGCCCCAGGTTCAGTTCTGATCGGATTCGACCCGGGTATATTTTAGATTGGGTTAGACCCGAATCCTGTTTGAACCGAGTCAAACCCATGCTTCTGCAGGGTCCAGACACTTTTTGGTCTGAACTGGACCAGGAACTGATACCGCCCTTTTCGGGACTGGTTCAGAGCTATTTTTTGTTGATTCTTTCTAGTTTTTCACCGGTTCCGAGATGCTATGACCTTGTTTTCATAAATATATAAAGATACAAGGATTTTGGCATACGGTTATAAGGTTTTATGAACTTGTGTTCATACTTGGCACCAGTTTGAACCTTTAGATGGCCGGTTCGGGGCTATTTTAGACCTGTTCATGGTGTTTTCATATTGTTTTCATCTTAAGGACCCTGGTTTTTACCTATTTGAGCTTGTTTTTTGTTATTTTTCATGCATTTTATTTGTGATTATGCATGCATTATGTATGACTGATATTAGAATCAATGATAGTTAGATAACTTAGTGAATTCATATTACCAAAGTAACTGGATGCATATATGTTGTTAATTGTATTCTATCATAGAGTTTTGTCCAATATTAATGTTTTAGTTAAATTCATAAAACAATGAAGTGACCCAAAGGGAGTTTCATTGTATTTGAAATTTATGTAGGGTAAAATAAGGCAAGTTTGTTGAGATACATCGCACATGTGTACCTAAAGGTGTCATATGTTGATGGTCTAGCTTCTCATTAGCCTTAAGTTTTACCAACTATGGTCGGTAGGCATAGTGATTACGTGTATCAGAATTCTTCCCAAAGTAGGACTCTGATGACTCCATACACTCGCCCAAAAATAAGCATATCAAGGGCCTCTTTCATTTATTGTTTTTTCCATCAGATTTATCTCGTATATGCTTTCTTTTTTATACATGTATTTTGCCATGCAGTTTCTGTTTCTATGATTTTAAATGGCTCGAGTACTATCCATTTTCTTGATGAATCTAATTTTAGTGATTGAAAATAAATTATCCTTTTCACATTAGGGTATATGGATTTAGATTTGACCTTAAGAAATTATGAGTCTGCTACTCTGACAGATCAAAGCATTGCTGAACAAAAAAGTGCTTTTGAGAAGTGGGAGCGCTCGAATAGACTTAGCTTATTACTTTTGCAATCTAAGGTGGCTAAGAATATTCGCAGTGTTATCCCGCAATGCAGGACAGTGAAAGAATTTTTTAGTGTCATTGAAGCACAATTTGTTAATTCGAATAAAGTCAGGGCAAGTACCCTAATGTCAAAACTGATATATATGAAGTATTCTGAAGGGAGTAATATTCGTCAATACATTTTTGAAATGAGGAACATAGCGTCTCAGCTGAATGACATGAAGCTGGCCATTTCTGACTCATTCCTAGTGCATTTAATTTTGGCATCCCTACCTATGGAATATGGTCCTTTTAAGATCTCTTACAATACACATAATGATGAATGAGCGTTCAATGAACTTATGTCCAAGTGTGTTGAGGAAGAAGAGAGATTGAAAAGAGAGAATGTGCAAAGTGCACATATGACTTCTCATGGATCTAAGGTATGATTTAAGAAAAATGCTACGAATAAGTCAGCAGGAGAAAAGTCATCTCAGAGTAAGCAACCTGATTCTGCTCCCATGAAGTGCTTCTTTTGCAAGAAGAAGGGACACAGGAAAGCGGATTGCATAAAGTAAAAGAAATGGTTAGTGAAAGTGCACTAGGATCGAGGCAAGGATCACTAGAGTGGGGGTGAATAGTGCTTTTAAAAAATTTCTACGGAATATTGAATGATTTTGCAAATCTCAAAGCAAACACACAAAGAACACAAGATTTTATCCTGGTTCGGTCAAACCCGACCTACATCCAGTCCCCAAGCAAAACCCGCTTGAGATTTTCCACTATCAACCTTGTAAACTACAAGATCACACAGACCATAACTGGTTCCACTTTCAGTAACAATCCTACTGAAAGCAAACAACTCCTTTACACCAAGGAGTCCTTCTTTTTACACAAAAGAAATAACAACTTACAATACAACCTATGAGCCTTCCTTTTGAATGCAAATGAGATGCAATTGGCTTTTGAGGTTGTTGAAACACTCTACTCACGAATTCACTATCTCTCAAAGTGATTTGAGTGAAAAACTGAAGTGAAAATATCACGTGAGTGAGAAAACAAATACTTGAATGAATAAGAGTGAAAAGCAAGAAGTAAATGATTCAAATCGATTGAATTCTTGTTGTTTTTTAGTGTAAAATGCACTCATATTTATAGTTAAAAGATTCCATACGTTGAGAGTATGAAAGGGTGTCAAAACTGTCCATTTTGAACGATCAAAACGTTTGAAAAATGAAAAGACACGCCTTTTTGAAGTTTCAGGAAAACGGCAAAATTAGTCGACTGAAACATCAGTTAGTCGACTAATAGTTAGTTATTAGTAGACTGACAGTTATCGTCGGTCGACTGATCTGTTAATCGAGCCGTTTGAAAATCTGAACTTTTGAAACTTAGTCGACTGGAGAAAAGTTAGTCGACTGATAATATCATCAGTAGACTGAAAAACCTTTTAGTCGACTGCTGCTAAAATCTTCTGAAAAACAAACATTATGTTCGGTCGACTGATAAAAAGCATTAGTCGACTGCTGCTAAATTTTTCAGAAAACACATATTCTGTTCAGTCGACTGATAAAACCATTAGTCGACTGTTGCTAATTTTCCAGAAAACAGACATTCTGTCCAGTCGACTGATAAAACCTTCGGTCAACTAATTTGACAAAAATGACTTTTTAGAAAATATGGCGCGAAAGGATTAGTCGACTGATAAGTCTATTGGTCGACTAATAAACATGAAAATTTAAGAAAAGAGTTTTCTAAAAAGATTTTCAAAAGAGTTTCTTTTAGAAAAGTTTTTCTAAAGACTTTTAAGGTGAAATGCAACCTAAATATGCACTCTAAGTAAGGCTCTTACAAGAATCTAAGACTTTTAATGAATTAAACATTTGCACACTAGTCTTCAAGGATTCTTCAACGAATTCTTCAATTTCTTTATAGTCTTAGCTGAAATGCAGTTGATTCTACTTGCTCATCATCAAAACCTTGTACTTGAAGTATCATGTATGGCTTCATTGTCGTAACAGTTAGAAAAGAATGTAATTTGTCATTTGTTTCTCATGAATGTAATTTATTATATATTCCTGAAAATAGCTGGTGGATTGATTTTGGTGCTACTGTTCATATTGTCAATTGTTTTTCGTCGTTCGTAAACAGAAGAAAACCAACAATGCATAAGAAGAGCATCTATTCGGAGAACATGATGCGTTCTCATGTGAAGGGTGTTGGGACCTGCAGGATCACTTTAGATACTGGTGTAGATTTAGATCTTCATAATATTTTTTATGTTCCATCATATAGTAGAAATTTGATTTCAATTTCAAAGTTGGATAAATTTAGATATTGTTTTAAATTTGAAAACTTCAAGTTATTCATATACAGAAATTCAGTTGAAATTGGTTCTGCTTTTGTTCATGATGGTTTGTACAAATTAAATGTGAAGATCCAATCTCAAGAGTCTTTGACTTCTGAATACGCATTGGTTGGGAATAAACGCAGCATGATTAATGACAAGTCCTATATGCTTTGGCATCGAAGGCTGGGTCATATCTCTGAAAATATAATAAAGAAACTCATAAATGAAAGGATTTTAAAATCCCTAGATTTTACTAACAATGACCCATGTGTTGATTGCATAAAAGCTAAGCAAGCAAACACATATAAAGAGGGTGTCAACGTAGTAGTGAGATATTAAAAATATTTTGATAATAAATTAGAAAAGAATTTCAAAAACCACTTGGAAAATGCTTAAAAAAATGGAAAATACTTTGAAATTTTTGAATTTTTAGAAAAAGAGAAAAGAAATGATGCAATTTCTATCTTAAATGATGAATGCATTAAAAGAATTTGTTTGAAATTGAATTTAAAAAGCAAATTTTATTCTTTAATAGAATTAAAACAAGATTAAATTTTAATATATTCATGACTATGGCCACAAACATATTTAAAATTAATCTTTATTTAAATTCCAATAAAGAATAAAATTAATTTTGTGCCTTTATAGAATTAAAACAAGATTAAATTTTTATAAATTTATGACTATGGCCACAAACATATTTCAAATTAATCTTTATTTTGGATTCTAATAAATGAAGAAAATACATTTTTTTGTGAAATATAACGATTTTTGAAATTGACTTAAGAGTGTAAGTCAATTTTTTTATTTTAATAAAGAATAATAATTCTAAGTATTATTCATATTTCGACTATGACCATAAATAAGAACTTTACTTAGCATTATTTATCCTTTATTAAATGGTGCACATCACATTCGTGTTTCCATAGTATTTTTAAGAAAATAAAATAAAATATAATAAATTAAAATTAAAAAAATTAAACTAATATACTCATTCATTCTAAACTAAGCATATAATAAAATTTTCATTAATATAATTATTATAATCCTTGAATAAATTATATTAATTAAAAAAAATCCTGAAAAATGAGAAAATATGTTAAAAATAAATGTAGGTATTTATGAAATTTTTTACATTATTAAAAAATTGAAAAAAAATCATAATTTAGCCTTTTTATGCCCCAAAAAATAATGAAAAAATCTATAAACATATTATAAATTTATGAAATTTTATGTGGATAAACTAGACCCAAAATGAAAGAAAACCATTTTTACAGATTTCAAAAATGAGTTTTCATTAAAGAGGACACATCTAAACAAGTTGAAATGTAGTTCAAAAAATGCTTAAAAAGTCAAAATGATAGTGTTCTGATTTTTTATCTAAATCAGATATAAAAACTTCTTAGAAATTATTAAAAAATCATAGAGATAAACCAGACATTTATTGAAAAAATTGTTAATTTATAGATCTAGAAAATGATCTTCCATTGAGGAGATTCAATCTTATCAAGTTGGTCAAAAATCTATAAAAGCCTGTGAAAGAAAAATCAATAGGTTTCTGGTTTTTTATCCGAATAACAGATGAAACATTAATAAAAATTCATGAAAATTGGTGTATAAAAATTATACATTTTAAGGAAAAAACTTCTTTTTACAGATCTAAAAAATGATCTCTCATTAAGGAGATATGAATGCAACAAGTTGGTTTTAAGTCAGAATAATGCCTGAAATTGCAAGCAGATAAGGTTCCGACTTAAAATACAAAAGAAATATAAATACTTCATAGAAATAAATAAAATTTTACTCAGATAAACTAGACATATAGATGAAGAGGATATTTTTGACATATCTCAAAAATGATCTTTGATTAGGGAGATATGACTCTAACAAAATGGGTTAAAAATCAGATTCTAAAAGTGATACAGTATAACAGGGTTGTAAGTTTCAACCAAAATCGGGCATGAAAAAACTATAGAAATTAATGAAATTTGGTGTGAAAAAACTAGACTCAATGCTGGAGATTTTCTTTTTTACAGATTTGAAACATCATCTCTAGTTAGGGAGAAATCACTCCAAGTAGTTGATCTAATCGGACGAGGCTAAATAGATGGGTTCGAATCCCATTTTTTAGGAATCAAACCAGCTCAGAATGATCTAATTTTTGGTGGAGATTGCAAAAATATATGTATAAAGATACAGTAAAAAAATCAAATCAAAATAACATCTAAGGATATGTGAAATGATGAAAGAAAAAATAAACCAAAATTGAAAATATCATCTCAACATAATTGAATGGAATATAATCTCATAAATGAATTGATCAAATGATCAAAACATGAGATCTACCATTCTAGATCATAAATGATAATAAAAATGATATAAAAACATAAATGAAATCATCTAAAATGAAATTAAAAACATTGGGGCATAAATTGAAATTGATTTTGCTCATAGAATGTGAAATTTGATCCATTGAAGATCAAATCCCAATTATAAATGGCTAGAATGAAAATGCATAAAGTAAATAGCAATTTGAATGGATCAAAACATAGAAAATGAAAATTAACATAGAATTAAGCTATATTGACATTGTTATTACATCATATTGAAAAGAAATTACAAGAGAGAAGAGAAGAAAAGGGGGGGTGAGAAAAAGAAAGAAAATTTAGAAAAGATGAGAGAGAGAGGGCCGACCTTGGGCTAGAGAGCTTCTTTCTCTTTCTTTACTTCAGCCACCAAGAGAGCCAAGAGAGGAGGAAGAAGGAGAGATAGAGGAGAAGAGAAGAGAAAGAGAAAACTCTTTGATTCTCTCAATTTCTCAAACTTCAACTTGTTGAAAAGAGAGACCCCCAAGGGGTTTATTTATAGTTGAGATTAGGAATGGCTTAAGCAAAAATGAGCAATATAGGACTAAAAAATCTTAAAATGTGATGTCAACCCCATGTGGGTCTTTTCTCACCTTTATAAATAGGCAAAATTGCCCTTTTTGAAATGTTTTGACACATGGTGTCATCTTGCAAAGGGGTGCCCATGTGTGTCTTTTTTTGGTTTTGTAGATGGGTAAAATAGCCAATTACTTGAAAATTTGACACATGGCATCACCTTGTGGGTGATGCTCATGTGGGTTTTTAAAGGCAAGAGGGTCTTTAAAGTTTTATAAAAAATGATTTTTATTTTGAATCTCAAAAATGCCAAGTGGTGCCCCTCTTCAAAAAATAATATTTTTTATTTTTTTATTTTGAAATTAAGATAAAAAGGAAATGAAATATGAAGAATGAAAAGAGGAATTTTGGAAATAATTGGATTAAAAAATCCAATTTTGATTTATGAAATTCAAATTAGGAAAAAATTGGATCCAGATTGAATTTTGGGATTTTTTGGAAAATACTGATTTTGAATTTTGAAATTCAAAGGTTATTTTTGAATTTGGGGATAAAAATTGGATTTTGAATTTGAAATCCTCAGATTGATTTTGAATAAAAAATGGATTTTAAAACTAGATTTGGATCCATTTTGACATTTCAAAATCCAAACTGAATTTTAAATTGTATCCAGGGTGTTTTTAAAAGGATTTTAAAAAATGATGGATTTTAATTTAAAATCCAAAGATTGATTTTTAAATTTAGGATAAAAATTGAGTTTTGAAGAGGATCTGGATCTGCAATTTTGAAAAAGATTGGATCTAGATCTCGATTTGAAGGATATTTGGTTTGAAATGGGAATCAAACCCTGAATATGGATTTCTGAAGAATTGAAAATAGAAAAACCCTAAATTCATAATAAAATTAGGATTTTGGATTTTGGATCTTGAATCCAACTTAGAGGATGAAATTGGATCTTGGATCTAGATCAGAATCGAAAAAGTGAATACTGAATCTTAGATGTTTAGACGAATCAGAGTTCAGAAATTGATTGAATTGAACTTCTGAACAGATCATAAGGTGGATCCAGACTGAAATATATCTGAAATGGCTTAATTGGATCCTAGATATCTGATAAGATATTTCAGGTTAAATGAATAAATTGGACTCTAAATATGGATCTTTGAACGAATCAGATGAAAAATCCAGGTCTGGGAAGAAATTAGACACCAGATCTAGTATTTGATCCAATATCTAAATTGAAATGGAGTGAATCTCAGATATTGATAAAATATTAGATGAATGAATTGATTCAAGTCCAAATTTAGGGTTTGTCCCAATTCAAAAAATGTTGAAAACAGTGCTCTGGATAAAAAAATTTTTGGGGCAGAAACATGGTACTAGACTGGTCTAAACTAATTTGAACTTGATTGGTTTGGAATGAACTAAATCCGAAGCCAGTTATACTCAGATGAACTAAATTTAAAGTTAAAACACTAGCTCAACCAGCTAGGGTTAGCTCAATTTGGACTGAATTGAGCTCGAATAAGCTAAAATGAGCAAAAATAAGTTAAAATAAAGGTCTGAATGTGTAAAAAGTGATTTTGAACTGAAACTGAACCATTTTAACTCTTGATGCACTTATGTTAGACTCCTGGGGATAGGATCTATTTAATTTGTCTGACTCGAGGATAGTCTGGCTAAAATTCAAGCTAAAAATGAGCTTGTTTCATGAAAAATGCACTAATTTTAGCTGAAATGGGCTAACATTGCTCATTGTGAGCTCAGTGGAGCTAAAAATGATTGACATTCAAGCTTTTATGAACTTAAGATGAGCTTGGCTAAGTCTGACTGACTAAAGGATTAAGGATGACTTAGGTAAAATGGTAATTTTATTGACGAAGTGAGGGTAGACTGATCTCTAGATTAGGATAATCTTAGGGGTGAGACTCGATACTGCCCTGTAGGGTTTTGGCATTTGCGAAAAGAAATATCCAGAGTAGATTTGAAAAAATTGGGTTGTTTACAACTACCTATTGAGGAAAACACTAAAAGATACCATATTATCATCTCTGATGATGATGTGGTTGATCACCTGGTTGTTGATGCACAAATTGTGATCATCGCAAAAAATTTCCTCTCGTTCCTCTTCTCTTTTCTCTTCACCTTTCTAACCTTTGTTCCCTTTTTGAAAGAAAATAAAAGATAGAAAAGAAGAGAGAATGAGAAAAGGAAGAAGAGAGAGGAACTCTTTTACGAAGGTCTCACTTGACCTTAATTTTGAAAATGTTTTAGGAAATTACTCGCCTCCGTTATAAAATATTTGCGGGAAAAATTGGGAGACGGGATTCGCTCATCGGTACGAGGTTCGACCATTCCTGGCGCCTTTACCAGAGGTAATCGAACCAAGGGTCGAATTTATGCATTTTGCCTTGCTAAAATATGATCTTAAGAATTTAATCTAAGTCTAAATGCACAAAGAATCATGCTTGTGCAATGCAAGGATGTGTGCTCTTTTGAAAAGAATGATTTGGGAATCTGAGATTTTCCAAGTGAAAATGTGATGAAAGAATGAAGAAATGATTTCTGAATAGTTGAATCTAACTTAGAACTTGAGATAGATCAGGAAAGATATTTTGAAGTTCTAAGTCTTTGAAATAATCAGAGTTTGGGAAGATAAATCTTGGACTTTGAAAAGAATGATTTGAAGCTGAGATAAAAGGAAAAGAAAAGAAATTTCAAAGTCAGAAATGGACTTTGAATTTGAATTTTTGAACCTGGATTTAGGAGAGGAATTGAAAATGGAAATGGAATTGAATTCCAGTTTCAAAGTTTAAAGTCAGGATGGAGTTTTGGATTTAAGAAATCCAAATGGGATTCGAAGATAATATTGGATTTAAGATGTCCAGATGGGATTTGAAAAAAAATTTAGCTTTGAAATCTAAAGTTGGGAATAGAATTGGTCTTTTGAAATCTGGAATCCTAAATAGAATTGGATCTGAAGTCTGGGATCCAAAACGAAGTTGGATCCAAAATGAAGTTGGATCCAAAACGAAGTTGGATCCAAAATATGAAATCCTAAATGGAATTTGGATCTGAAGTCTAAGCTCCAAGATGGAGTTGAATCCGAAATCTGAAGTCCTAAAGGGAATTGGATCTGAAGTCTGAGATCTAAAATAAAATTTGGATCCGAAATCTGGAATCCAAAATGAAGTTAAATTCTGGAATTGAGAATGGAATTGGACTTGAAATCTGGGATCCAAAAAAAAATGAAATTGCATTCTGAATCCTAAATGGAATTGAATCTGAAGTCTGAGATCCAAGATTCAGTTGGATTTTGGAAATCTGGATCCAAAGTAGGTTTGGTTCTAATTTTGGAATTGGATTTTGAAAATCCAAATGGGACTTTTGGAGATGGACCTGGGTTTTTAAAAGCCCAGATTGACTTTAAAATTTAGGAAACATCGAATTTTGAGATTCAGAATCAATCTCAAAGCTTTGATTTTGAATTGAGCACTAAGACTCAATCTTTAAGTGGAACTTTTGAAGATAAAGAATAAGTTTGATTTTTGAAGTTTAAAAATGAGAATGAAAATAAATTTTGAATTTTCAAAGTTGAATTGAGCTTTGAAATTGGATTTGGATTGGAATTTGAATTTAGAATACAGGAATGAATTTTGAAATCTCAAAGTCAAATTGGACTTTGAAATTGAAATTTGAATCTTTGAAATAAATTAAAATAGAAATTGAAGATTGGTTTGAGAAATGAGGAAGATATTTGAAGAATATATCTCAAAATCACTTGATTTTGGAAAAAGAATTTTGAGAATATGATATAATTCTATTCTAAATGATAAAATGAATGAAAGAATTTGAAATTAGGTTTAGAAAATCATATTTCATTCTTTAAGTGAATTTAAAATAAGATTGAAGATATAATACACCCTTGACTATGGTCATTGGATGTATTATATGGCAATCATATTTAAACTCAAGTGAAGAATAAAATATATTTTGGTGCCTCTATAGAGTTTAAATGAAATTAACTCTCAATATATCCTGACTATGGCCATTGATATATATATTGAGTTAATTTTAAATTAAACTCTAATAAAGGAAAAATATTTGAAAATATGATGATTTTTGAAAGGAGATTCAGTGTGGATCCAATGTTATTTCATAAAAGATGAAAATCCTATGTCTTGTTTGCATCCCAACTATGGTCATTGATGCAAATCATCAACTTAGAATTTAATCACCTCCTATTAGAATGGTGCACGTGTCATTCGTGTTCCCATTCGTGATTTTTTTAAAATAAAGGAGAAAATGACATGAAACAAACATTTCTAAAAAATATGCATGCTCATATATTCTAATCTATACTGGAAAGTAAGTATTCTCATTACACTCTATCTATTACATTATTCATATTGAATTTGAAAATATCAAAGCCTCTAGTCTAAGAAAGAAGTCCTGCAAAACAAGAGTTAGCATAAACAAAACATATGAAAAGAAAACTAAGAGGTTGTATTGAAACTAGAATGCATATGATGATGAGAAAGTATGTATTGGAATGTATGTTTAATAAACTAAACAAATGAGGAAATGGATGTTAAAATGCATATGTGACATGCTATGAGAGAATGCTTTGTTAGAATGCATGCTTAATAATGAAAATGTAAGAACCTAGAGAAATTATGAAATGATGCATAATGATGTTGAGGATGAGATGTATCTGTAATATGGTGAAGGTGCAAATAAGTGAAAATGGGTGTTGTGTATTAAACAAAGTATGGATATAATACATGGAAATAGTAGGAGATGCTGAAGACTGTGGGTATACAGTTGTAAAGAGATGTTGTGAACAGGGAATAAGTAACACAGGAATGGTATGCAGTAATGTAGTGTAGAAGATGGAATGGATGTTAAAGGAAGGATAGGTATAGCAACAGGCAAAGGGGTGACTTGGAAAGGGCTGGTGGGTATGCAGAGTTGTTGTGAAGGATTGCACACAGTGGTGAAGGTCATGAAGAAGCCAGGAGTCTTAGAATGAACTTTTTCAAGAGGACTAAGATCTAAAACTCTTCTCTAAAACTGCCCCAAAACAAGTTGCAGGTATATTCCCCTTTGCGTCTATGGACCAGGTGACATAGCAACATGCCCGAACAACTTTCGTAATGTAAATCCTACCAGGCCCTTTATATTATATACTGTATGCAGAATGTCAGGCAAATAAACAACAATGATTCTCAAAGGACAAAATGTACATTGATCAGAAGACCAACATAACACTTGGACATAAACAACAAGTTTTGAAGTCATTCCCCAAACTCTCTTTTGTCTCTATTGGTACATGATGAATATGAAAAGGATGACATGAAGGTAAAGGAAATTAAACGATGGGTGCAAACTAAGATTTATAAGGAAATGCACAGAACAAATCACCAGCAATGACTCAGTGGAATGGGTAATGAGATGGTGAGGATTGCAGCAAAAGTGAAAGATATGTTGAAAGTTGCAGGAAATAGTTTAGGTGAATACAGTGGGTAAGTGCATAGGTGCAGTGAGTGTAGAGATGAGTGTATTTGCAAATGAGTTGGGATGTTGCTGTGATGGTGGCTTGGCAACACACAGCTGCTGGAAGGTGTAGGGTTGCCGTGAAGCTGGGGGTCTGTGTGTGTGTGCAGCAATGCCTTTTGCAGAAACAGATGACAGGGATGGCTAAGAAAATGGGAGTGTGATGCTATAGTAACGCACAGATGACTGATTTGAAGAAAATGTGGGTACTGCGCATTGAGTGTAAGGCTGTATATGTGCTAAATGGTGAAACAAGATGTCAATTAAACCATGGTAAATGCAGTGGAATAAAAAAAAATGGGTGTGGCGATGATAATGTCTAAGAAGTGTCAACACCACAAGACCGTGATCTTCATAAATAGTAAAAACTGAATTGCTAACATATTGGAGTCAATTCCATCTTTTCACTCAAGCAAAATCGAATCACATTCACCACGAATGTCCTAAGATTGCTAACAGAAACAACATATATATGGGCTTCCTTTGGTGTTCAATCAAGCCCAGTCACGCCATCTTTTTACTCTTCAAGTCATTTCTCACAAGTTTCTATCCATGAATTGAACCTTACACAAGTCTACCGCCAGCCCTTCTAGTTGAGCTTACTTCACCTTTTAATATTCCCACGAATCTCCAGATTTGCAGAAAATATACTAACATAAGATGAAATTAGATGCTAATGACCCAAAAGAAGATCTAATCTTCAATGATTAGAATTTTGCAGAAAAAGAACTAAAGTTGCATAAGAAATGTATTACAGGAACTATCAATGTGTATGAGAAACACATTCATCACAAATTATTTTGCATGGTGGACATTTCTTGTAAACAAACGAAAATGTAAGTATATATGTAGCTAGAACTACATAAATAAATCAAAAGACTGGAAAACAAATTTCACTCAAATAACGTGAATAAGTTGACCAAAATGAAAAGAAAAAAAAAACAAACAGAATTTAGATATCCCTACTTCATTCTCAACAGCAACTGGGGTTAGCATCCCAGATGTATATGAAATTTAAAACCTCTTGAGTTTTATAACAACCTCCCACCAAGGTTCAGACTTCTTAGGATGTAAAGAGGACCCCAGCAATGGAATGAAATGTAGGGTGGTCTTGAGCAGGATATGTCCAGACCAATCTATGCGAAAAATATGTTGATATGACACAGTCTGGACATGATGATCCGATGATTAAGGATGATACCTAACTTTGGTGTTACAACAGAGATGATACACAGATGCCTGGGATTTGGAATAATGATGTCTATGATCAATCTGTAATGCTAAAAGAAGTAAAACACACAACTAATGAAGTATAGAGGAATGAATAAACAAGACGTCAGTGAATTCCACAAAAATCCTACGAAATAAAATGTAAAAAAAATGAATTTCTATGAGCAATCATTGAAGTTACGTTAAATTGAAACATCATGAAGGGCAGTTATGAAACTAAAGTGTGCATTAGCGTGACACTTTGGTTCTTAATTTTATTTGTAATTTTGATATTCTCAACATGGCGCATCTGAATGCTCATTGGGGACCGCAGGGGGTGTTCCAATAGTAAAAAAATTCCAACAACAAAGGATGGATCTAACTCGTAACAAACTATGTACAGGAAACAGAATTTCCCAAATTGTCTAAGTCACAAAGGACTCCTCTTTTGTAGCAGATCCAGCGAGGCTTCAGGTGAATTAAGTGGGTCATTCGCAACAGCTCTGACCCGATTTTGGACCAGTGGTCAAGGGTACTTTCATGGACGACTGAGAGACACACTAAAACAGAGTTTATAACAGAACAGAACATTGTTTGAAGGATTATAATGAGATGTGGAAAACTAAAATGGATATAAAAATGCAGTAAAGGGGAGAATGGAATGCCTTCAGGTGAACCATAATAGTAGGCACAAAAAACTCTCATGGCATAGCCACAGACTCGACCTGACACCTCACTCTCTACGATGCCTCATGCCAAAGTGCATGAATCGTGAACAAGTCCAACAGAGCCTAGCACATTGTAGAAACTTACACCAGTCGATGAAGCTTTGGTCTTCAAAGGAGATCATTAAGAAAGGGTGAATCATGGTCATCCTCATGTGCAAAACCATATGTCAGTCATACTCTTGTAAATAGATGTCGTGAAAATGAGAGGCGCATATGTAGAGTTACAGGAATGGATCATCAAAGCAAACAATTGAACTATTCACAATAAGGCAAGGAACCAAAATGAAATGGATTTACCAAAACATAAATGAAACCTGCAAGCAACCAAGGGATTAGGATGGATATGGGAAATTAAAAATGCAAATAGAGGTCAAAATACAATGAACGACTAAAAATCAGAAATAAAATTGAGATGTAAATGGATAATCGAAAATCAACCAGAAAATCAGAAATAAAAGAGGAAGAACAAAACCAGACGCCAATGAGATACAGAGATGAAGCGCAATATTAGCCGACCATCCAAAGTAATATTGGAGAATTAACTATAAAATGAGGATGGAAAATAAAATGAAATGTATATCGAGATTGCAATACACAGAGCGATGATGAGGGCATCAATATGCGTAAACTGCTAAAATTCGATAATGGGAAAAAGAGAAAACAAGAGAGGAAAATAAAAAAAATTTGGAACTAGAGAGTTCCTTTGATATTGCACGCAGGTGGGTCGGTCCTGCTATGAGCAGACCGATCCCACCCTTTTGCCAAAAGAAATGAAGAAGAACGGAATTATATAACAAAGGGATGCCACAAGAGACACAAAATTTCTTATCAAGAATCATAAAGGAAAAAGGATGGTCACTTATTTGTAACGGCAGAGGTTCTAAAGGAGGAAGTTGCGGTTGATCACAGAGGAAAGGGGGGGTGCGGTGGTGAAGACGGATCTTCTGTGTAACGCTGCAGAGACGAAGCTGGTGCTCTGAGATGGGAATTCCTTTGATTAAAAAAAAAGGAAAGAGAAGACAAGAAGAAGAAGATGCGTGAAACAATGAAGGGGTGATAACGGATGAGAGAATGGAGTCCCCTGCGCGCCCTTTTAAGGAGGGGGGGAGAAGGTTCAAGAAAGGGAGGAGTCGTTGAAGATGAGCGGTTGGAGGAAGATGATTGAGGCGATGTTGTTGGCGATGGAGGGAGGCCATTGCAAATTTTCCAATTTTTCAAATAGGGGGCTCCCTCAAAAATGTTTTTTTATAAAATGGTTTTTAAACGAGGTTTTTAGCAAAACAAGTTTCAAAAGGGTTTGAATTGCATATTTTTTTAGATTTTTTGTTGTTTTCTTTTAGCGTTTTTTTGATTTTTTTGTATTTTTTTCATGGAGGTTTTAAAACTAGGGAAAATGAGAAATTAAAAACTATTTTTGGAATTTTTAAGAAATATTTATAAAAGAGGGGTTTTCTGAGAATTTTAATGTTGTTCTTTGGGAAAATCCTTCAGAAAATGGGTTAAAAATGAAAATTGAGTCTGGTTTCCAACGAATTCGAGAAATGAATGGAAATTTTATCAAAAACTGACCTGATTATTCAAAAGATGGACCCACGGGCAAAAAATAGAATTTTTTAGATTTTTTTTGGAAAATTTGGGGTGTTCACAGATGTCCCTCTTTGCTGCTAAGCCAGTTGTAAGCCGAGCTTAGCGGCAAAGAAGACACGCCAAATTTTCTTTAAAAATGCCCCAGTCAGAAGGTTTGAGCTAGGTGTGGAAGAAACATTATCCTCAGGTTTGATACTTTACCTTGAAAGGTTTTTGGGAAGAAACGAAATCCTCGAGAAGAAAGTAATTTGGACAGAAGAAAAATGAGGACATCGCGATGGGACTTTGAGATTAATATCCCAGAATGGTAAAAAGAGAGGTTTTCAAGAAGTCTCATGGCCGAGACAAAGATAAGAATTTTTTTTTTAAAAAAGACTCAGGTTTAGCCCTTAACCTGGATGGGACGAAGACATTTGAAAGACCATAATGGGACATTTTTTGAAAAATACCTCTTGAGACGAGGTTTAGGTATATTCTTTATTTGAATGGATATACAAAGCATGAATTCCTTGATGGGGAAGACCATGATGGGACTGGGAGAAATACCTCATCAGAATGAGGTAATTCTCTTTTGAGAAATATAAACAATGCTAGGTTGCATCAAAAATGGATATCGAGCATTTATTTTATTTTGGATAACCAGAAAATTTTGCCAATAAAGATGTAGTTGATTCAAATGCTTGAAAGTGTACACGTATGTACGAAAGATATTCCCTATTTTTACCTAGAGTATTTTTTCCAACGAGGTTAACTCTCTAAAGTCATATTCAAATTTTAAAGCCGTTGAGTTTCTTCAGGAAAGCTATCCATTTCCTTGACATGAATAGGGAAAAAATACTCTTAATTTCATAAAAGCGAGTAATGAAAAGATATTGATGAAGGATTTTGCATGAGAAAAGACGATTTATGGCAACTTTGGCAGTTTGATATCCCGAGGCTTTTTCCATAATGATCTTTCTGGCACTATTTTTTGAGATATTGAGCTTTTTGGGTTTTCGGAGGAAGTTTATTACATCATCCTTTATTTTGGAGATGTCCTGACTTTTCTCTCTTTTTTGGGGAAGGGCACATCACAAACTTTTTCATCTTGGAGATGTTCCGATCCTTCTTTTGTCTCAGGAATTATACTGATGATATTGGCTCATTGATTAAAATCTCTAGATGTTAGCGACAATCAAATGTCTTTTAGGGTTTGTCGGGAGGCTCAGCGCAGTCGCCTTCATCTTGACGGTGATCTAAACGTTCCCTGGAAGGATCCGTCACAAACTTTTTCATCTCGAAGATGATCCAAATCTTCTTTGGCCTTGGGGGTCGAACTCGCATATTCGTCTTCATCATGACGACAATTGAGAGATCCCCTTTGCGGATATTTGATTGAAGCTTAAATGAATGAATGAATAAGGAGATATGGATTGAGTGAATTCTTTTTATCACTCAGGATATTTCCATTGCCTAATTGTCAGAAAATCATTTTAAAACATGCGTCATAGCTATGATCAATATTGATTCGCTTCTGGCTTTTCAACATCGTTGAATATTTCTTTCGCTAATCATACCAAGGATATTTCTTACATCCTTTTGGTTGATCAACAGAGAAAAGATTTGAATTTTACTCTTTTTCGCAAAAAGCTTCACCCTTTTGAAAAAGAATACTAGAGGTAATCTAAGGTGATTCTTTTGTGCAGTAAGATAGTGGAATCAACACATATTTTTAGCAAATTGGCAAAGTTTTTGAGAATCCTTTGTGAAATAATCACTCAATATAGATTTTGATAGGATCTCAGGCTGAAAATTTTGATTTTGGCAATTTTGATCGGTAAAACTGGATTTTTATAGGACCATCTTAAAAAATGAGGTTAAGTAAAGAATTTTGATAAAAAACCTTGGTAAAAGAATTTGGTAAAGGACCACTGTTAAACTAAAATTTTGAGAAGAATTTTGGTAAAGGAATTTTTGGTAAAAGATTTTGGTAAAGGACCAGTGTTAAACTGGAATTTTGGAGGATGAATTTGAAAAAAAATTAGAATTTTGAAGAATCAATTTTGAAGGACCAATGTACACATTGGAATTTTGAAGGACTGAATTTTGAAGGACTGAAGTTTGAAGGATCAATTTTGAGAAAATTGGAATTTTGAAGGACCCATGTATTGGAATTTTGAAGGACTAGGATAAAACTGAAATTTGAGGGATCGATTTTGAGAAAATTGGAATTTCGAAGGACCAATGTATTGGAATTTCGAAGGACTAGGATAAAACTGAAATTTGAAGGATCGATTTTGAGAAAATTGGAATTTCGAAGGACCAATGTATTGGAATTTTGAAGGACTAGGATAAAACTGAAATTTGAAGGATCGATTTTGAGAAAATTGGAATTTCGAAGGACCAATGTATTAGAATTTTGAAGGACTAGGATAAAACTGAAATTTGAAGGATTGATTTTGAGAAAATTGGAATTTCGAAGGACCAATGTATTGGAATTTTGAAGGACTAGGATAAAACTGAAATTTGAAGGATCGATTTTGAGAAAATTGGAATTTCGAAGGACCAATGTATTAGAATTTTGAAGGACTAGGATAAAACTGAAATTTGAAGGATCGATTTTGAGAAAATTGGAATTTTGAAGGACCAATGTACACACTGGAATTTTGAAGAAGAAATGTAAAACTAGAATTTTGAAGGACCAATTTGAGAAAATCGGAATTTTGAAGGACCAATGTAAACATTGGAATTTTGAAGGACTAGGATAAAACTGAAATTTGAAGGATCAATTTGAGGAATTGAAATTTGGAAGGACCAATGTAAACATTGGAATTTTGAAGGAGCAATGTATGCATTGGAATTTTGATGAAGGACCAATTTGGAATTTTGAAGGACCATTGTAAAACTGAAATTTTGATGGACCAATTTGAGAAAATTGGAATTTGGAAGGACCAATGAAAACATTGGAATTTTTGATGAAGGACCAATGGGAATTTTGAAGGACCAGTGTAAAACTGGAAATTTGAAGGACCAATTTATGAAATTGGAATTTTGAAGGACCAATTTGAGAAATTGGAATTTGGAATGACCAATGAAAACATTGGAATTTTGAAGGACCAGTGTAAAACTGGAATTTTGAAGGACCAATTTATGAAATTGGAAGTTTGAAGGACCAATTTGAGAAATTGGAATTTGGAAGGACCAATGAAAACATTGGAATTTTGAAGGACCAATGAAAACATTGGAATTTTGAAGGACCAGTGTAAAACTGGAATTTTGAAGGACCAATTGGGATTTTGAAGGACTAGTGTAAAACTGGAATTTTGAAGGACCAATTTATGAAATTGGAATTTTGAAGGACCAATTTGAGAAATTGGAATTTAGAAGGACCAATGAAAACATTGGAATTTTGAAGGACCAATGAAAACATTGGAATTTTGAAGGACCAGTGTAAAACTGAAATTTTGAAGGACCAATTGGGATTTTGAAGGACCATTGTAAAACTGAAATTTTAAGCGCACATCTTTTATCAATTAAAAGATTTCATTACTTGCATATGCTGACCATATAAATCGCATATTTTCCTTGCGATTTGCATTCAATGACGGTGAAGAATATTGCGATTTCAGAACAACAAACGTTCCTTATCGCTGTTGAGTATTATTATTTTAGGGCGAACATATACATGTTTTTTTAGAGCATGCATAAATCATGTTTGCTGTAAGATATCGCTCATGATAAAGGTCAAAAGTGGTAAGATATGTTTGCTGATCAAAAACCGCTCTTTTTGCTGAGACGCTTTAAATGCAAAACGCGAAATAGGATTGTGATTCATGTGGTCAACAACGGCTTGTAATATTTCATCGAAATAGGACTGATTACACACAAGTTGGTTGTACTGTCTCTAAAATCTAGTTGAAATAGACGAACATGAAATTACTCTGGCGTGGTGGGCATCGGTGTTTGTTGTCTTTTAGATCCTCGTGGCGGCTGCGTTAGTTTCTCCTCCGCAATTAGAAAGGTCATCAATTTTTTGCAGAGTTCTTCGCGGAATCCAGGTATATCAACCTGCACAAAAAACTGTAATGTGGAACCAATAGACATGCATTTAATCCTCAATAATAGACGTCAAGAAATGTCATACAGCGTCGAAACAGGGTTCTGCACTATTGTATATCGCTTCAATGTACTTTATTACAAATACGCTGCAATCAATGCCATTATTTTGTAAAGGAGCATGGTATGTCGTGTGATAGATCCACTCGCTAACATCGACTCCCAAAATGCCTTTGACGAAACCGATTTGAGAATAATGCAGCCGAAAGTAAATTCATGACCCTAGTACATGACACGATACTCATATAGATAGAATCTTACGAGATGGGAAATGTCAAGTCGTAAACCACTGTCAACATTCAACGAATTGTAACACCATAGTTGTTTTTCATGTAAATCCATCACTTATAAGACCCAATGCTTTTCAGATTGCCATAGTGTAGGAATCAATATCTACAAATGGATCGTAAAAAAGTTGTTAGCACTGTTATGTTGTAACCTTGCACTCTAGGTTTGTTTACTTACTTTTTCACTTGACAAAAGGTCTCTGCAATGATTATCATTAACCCAGTAAGGTAGGCCGTCATACCTACCTTACTGGGTTAACAACAAACGACATAAGATATAACCACTGGAGTATAGCAAACGACGTAAGATAGTCTGCAAACTGAAACATTGTTAACAACAATGTTAAAATACGAATCAACTGAACTAAATCAATAACCAAAAACAACATAAAATACAACTGATATACCATGAAATAAGGGCTGACAATGCTTATAGTTTTGCTTGTTGCATTGCTTTTAATATAACTGGCGAAATCGGATATAGTCTGTTTCCAACAAATATGATGTTATTAACGAACATACACATGACTTACGTATATAGATAACTCCTACTAGTTTCATACGAACAAAATCACTGATCATGTTGCATTGTACGAATTCATCATGCATTCGTTTGATGTCCTCCAGGAGTGATTGACTGAGTTTTCGCCCAACTTTGTCGGTGGATGTTCTACTGAAATGAATAAGCAATTTGCAATGAACGCTTTTGAAATTACATTATACAGTACACAACACAAATCGCAAAAATGGCATGAAAGAGACAGATTTTGATGAAAATGGAGATGATGTGTAGACAATATACGCCTGATTTGCCATCGTTGGTCGTGTAGTTGTCTTCGTCTGCCTCATCGACTATAATTTGCTATGTAGCTGATTACATATTCGAGTGACGAACTCTAGGTTTATAAAGGAACTGTCAAATTGACTGTTGCTAGTTCATGAGGTAGAAGATAATCACACCGTCCAGTACTTATGCGACTATTTATGAGCTAAAAGATCTACTACTCAACTACCGTGATCGATGACTAATGTAGGATCAATGAAAAAATTGTCGATACATCCTTTGTTTTTCGTATGAATCGCATATGTGTCCTGTAATTTACATTCAATGACGACGAGGAAATTTGCGATTTCTGAACGACAAAGATACCTTATCGCTGCTGACTGTTATCATTCAATGGGGAACATTACCATGTTTTTTTACAGCATATAACGCAAATTTATTTTGCGATTTTCAGTACAGAAGGTAGAGAATTACAGCGATTTGTGAACGTCAATCATTTCTTATCGATATTTACTTTTATCATTTTCGAACATCGATTACATGCCTGTGTTGACCGAATAAATTGTAATGTGTTCTCCGATGTTCATTCAGTTTAGGGTATAATGTTTATGTTATAGGCAATAGGGTGGAGGCTTCATGTTCAATTTTTGTCTCGATTTGTACTATATTATGCTATACGTACATCAATTTCTATATTTAAATTGTTACTTTGTTATAAATTTCTCATAAAATCGATGCACTGTATTTGAACTATGAATCATTGCAAATATGTATTAAGCGTATACGAATGACTGTTATAGATTTCTCATACAAATCGCAGCTGAATGCCTGCACAAATCGCTATACAGCAAATACAAAATCGATTCACGCATCACCAAGCACTGACCACAAATCGTCACCGACAAATCAAAATCCAGCGAATACGAAAGACTTCCTCAGCAAGATCAGTGGACGTCCTAGGAGTTTTGTTTCGGTCCGAATAAGAAGGGAAACCCAACAATTTTTCAATAAACGAGCTCTGCTGGAAACCCTAAACTCTTAACAAATCCGACAATGTGGAAATTGGTTCATGCAAAGAGGCATGACAACTTAATTAATAGCCCAAACGAGATTCATGTGTACCAGTTTTCTCTTGCGAATTCATCATAGCCTGTCATGAAACACAAAATATAAAATAGTGCCTTAAGTTTCACAAGAAATGCAAACCTCATCCCAACATTGATTACATACCAAAAGAATTTTAAAACTGAAGCTATCATTGTCGGAAATCTGGTCGGGAGGAATGAAGGTTAGCACGTTGGGTATTACGTCTTTAGGGTATTGCTGCATGTTGGACATTACATGAGTTAGATATTGACAAGCTTCACGTAATGCGAAGCAATATAATGTCTTACATACCTGTTCATGAGAAGGGCTTTGTTGCTTTTGATTAGAGGTTGGTTGTTTCTTAGACCTTTTCTTGTCAACCAATTCTAGTGCACCATTTGTCCTCCGATGACTGCGATCAGAGGCAGGTTTTCTTTTGATACCCTTCGCTTCATGAACATGTCCATCATAATCAACAACGTTCAGTACTGACTTGTTGAAGATGATGTTTAGGCTACACCGCAACTTCTCAGGAGTGTCAAACGAAGCATGATTTTCACCTACGTTGTTCGATCCCATTATCTTCAACTGGTATTCATTCGCTGCAACAGACTGAAGGTTAATTAACTGCACGTTTTCAAGTAACTCCCTTGACACTTTTCTCATGCATACATAGCCTTCTTCACTTCTCGATGTCAAATCAGCAACATGCATAAATGACCTACACAGTTGTTGGTAACGGGAGGCTATGTGGCACTTCTCGTCGACACCAAATTTACTCACATTGTCCATATCAAGCATTTCAATCTGTGCTTGTCTTCTTCATCTTCGCATTACATAAGACTCCGGTATTTCTTGTATCTTCTCTTGATTAAGTGTCTTTAATGCATGACGGCATAAAATACCTTTGAATTCATATATTTTGCATGAACATTCAACTCTTTCATTGTCCACATTGTACGTGACATGTGCTTCTTGTCTTTTGTGATGCTTTTCGCCCTCCCATAAAATACGGTATTTGCGCATATTCTCGGTTTGCACGGGTCCTTCTATATTGCAATTCATGATACAAAACACCTCTTTTTTTATCCATTCAAATACAGTTAGTGTATACAGATTTGCAGGTCGCATCAATATTTTCGTGCCAAAAGTTGGAGGTCGTGTATTAAAGTATTTTACGTCTTGTTCAAGCTTATTTTGTCTTAGACCGTCTATAAATAATTCATATTGTTCCATAAAGTGAAACATTGTTAAACATGAATACAGGGTTTTCTTCAGTGTGGCATGCATAGATTCAGCTCTTTGTGTGCTTATCATACCTGCACAAAAGTATTGTCTTCCATATGCCAAGGCCTACTTCTCTTTTTCTGCATATAAATTTTATAACCACAGACAATCTTCAAGGTCGTATGTCTGAATCATTTCCTCCCAATCAGACATAAAGGTGATCTCGTATATGCTCTCAAGTACACACCTAGTAAACTTTTTATCAAACCCTGTCTTCTGATTAAATATGTGTCCTATGTTCTTTGTTGCATTTTGAAAGATATGCTACAAACATAGACGATGATGTGCATCTGGCCACACATGAAGCACTGCATCCGCAATTGCGTGATCACCATCTGTAAGTACAGCTTCAGGTTGCTTCTCGTTTATTGCTTGTGTAAATACTTTGAACAACCACTCAAAGCTTTTCTTGATCTAGTCATACAAAAACGTGCCACCTAATATACAACTCTGTGAGTGATGGTTCACTCCAAAAACTGCGCAAATGACCACTATTCAGTATTGATTTTTACTGTAGTATCAAATACAAGCACATCATTGAAGCACTCATAATCTACTCTTGACTTTGAATCGGCCCAAAACATATTCACAATATATCCATCTTCATCCAGTTGCATCGTACTAAAGAAACCAGGGTCATTGTTTGATTTCTTCTGTAAGTAATCAACCAAAGAACATATTTCTCCATTCTTCATGTTATCTGTCCTCTTCCTTCTCAAGTGGTTTCTTAGATTCAAAGGTGTGAATGGCACATTATCGCGACCACCGTATTTGTGGGCAAACAAATTGTATGTCTTCCTTGGTGCAATGTCGGCGCTATCGGCTATTTCAGCCATTGCAGCATGCATTACAGTTACTTTACGATGTGACTTTAACATAGGAGTCATAAATGATGCAGATAAATCATGATTATGATCACTGATTAAAATACGAACTAGAAATTTCCCATTCAGATGTCTTCTTAAAACCATTCTCGCTTGACATCCGCATCTTGATTTTGGCATGCTCCTTGTTGGATTTCCCATTGATTTCTTTCAACCTTGCTTGAAACAAACATGTCTTTCTCACCACGACACCCTATGCATTTTTTGACCAAGAAAACCTTCTCATACTGAAGTCAACTTTTAAGGCATAATCATTGTAAAATTTATATGCAGCTTCTTCATTATTAAACTGCATTCCTTCTATCGGAACATAGTCAAGTGTACTTTCATGTTCATTTATAGTGCCTACACTTTTATTATGTGTATTGTCATGATAATCTACCTCATTATTGAATTGCATTTTTTCTACTGGAACATTTAAGTCAAAAGTGGGTCTAATGTCTGCACCCTTCTTATCATGTGCATCATTAGTGCAGATGTTCAATTCTTCAGTTGCGTCATTAGTATAGATGTTCAATTCTCCATAACTTTCAATTGATTGAGCTAGATCATCTTCATTACAACCTGATGATAAGCTCAACAATGTTATAAGCAATATATCAGTTTGTGTTGCCAACAAAATAGTAAACAAATCGATATTAACTAACAAAAACAATATCTCACAAATCGATAGTATGTTATTAATACAGCGGTTTGAGATACAATGCATATAATGAGTGAATGTAGGATACCTGATGGGGTGGAGGCCCTTCTTAGCATTTGTAAACAAGCATTCTTGTCAACAGATCCCACGTCTTACAAATATCGATAAGTTTCTAACCATCGTAAGAACAAAATCTACCTGCAGTAACAAAACAATGCCTTAATGGCACACAAGACGACATGCGTTTTTCATCGACAGCATGATGATATGGAAAGCTACTCATGATGCTTTAATGGCACTGGTCAAAATGTTTATGCGTCATTGCTTTCTTCCATAATGCCTAACGATAATGCAAAAGAAGAGAAGACACGAGAATGTTTTGTAAGCAATATATCATGTTGCGTTAGCAAGCGCATACGTTTACTACAATTTAATCAGGATGCATATAACACTGGATACCGATAAGGGTTTGCAAGTCAAAGAACTGATTTAATGAATGACAGTATAAAAGCAAGTGCGGTTTGATATTTGCTTATACTGAGCATCGAGTTGTCACTTACCAGACCAATAAAAGACACGAAATGTCGTACATGTGTGTTGACGATAACGTTGTCAGTAGATCCAGGAGGTTGTGAAACGAGTTCAATACAAATCACTGATAGAGCAGCGATTTGAATGTGTGTAACGATGTGCTTCTGTACGCACACGTTTTCAAAGTATGTGTACAAATATCTTATGAATACATATTACAAAACATATAATATCTTACAAATCGATATACATATCGAATAATATATTGAAAATCGATATGGCAGTTCTGCATAATAACTTACAAATCGACAATACAAAACCATAATATCTAAAAGGTCAATAAATATGTCGCACAATAAATTACCAATCGATACGGAAGAAATTGAACATAATAGCAAACAAATCGATATTAACTAACAAAACAATATCTCACAAATCGGTAGTATGTTACTAATACAGCGGTTTGAGATACAATGAGTGAATGTAGGATACCTGATGGGGTGGAGGCCCTTCCTAGCATTTGTAAATAAGCATTCTTGTCAACAGGTCCCAGCGTCTTACAAATATCGATAAGTTTCCAACCATCGTAAGAACAAGATCTACCTGCAGTAACAAAATAATGCCTTAATGGCACACAAGATGACATGTGTTCTTCATCGATAGCATAATGAGATGTAAAGCTACTCACGACGCCTTAATGGCACTGGTTGGAATGTTTGTGCATCATTGATTTCTTCCATAATGCCTAACGACAACGAAAATGAAGAGAAGACATGGGAATGTTTTGTAACATAAGGCAGGCACGAGAAGGTGACAATGTGTTGTAAAACAGGATACAAAACAATACGGAAACCTCGACTAGAGACGAAGGCAAAGTTTGCCTTGACAATGGGAGCTACTGTTACAGCAGATGGCACAAGAGTTTAATGAATAGCGAACGTCTACACCTTAAATAGTTAACATCAAACTTTCTGGATGGAGGACTTTTTTGTCTTTTTCTCAAACCGTAGTTTCCCAACTTTTGAGTGGAGGATATTTTTGTCATTTCCTTGAACCGTCATTTCAGGGCAAGAAAAGCAAGTAAGGGTGATTAGGTCTTTACAACAGCACCAACATCCGATGCAAAGTTATGTCAATATACACAGGAATACGAGCCCCATATGCGTAAATATGTGGCGCTCATTTGCCCCCCTCCGCCTCCCGCCCCTCCGAACACAGACGTGGGATTCAGTGAATCATCAGGGGAGAACATACACCACCCTCTCTCTTGCGTGGAGCTTTTTGGTTCACCGTGTCATGGCGTACATGGCTCTCTTAGATGGCCATGACGGAGCCAAAGTGTTCAGAGGGTCCGGCGAGATTGCTTAGGTCGGCCAACCACTGTCGAGATTGCTTAGGTCACTTGGGTCTCCATCGGATTCCACCTCCATGCTGTTGGTAGGCAATCATCCAAGATCGGCGATGGGTGATGTCTGCTCATTGTCTTGGGAGCCCCATTGAAACATGTGATGAGTAGCCCATTCTAAACCAAAAAACAAAAGCAACGACGCGTAGGGAGTTGATAGGTGAAGGGGAAGAATTTCACTGCCTCTCAAACTCTTCATGACTTCAACTTTTTGGTTTTTATATTGAGCTTAGAGCATGTAATTTAGGCATTTATGGGAGTTGCCAAAAGGCAAATTTCCCATAGTGAGCCCAACACCAAACGGTTCAAACTTTGAAGTTCGAGTCCAAAGCTCACTCTGAGTCTACTTCAAGTAACTTATGGAGGGATAGAGGCGAAGGACGACGACAAGCTAGTGCTAAGGATGTAAATGGGTAGGATCTAGTCAATACTGAGTCTGACCAAATTGGATTCAGATTCAGATTATAAATCTGATGAGATTAGCTCAAAGCAAATTCAAATCTGACATTTGCATGTGTTTGGATTCAGATTCTAGTCGGATTCTGATCTTAGTCGACCTCGGGCTCAGATTCGGGTGCAAAATCCAACACTGGGTCCGAATCTGGTTATTAATCATATCCTACTTTAGCTACCAGATCCCACTAATCGAATTTAGATTCGAGTTGGATGTTGGGTAATATTCAACCCGTTGACAACCCTAGCTAGT
The DNA here is from genome assembly GCF_984573655.1 of Nuphar pumila. Lineage (NCBI taxonomy): Eukaryota > Viridiplantae > Streptophyta > Magnoliopsida > Nymphaeales > Nymphaeaceae > Nuphar > Nuphar pumila. The sequence goes on along the minus strand of NC_143255.1, from coordinate 97,784,199 downwards.
GCAACTTTTATTAGCAATTTCTTGGAGATACTTCAGAAATAGAAAGATCATAAAATACCTAAATCAAACCAGCTAGATCTTAATACTGATGTGTGTGTGAAAAAATACTACAAGAAATCTGTGGATTAGCGACGAACACTATCTGTCGATAATCCATCACAAATCTGTTGCTAATCCGTTTAGCGATGGATTGGTGACGGCTTAGTGATGGATAACGGCCAACGTAATTTTTTGGTCGCTAATTAGCGACAGAACTGATCTGTCGTTACTTTTGTCGCTAATTCACGGTGAATTAGCGAATGTCATGATTCATCGTTAATCCGTCGCTAAATAAGAACTGATTTGGTTTTGCGATAGATACATATCTGTTGCTAAGCCATCGCTAAAATTTCACAATGGATATGTTTCTGTCGCTAAATTCTATCACCCAATTAACGACAAAGTAGCGACGAATTACATTCCGTCGCAAAACATCGGTTGATTCAGTTTTTGAGACATTAATATTCGTCCCTAATATGTCACTACATTTGCAATGGATATTAGCGACGGAAAATATCCGTCACAAAATTTAAAAAAAAATATATTTAAAATATAAATATCGAGAAAAAAAATCTCGTTATACAATTTTTATAACTTGTGTATAAAATTAAAGTATACATAAAAAAGACATATACAAAGCAGGGGAAACAAATTTAGCACAAGCTATAAGTGAAACAAATTTAACAACCCACTATAATCCTCGTCAAGTACTAATTAGTTACAAGTGAACATATACAAAGAGTTTCCTTTGAAACAACAAGTACTTGCAACAAATTCAACACATGAATCTAATCATCGCCAAGATTTGAAGCATCATCCTCTTCATTGTCTCGATATGCCCCTTTATCCATGTTTGCATCAACTCTTCTATGTTGATCATCTTCAGCATCTTACAAGAGAACCAAAATGTTAGTATTGATAAACAAAATATAATGAAATAAATTATATGTAATGCACCTAATCTAAGGAAATCAAAGTAACATAGTTGAATAACATATAGACTAGCAATAAAGTGAAGAACATTAACAGAATTTAGATATGTGTTCTAAGGCTGACAAAAAAAATTCATAGTGATTCAATTATGCTGATATGTGTTCTAAGGTTGTCAAAAAAATGTCATAGTGATTCAAGCATGCATATATGGTTTATAAGGTTGTCAAATAAATGTGTTATGTATCACAATCATGCATATATGTATTCTAAAGTAGTAAAAAAAAAATTCATAGTGATTCAATCATGCATATATGTGTTATAAGGCAGTCAAAAAACTTTCATAGTGATGAAATCATTCTTATATGTATTCTAAGGTTGTCAAAAAACTTTTATAGTAATTCAATCATGCATATATGTGTTATAAGGCAGTCAAAAAACTTTCATAGTGATGAAATCATGCTTATATGTGTTATAAGGCAGTCAAAAAACTTTCATAGTGATAAAATCATGCTTATATGTGTTCTAAGGCAGTCAAAAAACTTTCATAGTGATGAAATCATGCTTATATGTGTTCTAAGGTTGTCAAAAAACTTTTATAGTAATTCAATCATGCATATATGTGTTATAAGGCAGTCAAAAAACTTTTATAGTGATGAAATCATGCTTATATGTGTTTTAAGGTTGTCAAAAAACTTTCATAGTGATTTAATTGTGCATACATGTGTTATAAGGTTGTCAAAAATTTTATAGTGATTCAATCATGCATGCATGTGTTCTAATGCTAGCAATAAAAATTCATAGTGATTCAATCATTCATATCTAACGGACACCAGAGCTCATGTTGAATGCAGACATTCTTCTGTCCCGAAAAAAATTGCACAACTCATTATGGATGTAAAAAGTTATGCATTGTGTCCTAAAGAAGTTGGCGAACACTATCCTAAGAAACAGCAGGGTCAATCAGACAGTGCGAGTTGATGCTGGCGGAAGAACTCTGAGAGCCCTGACTGCATGAGGCAACGATTGGTGTGGTGTTAATGTTACTCCCAAACCCGAACACACGACCCTTTTTGGGTTCACCGGTTGCAGTCACCCATACTGCAGGATCAAAAGGCGGATGCTGAGTAGAGTCATCGTCATATCGCTCTACCATCTGTTGCTCGTATGACTCCTACAAAGTAATGATTACAGTAAAAAATAATAATTAAGAATTATAATATTTATGATAATGTAAATCATGGTAAGTTGTATATTACAATATTTATTAACACAACAAATACATATCATTGTCGCTCTCACCTTCTCTAATACGAACTCTCTCGTGCTCTTACGTTTATGTGTTTCAACAAACACATTCTTATAAGACACAATGCCTTTTTTTTTGGCTTCCTGCAAGGTTAAATGATAAAAAAAAATTAATTAAAAAGTATGCATAAATACTTATAAATTTGACAATATATATATATATATATATATATATATATATATATATATATATATATATATATTGATAAGTTACCAATTTCTTCTGGTGGCTCCTAAAAGTTATAGAACCACCTGTGTGTAGATGGGTATCGGGCATCTTCGCTTGATTATACGCAGTCTTTGCTGAGCGGTTTTAAAATTTATGCCTCGCCCACTTATCGCACATTGTATCCCAATAATCTATCCTGATAGTAGAAGGGTCATGGCCCTTCCACTGCAGTGGATCATCTATCCCACCAGCTGTTTTTATTGTTGCAGTCTTCATATTGTGTAGCATGTCAACAAATTGATTGGCAGCCACCTTCTGCCACATTATCCTTGTGTCATGCTCCTCCTTTGGGATCGCGAAGCGATTTGAAGCCTACAAATAATTTCAGAAAGTTAGTGCACATGACTATAACAAAAACTTATATATGAAACACATTAGCTATGATAAATGATTATATACTATGAATGAGGATCATAATCTTTCCAACACCTCATTTAAGTACTCTTTTCATTGAGCGGTCGGTCCTGATAGATGCTGAAGTAGTGACTTCCTAATTTCTCGTATTACTTCTTGTGGCTCAAACCTCGTGCTGCACATGAATTAGTACACATTAACATTCGACTATCGATATGCACTATTTATAAGATAAGTATTGGACAAGTGACAATCTAATACTTACGATCAACTATCGATATACACTATTTGAATGAGTCATTGTGTGTCAGACTGAGAAGACTTTGCATCCAACGTTGTCTCGTGATGTGTATGAGTAACTGGTGTAGGTGGGTCATGTACATGCGAAACATCATCTACAAAATAATGAGTTAGAAATTCACATAATGCATATATAAACTTTTCAACTGTACATTTATTTAAATGATATACCTATTGATGAAATAATGCACATAATGCATATGAATTGGCGACGGGCGAAGAATGAAACAGAAATGAAAAGAAAGCGGCTCGCATTAAGGTTTTACGAGAAAAATTAGCGACGGCTTAGCGACAGAAAAAATCTGTCTCAAAATCGGTCACCAATTAGAACAAAGTAGCGATAAAAAAATTCTATCGCTCATCCGTCGCGAAGTTGCGACAGAGTTTGAGCTGGATTATATTCTGTCGCTAAGCCATCGCTAATTAGCGACGGATTTTGAGACAGAATTTTTTCGTCGTAAATTCCGCAACTAATTAACTCCGCCTGTGTATAACTGTTTAGTTATACACTGCCGGTCCCAAGCCCGGATAATGGAGGAGGGTTGTGGTAGGCCTGTGACAGCCAGCATAAAAACTTTGTCATATCCTATGAAAATGAACCAATATGAGAATTTCGTTGGGGCGTTCCCTACTGAGCGACGCGCTGTACTCTCTAGACCCGGAGGCAGTGATAAATGGGCAAGGGTTGCTAGGTCTTCGCCCAGAAGTGACGCGTCACACCGGCGCCCGGGTGTGGTGTCAAATAGGCAAGGGTTCCCTCACTTTGTTGGACGAGTGGGGGTAAAGAAGTTAGTCCAAGACCATAAAATTAGGTTAGCCACTTGGAACATAGAGTCTTTAACTGGTAAGTTGGTAGAGTTAGTAGATGTTATGTGTAGGAGAAAGATTGATATTTTATGTCTTCAAGAGACCAAATGGGTAGGTGAGAAAGCTAAAGTGATAGAACCTTGGGGATATAAGATTTGGTATACAGGAATAAATAGGAATAGGAATAGGAATGGAGTAGGGATTGTTATGAGTCGTCAGTTTATAGATAATGTAGTTGAGGTCCGTAGGAAGGGTGATAGAATTTTACTTATTAAATTAGTATTAGGTATGGATATTATTGATATTATTAGTGTTTATGCACCTCAAGTAGGTTTAGATTATTTCATTAAGCATCAATTTTGGGAAGATTTAGATGGAGTAGTACAAGGGATATCTTATGGAGAAAAGCTTTTCATCGACGGTGACCTTAATGGACATGTAGGCATTAGTAGGGATGGATTTGAGAGTATCCATGGAGGCTATGGTATAGGAGAAAGAAATGAAAGTGGAGAAAGGATTTTAGATTTTTGTTTGTCCTATGATATGATCTTAGCAAACACTTGGTTTAGGAAGAGGGAGTCTCACCTAGTAACATTTAAAAGTGGGGTTAATATGAGTCAGATAGATTTTTTCCTACTTAGAAAGAGAGATAGGGGTTGTCGCATCGATTGTAAGGTTATACCGGGAGAAAGTGTAGCTACACAACATAGAGTCTTAATTTTAGATCTTAGAATTAGACAATGCCGCAAAAGGGATAGACATAGGATAGATCCTAGAATTAAGTGGTGGGCACTGAAAGGAGCTAAACAAGGAATGTTTGTAGAACAGGTAGTTAAGGAAGTTGATTGGTGTCTCGGGGAGGATTCAGAATCAATGTGGAATAAGATAGCGAGTGGCATGAGAAAAGTGGCTAAGGAGGTATTGGGTGAGTCTAAAGGCGGTGCACCACTAGGTAAGGATACATCATGGTGGAACGAGGATGTCAAATTAGCTATTAAGGTTAAAAGAGAGTGTTATAGAAATCTAAGTAAGAGTCGTGATAATGAGAATTTGGAGAAGTATATGATAGCAAAGAAGGAAGCTAAAAAAGTTGTTCGAAACGCGAGGGCTAAGGTATATAAGGAGGTTTATGACAAGTTGGATACCAAAGAAGGCGAGAAGGATATTTATAGGCTTGCAAAGATGAGAGATAGGAAATCGAAGGATTTGGGTATGGTTAGATGTATCAAAGATGAAACGCAAAGGGTTTTAGTCAAAGATGAGGAGATTAAGGAGAGATGGAAAGATTATTTTGATAAGCTATTTAATGATAGTCATGCTCAAGATCTTGGAGACTTCTTCATTCCTTTTCATGAGATGAATCATGACTTCATGCGCAAGATTCAAAAGAAAGAAATTGCAGAGGCTTTGAAGAAAATGAAATCAAGAAGGGCAGTTGGCCCAGATGGTATACTTATCGAGGCTTGGAAATGCTTGGGAGAGAAAGGTTTAGAATGGTTGACAAATATTTTTAACAAGATTTGGCGGACAAATAAGATGCCTAATGAGTGGAGGAAGAGTACTTTGGTGCCTCTATATAAGAATAAGGGTGATATACAAGATTGCACAAACTATCGTGGTATAAAACTCATGAGTCATACTATGAAACTTTTGGAGAAGGTGATTGAGTTTAGGTTGAGGAAGGTTGTCATGATATCGGAGAATCAGTTTGGTTTTATGCCTGGAAGATCAACTATGAAAGCTATACATCTTCTTAGACAACTTATTGAGAGAAATAGAGAGAGGAACAAAGATTTGCATATGGTTTTTATTGATTTAGAGAAGGCATACGATAGAGTACCTAGGGACGTTCTCTGGTGGACAATGATGAAGAAAGGTGTTTTTCTCAAGTACATTAGTATAATTAAAGATATGTATGAAGGAGTAGTAACCAATGTCCGCACTTGTGGAGGGGTGACAACCAATTTTCCGATAACGGTTGGGTTACATCAAGGATCTGCTTTAAGCCCTTTCCTATTTGCGATAGTGATGGATGAGCTTACGAGATCAATTCAAGAAAATGTACCGTGGTGTATGTTGTTTGCTGATGATATTGTTTTGATTGATGAGTCTAGAGCTGGGGTTAATGCTAAGTTAGAATTATGGAGACAGACATTGGAAGCTAGAGGTTTTAAGTTGAGTAAGAGTAAGACTGAATATATGGAATGTCGGTTTAGTAAGCAACGAAGTAGTGATGGGAGTGTAGTGAAGCTTGGTGAGCAAGAAATACCGGTGAATGATTATTTCAAATATTTGGGATCCATCATTCAAAAGTATGGAGAAATTGATGGAGATGTAAATCATAGGATAAAGGTTGGGTGGATGAAATGGAAAAGTGCAACTGGAGTGCTGTGCGATCGTAGAATGCCATTGCGGTTGAAGGGAAAGTTTTATAGGACGACTATTAGACCCGCTTTACTATATGGTACGGAATGTTGGGCTGCCAAGAGACATCATATTCAAAAAATGAGTGTAGCTGAGATGCGGATGCTTAGATGGATGTGTGGAAATACAATAAAAGATAAGATTTGGAACGAGGAGATACGTAAGAAGGTAGGTGTTGCACCCATTGATAATAAGATGCGAGAGAATCGTTTACGGTGGTTTGGACATATTCGGCGAAGGCCTAATGATGCTTCAGTTAGAAGGTTGGAGAAATGGGAAAATATATTAGTTAAAAGAGGTCGGGGTAGGCCTAGGAAGACTTGGATGGAGATGACAGGAAAGGATATGAATGCTTTGAACCTCACTGAGGACATGGCATTGGATAGAAATGATTGGAGGAAAAGGATTCATGTGGAAGACCCAAAATGAATTTCTTTTTTGGTTCATATCGCTAACCTCAATTGTTTTGGGATGAAGGCGTAGTTGTTTGTTGTAAATTCCGCAACTAATTCTAATTTTAGGAACGGTTAATTTTCTCTCGTTAATCCATCGCAAAATTGTGACAGATTATTTCTATTACAAATGCTTGTCGCTAATTAACATTTTTCTTGTAGTGAAATGATGGTAGATGTGTTCTAGTGTGCACCTTGGTCAGAAAAGCTCTTCACTTGATTGAAGCCCCTAAAGCTCCCCTTGTCTGGTAGGAGCAGCTCATGCACGTCACCTTCTATTGGGAAGTTGCAGGATCGAAACCCAATGTTATAGTTGTATAACTGGTAGGGGTCTGCCTCATCTTGCCTTTAAAAAATATATATCATGGTTTTTTGAGTCATCAAATTAATTTTGATACATTGCAGCCCATTGATTTTTTAATTTGTTGAAAATACTTATTCCACATCTCAATCACACATGATTCAAAACCTGTTTTTTATACTAAATAGACCTCGAAGGACACACATCTATATGCTTTTTTGGCCATGTGATCATTTGGTTACGGTGTAAGTGGGTTCACATCATAACTTGGTGTAAGCTTATCAACTTGTGTGTGTGTGTGCACGCACACGTGTGTATTACATAGGCGACTGTACATGCTAACTCTGGCCTAACATCAAGTAGTTGTGGAAGACCCAAAATGCGACCACACACAAGATTGATTCTCCTAACATTGGATATAATCAAAGTGGATTTGGCTTGTTTAGCACCTACGCGGTAATAAATCCTTGATGTAGTATACTTTGATTGATCTATCTTATCCTTAAAACATTTAATATATTGTAAATAATAAAAATACATGTATAAGACCGAAAAATGTATAAAGGAGAGCTCATCATTTTTCTCTATAAGATAAGCAGACTGAATGCAAAGAGGGAGCGAGAGAGGGTGCGATGGGAAACTGGAAAATGCAGGGAGAGGGAGGGTTTATATATGTGGCATCTTGACCAATGGATCTAAATGAGATCCAATGGTACGATCAAGCAACTACCACTTTCTCTCTCTAGATATATAAGCTTCTATGGTGGTACTGCAGGTACATACTTGATTTACATATATCTAAGCTCCCAATGCAAAATCTAACTATTGAATCATGTTTAGCATATTCTATTTATTATTTTCACGGTTGACTCAGATATAATGTTTTAATTATACCATTTTTAAATTGCTCTTATTTTTATGAATTGTGAACCGTTGATTTTCAACATCTGGAAAATGGAACCTTTTAATACAGTAAATAGATCATGCTCAACATATCTATGGTTAGATTTACCATTTGGTGGCTAGATCTTAGTAAACAAGAGTGTGTACCACAATATGATATCATGGTATAGAACCACCGCCGTGTGTGTATATATATATGTCCACTATGTATTTATGCTCTTGACAGATTCAAATCGAAGCAGGTTATATGTTACCCCCCCCCCCCCTGAACAGGGCATCTCATGCTCGGGGGTCCCAAAAAGCACCACGTATTTAAGCATGTGTGTCTCGTATCCCCATGTTTGTCAGCATTAATTAGCGTTGTAGTTTGATACGATTGCAAATACTTAAGTACCCTCTCCTCCATTGGTGACAAAAAAATGACGATTCTAGAAAAGGAGTGGTTGTAAAGACTTAAGTGCCCCGAAGATGATTATTTAAGACCCCGTCTCTACACTACAGGATTATCCGATAAAGAAATCCCCCCTGGAGGAGGCCATGAACATCAACCCTCTCACTCTCTCTCTCCCTTCTCTTTCTACTTCTGTGCACATCGAGCAGAAGATCTTACATTGCTCCATCAAGCATCGACAGACCTGCACATTGATTGTTGTGGAGCCTGATTCAGAGTTTTTACCTTTACAGAAGGAGGGTTTGGGGGCTCCTCTCAACGTGGGTAGCATCATTCAACTAAATGAGTTGTGGATCCTGATTCAGAGTTTTTACCCTTACAGAAGAGGGGTCTGGGGGCTCCTCCCAACGTGGGTAGCATAGCATCATTCAACTTGATGAGTTGTGGAGCTTGATTCAGAGTTTTTGCCTTTACAGAAGGAGGGTTTGGGGGCTCCTCTCAGCGTGGATAGCATCATTCAACTTAATGAGTTGTGGGGCCTGATTCAGAGTTTTTGCCCTTACAGGAGGGGGGTTTGGGGGCTCCTCCCAGCGTGGGTAGCATCGTTCAACTTGATGAGTTGTGGAGCCTGATTCATAGTTTTTGCCCTTATAGGAGGGGGTTTGGGGGCTCCTTCCAGCGTGGGTAACATCATTCAACTTGATGAGTTGCGGAGCCTGATTTAGAGTTTTTGCCCTTACAGGAGGGGGGTCCGGGGGCTCCCCCCGGCGTGGGTCCCGCTGCATGGTCAGCAGACGGGGGTCCAGAGGGGGCCGCCCCTGGTGGGGGGCTCCTCGCAGCGGGGGTTCAGTGATTTATAGTGTTATTCGGTCTTTTAACAACGATTTGTAGTGTTTTCTGTAAATCACTATAGCGATTTGTAGTGTTTTTCGGTTGCACAATACAGAATAATAAGGGTCTAGTTTTTAGTTAAAATGGAGAATGAAATTACCATAGAAATCACTGAAAATTTACAAGAATAAACTAGACTCAATAACAAAGACACCATTTTTTACGAATTTGGAATATGATCTCCGGTTAAGGAGATATGGCCTTGACAAATTGGTCCTAATTCGGGTAGCGATTTACGGCGATTTGCTTACTAAATAACACTACAAATCGCTATAGTAATTTGCGGAAGACACTACAAATCACTATAGTGAGATCCAACAACACTATAAATCGCTGTGGGGCTCGATGGAGACCCAAAAACACTACAAATCGCTATAGTGATTTGCGGAAGACACTATAAATCGTTGTTGGAAGACCGGATAACACTATAAATCGTTGTGGGGCTTGTTGGAGACACAAAAATACTACAAATCGCTGTAGAAAGGCTCAACAATACTACAAATCATTATTGGAAGGCCAGATAACACTATAAATCATTGTGGGGCTCGTTGGAGACCCGAAAGCACTATAAATTGTTGTAGGAAGGCCCGACAATACTACAAATCACTGTCGAAAGATCAGAGATCACTATAAATCATTGTGGGGCTCGTTGGAGACCCGACAACACTAACAATCGCTGTAGATGAGTCATTGAAAAAATCCTGAGAAAGAAAAAGAAAAGAAAAATTAGAAAAATCGTGGGAAGGGGTGTTACGAAAACCTCGAGCAAGAAATAACTGAAGGAAACATGAGCTCCACGATTAAACAAAATGCTTTATTGCTCTTTTTCGAAAGTTAAAAGAGGAAAAAAATAAAAAAATTATACAAGGCCCCAAAAAAAATTGGTCTGGGGGGCGCTACCCCCTGCCAGGGGCGGCCCCCCTGGACCCCCACCCGCGGTCAGCGCAGCGGGACCCGCGCCAGGGGGGAGAGCCCCCGGACCCCCTCCTGTAAGGGCAAAAACTCTAAATCAAGCTCCACAACTCATCAAGTTGAATGATGTTACCCACGCTGGGAGGAACCCCCAAATCCCCTCCTGTAAGGGCAAAAACTATGAATCAGGCTCCACAACTCATCAAGTTGAACGATGCTACAGTTAGTGTGCAGGTCAGTCGGTGTTTGATAGAGCAACGTAGGATCGTCTGCTGGATGTGCACAAAAGTAGAAAGAGAAGGGAGAGAGAGTGAGAGGGTTGATGTTCATGGCCTTCTCCAAGGGGAGTTCTTTGCCTCCCTTAATTTTTTCTCTAGAGAGAGAGAGAGGGTTTTACAGTGTTTTACGGAGAAGGAAGAAGAAGAAGATGACGATGAAAAGTTCAAACAGACATTTTTTATGGCTCAGGTTCGTTTCGCCGGATGACCATCGGATCGCCAACTCACCATCGGATCATCGGCTCATCATCGTTTCGCCGGATCACCATCGGCGAAACGATTAAGATTTGTTTTGTTGTATAGACTTTGAAGAGTCAACATCATCCTCAACTTTCTGGATGGAGGACATGTTTGTCCTTTTTTTGAACCATTTGTTTTTTCTTTTTTGAATGAAGGGCATTTTTATCATTTTCTCAAACCGTTGTTTTATGAGAAAAATAGCAAGAAAGGGTACTTAAGTCTTTGCAACCACACCAGACTCCAATGCTAAGTGATGTCAACATACACGGGAATACGAGTCCCATGTGGTGCTCATTCAGACAGTGAATCATCGGGGGAGAACATACACCGCCCTCCCGATTCAAATATAACATATCGATTGCATGCATTTAATATCATATACCATAGATATTATTATAATTTTATAAAATTGCCCATTTGGGTTATAAGTTATACCTACAGTGCGAAACACAACCGATAGGTTGTCAAAGAGTGAAGTTAAACGATTATACACCATCCATACATGTTCATAACTTCACCACGCATTTGTATCTTACATATTTATCACAGACATGTATGTGCATGCGCGCACACAACACACAGTTTCTCTTGCAGAACATCGTGATTGTAGGTACATGTGCGTCATAGCTTGTTCGGTGAAAATCTTTTTCCTATCCACTTCATATTTATCTAAGCCTCTTCATTGGTCTCTTCTGAATGATCGGTGACTTCTGAATAACCTTTTTAACTTAAAGTGTTTTTTGGGGGGTAAAATTTTTACTGCAGTGTGTGCTGCTGATTTTCAGATTCCTTTACAACCTATATAACATTAAAAAAAGAAAAATCTTAATTGAGTGTTTGTTTTTCAACATTCAATGTAAATATTAGAAAGGTAACGATTCTAACTAGAGAGTATGATACCCTTTAGGGAACCATAGGTTATACATCATAGTAACAATTCAATTTCAAATTCCTGCAACTTCAACATGATTTAATTTTTGCATATGTTATCATACTTAATATTATTATCATTATTATTTTATTATTTTAGATGGATCCAACATTTTTTGTTAATTTCTTAAAAAACAAAAATTCTAATTTATTTTAAGATTTTGCTTTTTTTTATGTAGAGGAACATCACCCAAACAAGGAAAACCCTAGGTGGGCCTCACGACCACCCTGCCTTAAGATTTTACTTATCAAGAAAATCTTAAGAATATTAGTGATCTCGATGCCGAGAATCTATCAAAGCTTCCTAGTGCAACATCTTTTTTATTTATAAAAGATTCAAAAATGACATGAAGATCACTTTGTGCTATAATGCCATTTTTCTATTTAGAAGTATTTAAGTATGTCTAGGAATGGAATAGATGTGTATGTGTTGAGAGAGAGAGAGAGAGGGGAATCATTATGCGTATGTATAAGATTGTCCATGTTGACGAACGGGGGCTCCGTTTGTCAGGCAGGAGCAGTTAGTGCAAGTCACCTTGTGTTGGGACGTTGCAAGTTCGAACCCCAAATGGTATGGTTGTATAACTTGTAGGGGTCTGCCTAACCCCAGCTTTCTCTGTCAAAAAAAAAAAATGATTGTGCACGTTTGTTCAATTCCAAGGG